>NW_027249282.1:0-313792 GCF_030848795.1 Temnothorax nylanderi | reverse complement strand
GGTCTCTCCGCGCCGCGAGACTATGTCGTCGGCTTCCCTCCGTTATACGCGTCGTCGCGGGTCTCTCCGCGCCGCGAGACTATGTCGTCGGCTTCCCTCCGTTATACGCGTCGTCGCGGGTCTCTCCGCGCCGCGAGACTATGTCGTCGGCTTCCCTCCGTTATACGCGTCGTCGCGGGTCTCTCCGCGCCGCGAGACTATGTCGTCGGCTTCCCTCCGTTATACGCGTCGTCGCGGGTCTCTCCGCGCCGCGAGACTATGTCGTCGGCTTCCCTCCGTTATACGCGTCGTCGCGGGTCTCTCCGCGCCGCGAGACTATGTCGTCGGCTTCCCTCCGTTATACGCGTCGTCGCGGGTCTCTCCGCGCCGCGAGACTATGTCGTCGGCTTCCCTCCGTTATACGCGTCGTCGCGGGTCTCTCCGCGCCGCGAGACTATGTCGTCGGCTTCCCTCCGTTATACGCGTCGTCGCGGGTCTCTCCGCGCCGCGAGACTATGTCGTCGGCTTCCCTCCGTTATACGCGTCGTCGCGGGTCTCTCCGCGCCGCGAGACTATGTCGTCGGCTTCCCTCCGTTATACGCGTCGTCGCGGGTCTCTCCGCGCCGCGAGACTATGTCGTCGGCTTCCCTCCGTTATACGCGTCGTCGCGGGTCTCTCCGCGCCGCGAGACTATGTCGTCGGCTTCCCTCCGTTATACGCGTCGTCGCGGGTCTCTCCGCGCCGCGAGACTATGTCGTCGGCTTCCCTCCGTTATACGCGTCGTCGCGGGTCTCTCCGCGCCGCGAGACTATGTCGTCGGCTTCCCTCCGTTATACGCGTCGTCGCGGGTCTCTCCGCGCCGCGAGACTATGTCGTCGGCTTCCCTCCGTTATACGCGTCGTCGCGGGTCTCTCCGCGCCGCGAGACTATGTCGTCGGCTTCCCTCCGTTATACGCGTCGTCGCGGGTCTCTCCGCGCCGCGAGACTATGTCGTCGGCTTCCCTCCGTTATACGCGTCGTCGCGGGTCTCTCCGCGCCGCGAGACTATGTCGTCGGCTTCCCTCCGTTATACGCGTCGTCGCGGGTCTCTCCGCGCCGCGAGACTATGTCGTCGGCTTCCCTCCGTTATACGCGTCGTCGCGGGTCTCTCCGCGCCGCGAGACTATGTCGTCGGCTTCCCTCCGTTATACGCGTCGTCGCGGGTCTCTCCGCGCCGCGAGACTATGTCGTCGGCTTCCCTCCGTTATACGCGTCGTCGCGGGTCTCTCCGCGCCGCGAGACTATGTCGTCGGCTTCCCTCCGTTATACGCGTCGTCGCGGGTCTCTCCGCGCCGCGAGACTATGTCGTCGGCTTCCCTCCGTTATACGCGTCGTCGCGGGTCTCTCCGCGCCGCGAGACTATGTCGTCGGCTTCCCTCCGTTATACGCGTCGTCGCGGGTCTCTCCGCGCCGCGAGACTATGTCGTCGGCTTCCCTCCGTTATACGCGTCGTCGCGGGTCTCTCCGCGCCGCGAGACTATGTCGTCGGCTTCCCTCCGTTATACGCGTCGTCGCGGGTCTCTCCGCGCCGCGAGACTATGTCGTCGGCTTCCCTCCGTTATACGCGTCGTCGCGGGTCTCTCCGCGCCGCGAGACTATGTCGTCGGCTTCCCTCCGTTATACGCGTCGTCGCGGGTCTCTCCGCGCCGCGAGACTATGTCGTCGGCTTCCCTCCGTTATACGCGTCGTCGCGGGTCTCTCCGCGCCGCGAGACTATGTCGTCGGCTTCCCTCCGTTATACGCGTCGTCGCGGGTCTCTCCGCGCCGCGAGACTATGTCGTCGGCTTCCCTCCGTTATACGCGTCGTCGCGGGTCTCTCCGCGCCGCGAGACTATGTCGTCGGCTTCCCTCCGTTATACGCGTCGTCGCGGGTCTCTCCGCGCCGCGAGACTATGTCGTCGGCTTCCCTCCGTTATACGCGTCGTCGCGGGTCTCTCCGCGCCGCGAGACTATGTCGTCGGCTTCCCTCCGTTATACGCGTCGTCGCGGGTCTCTCCGCGCCGCGAGACTATGTCGTCGGCTTCCCTCCGTTATACGCGTCGTCGCGGGTCTCTCCGCGCCGCGAGACTATGTCGTCGGCTTCCCTCCGTTATACGCGTCGTCGCGGGTCTCTCCGCGCCGCGAGACTATGTCGTCGGCTTCCCTCCGTTATACGCGTCGTCGCGGGTCTCTCCGCGCCGCGAGACTATGTCGTCGGCTTCCCTCCGTTATACGCGTCGTCGCGGGTCTCTCCGCGCCGCGAGACTATGTCGTCGGCTTCCCTCCGTTATACGCGTCGTCGCGGGTCTCTCCGCGCCGCGAGACTATGTCGTCGGCTTCCCTCCGTTATACGCGTCGTCGCGGGTCTCTCCGCGCCGCGAGACTATGTCGTCGGCTTCCCTCCGTTATACGCGTCGTCGCGGGTCTCTCCGCGCCGCGAGACTATGTCGTCGGCTTCCCTCCGTTATACGCGTCGTCGCGGGTCTCTCCGCGCCGCGAGACTATGTCGTCGGCTTCCCTCCGTTATACGCGTCGTCGCGGGTCTCTCCGCGCCGCGAGACTATGTCGTCGGCTTCCCTCCGTTATACGCGTCGTCGCGGGTCTCTCCGCGCCGCGAGACTATGTCGTCGGCTTCCCTCCGTTATACGCGTCGTCGCGGGTCTCTCCGCGCCGCGAGACTATGTCGTCGGCTTCCCTCCGTTATACGCGTCGTCGCGGGTCTCTCCGCGCCGCGAGACTATGTCGTCGGCTTCCCTCCGTTATACGCGTCGTCGCGGGTCTCTCCGCGCCGCGAGACTATGTCGTCGGCTTCCCTCCGTTATACGCGTCGTCGCGGGTCTCTCCGCGCCGCGAGACTATGTCGTCGGCTTCCCTCCGTTATACGCGTCGTCGCGGGTCTCTCCGCGCCGCGAGACTATGTCGTCGGCTTCCCTCCGTTATACGCGTCGTCGCGGGTCTCTCCGCGCCGCGAGACTATGTCGTCGGCTTCCCTCCGTTATACGCGTCGTCGCGGGTCTCTCCGCGCCGCGAGACTATATCGTACGCTTCGCTCCCTTATACGCGTCGTCGCGGGTCTCTCCGCGCCGCGAGACTATATCGTACGCTTCGCTCCCTTATACGCGTCGTCGCGGGTCTCTCCGCGCCGCGAGACTATATCGTACGCTTCGCTCCCTTATACGCGTCGTCGCGGGTCTCTCCGCGCCGCGAGACTATATCGTACGCTTCGCTCCCTTATACGCGTCGTCGCGGGTCTCTCCGCGCCGCGAGACTATATCGTACGCTTCGCTCCCTTATACGCGTCGTCGCGGGTCTCTCCGCGCCGCGAGACTATATCGTACGCTTCGCTCCCTTATACGCGTCGTCGCGGGTCTCTCCGCGCCGCGAGACTATATCGTACGCTTCGCTCCCTTATACGCGTCGTCGCGGGTCTCTCCGCGCCGCGAGACTATATCGTACGCTTCGCTCCCTTATACGCGTCGTCGCGGGTCTCTCCGCGCCGCGAGACTATATCGTACGCTTCGCTCCCTTATACGCGTCGTCGCGGGTCTCTCCGCGCCGCGAGACTATATCGTACGCTTCGCTCCCTTATACGCGTCGTCGCGGGTCTCTCCGCGCCGCGAGACTATATCGTACGCTTCGCTCCCTTATACGCGTCGTCGCGGGTCTCTCCGCGCCGCGAGACTATATCGTACGCTTCGCTCCCTTATACGCGTCGTCGCGGGTCTCTCCGCGCCGCGAGACTATATCGTACGCTTCGCTCCCTTATACGCGTCGTCGCGGGTCTCTCCGCGCCGCGAGACTATATCGTACGCTTCGCTCCCTTATACGGTCCGTCGCGGGTCTCTCCGCGCCGCGAGACTTTAATACGCTTCGCTTATACGGTTCGCCGCGTGTCTGCCGCGCCTTAGAAAGTTAGGCGTGTAAGTTATCGCGTCGCGTTGTCTGCGGAACGACACCACGCTTACAAAGTTACTTAATCGAATAGTTCATTTGAATGTTTCAGAAAATAACGACGCAGAAGATGACATCGGAGCAGCGAGGGAATCCTGCGAAGCTGACATCCCGAGCAGCCTGAGAGGAGGAGGAGGCCTAGGATAGGCATCGGGCATCGGCGTACCAACACTTCTGGTAAGTGTTACTTTTCATTTTTTTTAAAGATATTATAAAATCCCTCTTTGTGCTTATTCAGTTCCTACATTAAACATTAATAGTTCATTTGAATGTTTCAGAAAATAACGACGCAGAAGATGACATCGGAGCAGCGAGGGAATCCTGCGAAGCTGACATCCCGAGCAGCCTGAGAGGAGGAGGAGGCCTAGGATAGGCATCGGGCATCGGCGTACCAACACTTCTGGTAAGTGTTACTTTTCATTTTTTTTAAAGATATTATAAAATCCCTCTTTGTGCTTATTCAGTTCCTACATTAAACATTCCGTGTTTCGGAATTTAAATTAGTAAAAAAAAATATTTTGAAAAATTTGATTTAAGTTTATTCTAACGTAGAAACCTTTTTCGAAGAAGTAATTCAAAATATAATATTAATCTGAATAACGAATAAGATGTTCGATGCGCGTGACACGTATTTAATCGATTCGATTATTTTTATGTTACAGAAAATATCCGCGCGGGAAGGAGCATCATTTTCGCATCGAGGGAACACGAGTGACATCCCGAGCAGCCTGAGAGGAGGTGGAGGCCTGGAAGAGGCATCAGGCGCCGGCGGAACAACATGCGGTATATATAATTGGTTTATACATATTGTGTCTTTCGCGGAAAGTTTAACCAATCGGTTTTTCAATCGAATAGTAAAGATAGTCAGAGAGTAGAAATTAAAAAAGAGTTTAATTTTTTAAATTCTATTTTGAATTCTTGTGTTCAGTAAATAGAGTATACTTTCAAGAAATTAAACGTGTTTTTTTATTAAATTTATTTAATTAAAAGAAATTTAGAATTCCGTGTTTTACCTTCGGTAATTATTTTTCGAAATACAGACTGTCTCTTTTCTTCCCTGCTCTAATCTGGATTATATGTTTGATTGTTACAGAATCATCGTAGCGACGTTGCAGATACAGCTCCGCTAAAAAAGACTTTTTTAAACGGGAGTGCCGTACAGTATCGCGCGAGAAAGACTTTTACTGAAATTAGTCCGCGCGCGATTGTAGTTCATTATCCGCGAGTGTTTCTCGCGAGTGTCCTGTGCGGCGGGAGGAGGAGGCCTGACGTCCTGAGAGGAGGAGGAGGTCTGGGAGAGACATCGGGCCCCGGCGGAGCAACTTTGGGGTGAGTTATCATCTCTTATGTGCATAATATAATTCTCATTTATTTAGCTTGTTTTATCTCGATAAGTTAAGAAATAGAGAAAGAGAAATTATCTAAAATTTTATTCTTGTAAAGATCTTTTTCGGTAAATAGATAATTGTATCGCTAAATATTTTATTGAAAGACGAATTAGAGGCGCGTAAGAATTAATTTTTGAAATATTGATCATTTTGAGCGCTTTTTTAATTTAAATCTTATGTTTGTATGTTACAGTATCACCGTAGCTACGTGGTTGCATAACTCCGCCCGTTGCGCATCGAATCGGTGAGTCAATGAGAAATTTTTTTATTGAGGTACGAATCTACGAATAATTAAATATAGAGCAATAATATATCTCGGTACATGTCGAATTACAATAATTTGTAGTATGCAAATATTACATTTCGTAGATCCATTGCCTTAAAATGGATGGGCTAAAATTGATTATGGGAAATATTTAATCTTGGTATCATTTGTATATTGTTGTATTTATTGATTGTTATTGATTTATTGTGCGATTGTGCTTGAGGAAATACTCGCACACTTCGCACGCACCGAGCTCGCGAAGAACTCATTAAATTATGTTAACGAACTGCCGTGTTTTATATAAATACTTTTGAATAAAATTTTTAAGTACATAATAAATTAAATTTTTGAATTTTTTATTACATAGATCACTTCTATTTAAAACTAGAGTAAATAATAAATATTTTAGAAACACAAGAGAAACAAAAAGTAAAATAATTCTCTAATAATTAAAGTAATGATTTTTTAAATACAAATTCTTTTTAGATTTCTTTAAAGAATTATTTTTGTAACATTATATATATATTTTTTTTTCTTAAACAAAAGAGATAATAAGTAAAATATTGTGTTAAAGTTAGATGTTATAAGAAAAAGTATTTTCACAACACCTCTACGGAAAGTTCGACTTTCCATGCCTGTAGAGAGGGGCGAAAGCGGTCAATTTCACGCCAAGGCGGCATAGCGGGCGGAAAGTAACCACTTTCCTCCCTAGGGCGGAAAGTGACCACTTTCCACCCGCTAAACAGGGAGGAAAGTTGTTACTTTCCTCCCTGGGGAGGAAAGTGGTTACTTTCCGCCCGCTATGCCGCCTTGGCGTGAAATTGACCACTCTCGCCTCTCTCTAGGCATGGAAGTCGAACTTTACGTAAAGGTATTGTGAAAAATATCGTGTGCACCTCGGGGCAAAAGCTTTTTCAGACTCGTGTGATTGCCGCCCTCGCCTTCGGCTCGGGCGGCAAACTTCACACTCGTCTGAAAAACGCTACTTTCGCCCCTTGGTGCACAATATACTATTGTAGATAGGGAAAAATTATGAGTTAGGATGTGTTTTATTTATACCTACCCATTTATTCATTTCCATATATTTAACCAAGATTAAATATTTATAAATCGATGCAAGAAAGCAATATATAGATATATTTAGAATTTATTTGATAGAAAACGTGATAATTGTTATTTATTACTAAAATTTATTTTAACAAAGCATCGATTTTACCCTAATTTTTTGTAGCCTATCCATCTATTTTTGATTGAAAAATTGGTTTTATGTTAGATAATGTCAAGTAATATGACGTGAGATTCTAAATATTCTGTCGAGATACTGAAAATTTAAATTATTTTAGAACTGATGATATAGTACAATTATTCAGTTTTGCAATCAAGAGACACGGTAGTGTCTCGTGCCAAGTACACGCGGAGCGAGACCGACCGTGACTCTTTTACGCGACGCGACGGGTTGCGAGTACCCAAGATGTTGAGATCTCGATAACTAGTGAACGGATCAAGTTCTAAGTAGGCTTGATCGATAGCTTGGGGTCGACTTTGGGGGGGTATCTCCTATAATATTTTCCGCTACGTGCCCTACGAGCGGAGATATTGCGACGCAAAGTCCAAATGTGAAAATTTATTTTTTTTAAGATACGGAGATACGTCGTCGTCTCTCAATCAATATAACATATATATATCAGAAAATGTCACTTTCACTTTTTCGACGCTGGCGGCGCAGGTATCGCCAGTTTCGATATCGCGCGCGTATTTCGATCGATCTAGTAGGCAAATTAAATAAGGTCGATAGACTTATCGGTCAGGAGGAAGATTTCTATTTAGGTAAATTAGGTATTAGGTATATAATACATATTGAGTCAATTGCTTCATGTTTATCTGGAGAGATTTCGTATCCTTACATCGTATTATCACCGCTGCCGGAAAAGAAGGTTCTCTACGCTTGGCAGAAAGTGCCGCTAGGGAATTTTTAAGTCGATTCTTATGAATCAAGCTTGAATTCGACGTCTAGGTATCCCAGGTTGCCGATGACGAGGTCCAGATAGTGCGCTTCATAGTTTTCGGTGTCCAGGTGTAATAATACGTTGAATTCGATGTCTACGTGTCCCAGGTTGCCGATGACGAGGTCCACATAGTGCGCTCCGTAGTTTTCGGTGTCTACGTGTATTAATACTTTGAATTTGATGTCCACGTGTCCCAGGTTGCCGATGACAGGATCCAGATAGTGCGCTTCATTGTTTTCGGTGTCCAGGTGTAATCGTACGTTGAATTCGATGTCTAGGTGTCCCAGGTTGCCGATGACGAGGTCTACATAGTGCGCTCCGTAGTTTTCGGTGTCTACGTGTATTAATACCTTGAATTCGATATCCACGTGTCCCAGGTTGCCGATGACGGGATCCAGATAGTGCGCTTCATAGTTTTCGGTGTCCAGGTGTAATCGTACGTTGAATTCAATGTCTAGGTGTTCCAGGTTGCCGCTGACGAGGTCCACATAGTGCGCTTCGTAGTTTTCGGTGTCCAGGTGTAATAATACGTTGAATGCGATGTCTAGGTGTCCCAGGTTGCCGATGACGATGTCTAGATAGTGAGCTCCGTAGTTTTCGGTGTCTACGTGTATTAATACGTTGAATTCGATGTCTAGGTGTCCCAGGTTGCCGATGACGAGGTCCACATAGTGCGCTCCGTAGTTTTCGGTGTCTACGTGTATTAATACCTTGAAATTGATGTCTAGGTGTCCCAGGTTGCTGATGACGAGGTCCAGATAGCGCGCTCCGTAGTTTTCGGTGTCTAGGTGTAATAATACCTCGAATTCGATGTCTACGTGTCCCAGGTTGCCGATGACGAGGTTCACATAGTGTGCTTTGTAGTTTTTGGTGTCTAGGTGTATTAATAACTTTAAATATGAATGTAGGACACGTAGATATCGAATTCGAGGTATTAATACACGTAGACACCGAAAACTACGGAGCGCACTATGTGGACCTCGTCATCGGCAACGTGAAACACCTAGACATCGAACTCAACGTATTATTACACCTGGACACCGAAAACTATAGAGCGCACTATGTGGACCTCGTTATCGGCAACCTGGGACACTTAGACATCAAATTCAAGCTTGATTTATAAGAATCGACTTAAAAATTCCCTAGCGGCAGAATTAAAATTATGTCATGACATAATAAAAATTCGCTGAATTAAAATTATGTCTAGACATAATAAAAATTGGACGAATAATAGTAATCTTTCGGAAGTAGAGGTTTTAAGCTTGAAATTTAAATTTTATTCATTTTTAAAGATAAATTTAGTGTTCCTTCAATTTTTGTGAGAAATGTATAATTTACTTTTACTTAAATATTATTAATTTTTATGTATTTGTTGGTATTGCTAATTTTGTGAATAATTAAAAAATAAAAAATAAAAATGTTTTGCAGATCCTTGCTTAACACTACAAAATAGGTGATATCAGTACAAAATTACCTTTTTCAAAAAAGGTAAAAAAAAGTGCCAAGTACACGCAATGTATTTTGTAAATTCAAAATTTAACCTAAGTGGTAGCTTTATATCTTTTTTACAAAATTATATTATCTAACTTAACTCAAGTGACATGTATTTCAAAAAAAAAAGATGTAAAATCTTTAATTTCTTCTTCACAAAATTATATTACCTAACTTAACTCAAGTGACATGTATCTAACCTAAGTGGTAGCTTTATATCTTCTTCACAAAATTATATTACCTAACTTAACTCAAGTGACATGTATTTCAAAAAAAGATGTGAAATCTTTAAATTAAATTGCGCCAATTGTAAAGAGAATATGTATATTGCTTTGAAAGATAATTGTTATGCAACTACTTTAAAGAAATAAAACCCAAGTGGTATCTTCGTATTCCTATTCAAGGGTCTTCCTATTCTAAACCCAAGTGATAATAGCTTCTTAATTCTCTTTAACAAATTTTTAATATTACAAAGAATCATTTTAATTACAAAGAATTAAAGAAGTAACAGTACAAAATAAAAATATTTAATTAAAACAAAATAAATAAATTTTTCTTGTAAAAAAACTTGGCGCTGCTAGACTTTGAAATTTAAACATTAAAATTTAAACATTAGTACTAAGATTTTTGATTGAATAAAAAACAATAAACATAATTTAAGGAAGAATGCGACAGGAGTAAAAAAGCAGCGCCAAGTTTTTTTACAAGAAAAATTTATTTATTTTGTTTTAATTAAATATTTTTATTTTGTACTGTTACTTCTTTAATTCTTTGTAATTAAAATGATTCTTTGTAATATTAAAAATTTGTTAAAGAGAATTAAGAAGCTATTATCACTTGGGTTTAGAATAGGAAGACCCTTGAATAGGAATACGAAGATACCACTTGGGTTTTATTTCTTTAAAGTAGTTGCATAACAATTATCTTTCAAAGCAATATACATATTCTCTTTACAATTGGCGCAATTTAATTTAAAGATTTCACATCTTTTTTTGAAATACATGTCACTTGAGTTAAGTTAGGTAATATAATTTTGTGAAGAAGATATAAAGCTACCACTTAGGTTAGATACATGTCACTTGAGTTAAGTTAGGTAATATAATTTTGTGAAGAAGAAATTAAAGATTTTACATCTTTTTTTTTTGAAATACATGTCACTTGAGTTAAGTTAGATAATATAATTTTGTAAAAAAGATATAAAGCTACCACTTAGGTTAAATTTTGAATTTACAAAATACATTGCGTGTACTTGGCACTTTTTTTTACCTTTTTTATTATAATAGACGTGCATGTGAAACGAATTTTGGAGCAAATAAAGTTAAAAAAATGATAACGTTAAAATAACTCTATCTCGATGATAAAATACAAAGTTTTCGCTCATGGTTTATTCGTAAGTCGATAAAATTATTGTTCTATAAAATAAATCTTTCGTATTAATTTTTGGAATATATTTTTAGCTATCTCTCAAACACGTGTGGCTGCATCTGCATATGCGTATAATATTTGGAAAAATTCATTTAACAATTTTTCCAGCCAAACTAATTCGTCACATAAAATCTAAAATACAAATCAAATTTAAAGAATTTTACACAATAAGCAATTTGATCGTTATAATATTGTAAAAGAAGCAGTCGCAACGGTAAAGGCGCAGCATCGTGAGTCGCGATCGATTTCCACTCTGTCGTTAAGTTCTTTTGCGGTCGCTTGATGAATGGTTTCTTCCGGATGACACTTCCAGATAGGTTGTCAGATCGGCCACAGAGTTATCTCGAGAACGGCGGAACGAACGCATTTTCCTCAGCCTCGCGCGCGAGTCGTCTGTCGAAAGGATAAAGAGGTAGGAGAAAACGATCGTCGTTTTCGAGAAGGATGCGAGAAATCGTGAGAGCAAAGGTGTACCGAGAGTTACTAGCGGAAGAAGAGACGACGGGGACCTGAGGTATCATCTATCATCCGCCTGTTTACCGGCGAAACAGCCTGCAAATGCTATTCAATTTGCCTGATGGAAAGCCTTCCTTCCTTCCTCGACCTCGTGCGCGTTCCGTTCCGCGTCGACATTCCTTGACTACTAAGTTCCTCCATGCTGCTCCTTTTCCCTCTCCCTAAACCCCGTGCTACCCCTTTCACGTAGTCTCTCAACGTCGCGGCTTTTCCCTCGCCCTTTAGCTCCTTGTCACTACGTATCTTACACTTTTTCTTGCGCGTAATGCGTTTCCGCGTGTTTGCTTTCATCTGAATTCCGCCTAATGCGCTCTTGGGAAAATGGCTCTCCTCGCTAGTAAGACGATCACGAACAGTGTGTGTATCAAGGCTCTCTGATAAGTTCATGTTTGCAGTAAGAATCTTATCTTTTTCTCGTTGTGTCGAGAAAGCAGGCAAATTTTAGCTTTACGTCGAATGGAGAATCTTTTTGTAACAATTAATTTATTTTTGTATTTTAGTGTACATAACACATAGCTATTGCCTATTTTTATGCGGTATCAATCAAAACGTTCGCTTATTCCTCCATTTAAGCTGTCGAATTTCTACGATATTTTTCCGTCCGCGCAATCCTCCCGCACGGGCCCATGACGTCCTTTCGACGCACTCTCGCGTATTTGCTTTTCATCGAGTCGCACCGTCTATCTCTCACGTTTCTAATGGCCACTCGAATGGTGGCACGTTGCCTTCTAGACGATCTTAAAGCGTGCGGTATCGAAGGCAGAGAACGAATACACACGTAGAGTGCAACGATAGAGAGATTTCCACGAGTTTGAGCTAGGTTCGAAAAGAAATTGAAAGAAAGACCTTTGCCACTCGTCTTACAGGAGAAAACCCTTTCCGCCAGTCTATCGACGTTCTCGTGAACACGTGCGCGATGGGTGGTGACTAGCACTTTGGGATGAATAGGTAGAAAGACGCGAAATAGAATCGAGAAGAGAGAAAGGAATGCACCGGGCGAAGTGTATAGTGAATGAATTGAAGGGTTTGGAGCAATAACATCGTAAGCCACGTGAAATTCTTACCTTATCTCTATTGATTGATTCAATTTAAACTTCTAATAAGAATCTTCTGCACTCTCTTCTTAAACGTAATAAAATTAAAGAAAAAGCTTTCAAAAAGGACGTGTAATTAACGCAAAAAATTTCACCTACACCGAAGTTTAAATAAAAGTAGCTTTAATAGTCACAAAGTATCACGGAGCAACCTATAGAAGTTGGTGAATGATATATATTGCCAAGTTTCTTCCGCCTTCTACCAATTTTCACATCGTGTTAATCGAGCTACGAACGACTGCCTCCGGCGTCGGCTCGATGCAAAGACTAGGAGATGGGAAGGGTTGAAAAGGGGAGATTCCGATGTCGGAGTTTGGGGGTAATCCGCGCATCATATCTCACCGTTGACAAGCATTCATGACCCCTGGTACCCGGCGGCCTCAATAGCGAACGACATTCGCCAACAAACGTTCTCCTCCTCTTCCTCGACATTCACCACCCACCCCATGCCCCTCACGAGCCCCGTGTTAGTCCCGCGTGCTATCATTCTCTCCGTCTCTCTCTCCCTCTCCCCCCTCTTCCCCTCTCTCTCCCCCCTCGTTGCTTTCCACAAATTTCCAGCGTACAATCCCATAGACCGCAGTCGTTGAACCGGACGGAATACGTCAACGGATGGTAGCGTCGCGTTAAAAATTAACCGACTCACCGTAAATGTGCTCATATTTTCCGAAGCTCGCCCTCGGAGAGCATCCGAAAACACGAGTTTCTCTCCTCTGAACCAGCCTTTATCGCGCGAAACGCGACGCATGGGATTGTACTGCGATCATGCGGAAGAGGCGTCACTTGCATACGTAGCCTTGGACGTGCGCATTGTATCAAGCCATAACGTGCAGAGTATATTGCGGAAGCTCATCGCGTTACGTTGACTTTGTCCATATATGTACTCCTCGTGAAAATCACGTGTCTATACGCGAAGATATCTCGAAGCGTTTTATTACGTATAAAAAACAGAAAAAGCTTATATGCAGTATAGAAAAAACATCGCACTATATTTTCCCTTATGCGGAAGGATAATCTCTTGTAAGAATGGATATAATTAATTACTACAACGTATGCGTTTTTCGATATAAAGTTTTCTGTAAATATATCATTTGGTAATTATTTTTTCAACTTTGTTACATATATGACGTTATACACATCTCGATAGAATATAATTGATCCCTAACGAGCTGACGCATATTTATGGATGAATGCGTTACGCGAATATATTTTTACGCTCCTGAGCATTAAAGTCTGATACATACGTATTATACAATGCACATTTTGATGCAGAAACGTAACGTAGGATAAATTATGCGAGCGGGGCGGACGCCAAGTGCTTTTATCGTAAACAGCGTTTCCGTGATAGAATAATTAAGGCCTCCGCAATCAATATAAAATGGCCATTAGAGCGTTCAGACTGGGCGTCAGCGATACGCGGGATATATCGCGTTAAAGCGTAATTTCATTGAAAATCGCACGCGTACATAATGGTATTAATTTAAGAGGGAATTAATCCGCCGAGCGTCGCATTAATTTAAAAGCGTCCGCCCGAAACGATTTGTTGGCGCGCGCGGTACTTCACTTCGAAACCTGCCAAATTAAATGCCCTTTGAGAGATCGACGAATTTCCCTACCATCGCGACACGCACCCCGTCAGGCGCATACAAATTCTAAAACGCATATTGCAGGCTTTTGTGAGTGTCTTTATTTTAATTTCCGATTAGAAAATTGCTAGCTGTTTTAAAAACTAGCAATAAGTTCTTATATCTACATATATCTAATTGATTTTCTTTAATTGAAATTAAAATATAAAATAAAATCTGAATTTTTATCAAAATTAAATTTCATTATATTGTATTTTATCGAATATATTATATTTTTTAATACATTATATTTTATGAAATGCATTATATTGTATTAAATTACATTATATTTTCTTCCAACAGTAGTTGTTTAATCATCATTCGCAGAGATGTTTCTATTGTATGACATTTATATCTAATTTAAGCGCCAGAGTAGAACGGAGTCAAATTACGAAAATCTTAATAGGCTCGCCGAAACGATTAAAAGTAGCTTTATAATTATAATATAGTAGTATGAAGAGATAATATGTAATTGCCACTATCTATCAAAAGTGGCATTAACGATGTGAATTAGTTACTATAGTATTACCTTGCGCGCGAATATATATTAACATCGTCGCTCACAAGTTAGTACATAGTTTCGGTTGGTTGGAGATTAAACCTTCCGAAGCTTGCAAGAACATCACAAGCTTTATTAACAATAGCCGCATTGCATGTGAACGGCATCCGATACGACACGTGCCATAATTCTGCATCGGCATGCTAGATATTTGCGATTAAGCGAATTTTCAAAGTATCGAATATTTATAATGTATACACATGAAAAATTTTATTATAAAAGTTTCATACTCAAGAAAATAATCTTCTAATTAAAAAATAGCATAACATCTAAAAATTTTTCGATATTGTGTATTTCTTTTGTTTAACCAATCGTATTAACAATACGTATGAAACATTTGAAAATACAATCAAGAACCAGAATGAAGATGTTATTTTTCTACATGACATCTCTTTGTGGATGACAAAGAATTCATATTGCATGTGTACATACATATACATATTTATTATAAATAATATTTTGAAATTATATCTAAATTTGTTTAGTAATTAATTCGTTTAATTAATTCGACTAAGCGATTATTTTTATTATAATATCAGCAATTTTCGCGGTACCTATATTCCTTGCTTAACATAATGTGCCACAATCTTCATGCCGCTGCAGACATTCTCTTTCCCTTTACACGACCTCGAGACGACATCCAGGCACAATTATTGTTTCGTTATAGGATTCCTTACGTTTCCTAACGATAACGTCGCGAGAATTGAAACGGTGTTATTAGGTATCCTTAACAGACACACGGTAAATGCCGTAGCTATAAGCCGGTCTTAGAAACAATTCAATTAGCTGATATGGCCCTCCGACGTGCGTAGGCGTGCCACGGAGAACGCAGACCACGTACACGCCGATCACAATATGCAATCGCGTACACCCCTCAACGTACATTTGTGAGCGGCAGCGCGTATGCAGATTCCGCTAAGTGTAGTTTTCCCCCGAGCTATAGATCGGAATTATCGGCTGCAGTCGAAATGCCCTCATAAAAACAACAATTACCGGTGGATTTTAATACCGTTTACAGAGATTAAATCCTAAGGCCACCGGTTATTTTATCGGCGAACATGGCTCATCCATGCAATTTCTCGTTTGCCCATTGCGGCCAACTCCTTTATTTCAATTTGATCAATTAAAGCGCAACGTTTCTTTCTTGCAATTTCCCCCTAAAATCTTTTAACTATCTGCGATAGAGAATAAACTGCGTTTTTTTGCGTTATATCTTGCAATTAACGTAAATTATACTGTTTTTCTTTTCGCGTACATTTTTTTTTAAGAGTTTAAAAGCGTTCTGTAATATGTGGATTAAGAAAAATGTTTTATTGTTTCAAGATTATATTTTAGAGATCTATTAAGTAAACTAACCATTAAATTAAACCCAAGCAACGGAAACTGTTGATACGTATTGTGTAATCGAGATATCAAATTCGAGCGTGCTGGTCGCTCAAGGAAAATCTGTCGAGATAAGTGCCGGGCACGTTCTGCCAATCACTGTGTCCGTCGTTCAGCGATAGCCAACTCACGTTTCCAAATCAAATAAAATCGTATCATGCTGATTGGGCTAATAAATGAAATACAAATAGTAAGAAATAAATTCATTTTCTTTATAGAAATAAACGTGGAATAGCAACAAAAATTAAGTATAAAATTAAATGCAAAAATTCAAAAGTTCAAAAATATTAGAGTTACTGTGTTCTAAAATGGACTTAGGATAAAGCAAAGACAATTAATTACTGTAAAGCTAATTAAACAATTTAATAACTATTTTGATGAAAAACAATTGACGGACTCTGAAGAAGTCGATGAATAAGTTTGGATTTTAATAATTTCGTTATTATGAAGCGGCTTTCAGATACGTCAATTAATTCGGTAGCAAGAAGGGAGCTTGGATGACGAATCGCCAAAATTCGAATAACGAATTATATTATGTCCCGCTCGGCATGAAATATTCTTTTTGTCTCCGCGCGCAATTTGCCCGATCGCGCGCAAAATTTAATTGTTTCAACGACGAAACAGAGCCGCGCAATTAACAACAGCGCGCGCCGTGGCTCTGGATAAACGCACGGCGGACGATCGAGACCCGTTGTAATCCCAAAAATCTGTCGCCTCACACGACCTCGCGCGCGCACATATACATTTATACGCGCCGACGAAATTTCGGCCGACAATCCCGCGAAGGGCGAAAACGATCGTCGGCGACTTTTTCGGCGCGGTATGGGCATAAATCACCGTCAAAATAGGCCGTTCGCTTCGGATGGACATACGCGTGCGTTCGTGCGATCGTCCGTCCCCGCGCTAGCTCGATCGTCGAGTTTTAAACGGACGCGACAGAGGGCTCGCTGATTTATCCCAGAGCTATTTGTTCGCCCTCTCATCCCATTTTTACCTCCTCCTCCGTTCTTTGCGTTCGCATTTTCACTTTTATATATTTTTTTTTCGTTCGATACGCGCAAGAGTCTTCTACGGGGATGGTAACACGTAGCTGCGGGCGTCCGCAGCTACGTGCTGGCGGCCATGGCGCACCGGCAGTTTTCCCCACCGGGAAATCTGCAGCAATTTTTCATTACCCGACGCGACAATGTATCTGCCTGTTCCGTCCTCCTGCTGCCTCCTCGTCCTTCCCCGCGACCGCCCCTAACTCTCGAAAAAGTGTCGTGCCGCTACCTGGTGCTTCGACACGGGTGAGCGCCGCACTTCGCTGGCCATGATAATGTTTTCATTATTCACCGGATTATACGGGACGCGTTGGCGGAAATCAGGTGGGACGGTATTATGCGCCACTATCGGCTGTATCGAATCGGTGATTTACCGGCACGCGGATCGAAAAAAGTTGTCGGTCCGACGTTCCGGCAAGTAGCGCGCTGATTTCAACGTGGGGACGGAAAATGGGCGATGATTTATTTTTGCGAGGCGCACGCCGTTGCACCGCGTTCGCAATTGCGCGAGATTTGTTTGATTAATGACAATGACGTCGAAATGCTATCTCCGTGGGGAATCGATAATTTGTAATTTTAATTAATGTCTCTCAATAAGCATGCAAATATAAGAGGGAATAGAATGTACTTCTTATAGCCACATATATCATCGATCTATGCAATTTCGTCGAACCCTTTAGGTCTCCTAACTTACCGCGGAACGGGGAAACGATGGCACCTAATGAAATTTCGTCGATCGATAATGCGAACGCATCGTGTCCCGCATGCAATATCGTGGCCACGTTAAAGCTGCCTCCGTATCTCTCTCTCTCTCTCTCTCTCAAGAATAAGGCGACTGCAACAACACGGAGCTAACGGTGGTAGCTTGCGACAGCAGCAACAGCACAGCCAGCAGCGATAGCGATAGCGCTTTATAAACTTCTTCCATTCCGGATGAAGCCCGGATCGGTAGAAGCGTGCCCGGTTTTCATTGCAAAATAAGCCGCTCCGAGCGACGACGGATAGGTGGGTATATACCTACTATCCGCCTACCGAAGGATTAGGGAAATCGGGTTTACAGCATGGCACGGATACGAAGAAGCCGCAGCCACGAACGAGACGAGGACGTAGAAATCTTTGCCGGAGCGTCTTAGCTCTATTTACCCCCCTTTTCGAGAGATCGCGATGCAGATAGGCTTGCACGTGGTAACTGCATCTTATACGACTCTCTACGACTTGGCTGTAGGTTGATGCGGTCTCTCAAAGAGTGCCGGGTTGCCTCTCACGACAGTTTCGCATTTATGCAGGGAGATGCAGAACGCTCTGTCCCGTCGTGTCGCGTCACCACGTCTACGAGATATATCTCTTAAGAGACATCCCGATGCGTCGTTTACGCACTACTTCTCGTTTGCTTTTCACGATGAGGTAATCTCAAAGTAGGGAAAATTATGAACGTTCCGGGATATAAGATATATACTTAAAAATTGTGTCGAAATTTTAAAGTGATCTATGTGAAAGTCAAGAATTGGAACAAATTGGAATTATATTGAATATATATATATGTATATTTCGATATTTGTTATTGTCTGTTCATAATTAGAGGTACGTCATAATTTCTCAATGATTTATGTCCCAAACAAAAATTAATTGTTTAATTCCCACGTATATAATTTCATATAGCCATCGCTTTTCCACGATTTTCAACAATCTGCATCGAATAATTAATAATTTGATTACTTGTTAAGTCTCACCCATGTAAGTGGCCACTCTATTGAATCTCTGTCACACAGTATCCTTTGTCAAAGGCACTTACCGCTTTCGCGAATGATTGGTGAAACTGAGCGAAGTACGTTAAGTACTTTGTAAGAGAGTAACCGGCTGAATCCACTTATTACAACGGTAATTACGGCATCGTGAAAAGTGCGAGGCCACTGGATTTGCAGGAATAATCGATAAAAAAAATGCGCGCAAAGTGGAAATCGCGAGGAAAAGAAGAGGACGGGGAGGAAGGGAATGAAGGAGAAAGTAACGTGGGCATGCGAACGAAGAACGGCGGAAAGGTCGGAATACCGATAACAAAGCGTGCACAACGACAGAGAGAACGTATAGCTTATTACGCGAGATGCCGTCTATCTTTACGCGGCTGGTTAAAATCGTTTAATTCACAAATATAGGATTTACGATCGATTGAATTTGGCCCAGTTCCGCGCATTGTCGCATAGCGAACAAAAGCCGATTTCGTGAGAACGCGAGGGTGTTGTCACAAATCGACGCAAGAATAGATTCCCCGTGTAGAAGTTTGCTTTTAATCGTGAACAAATACCGTGCCATTTCTCTCTCGGAGTGTAGCCTGAATAGCAAGGTAGAAATGATCAAAGAAGAGTAATTGCAAATTAAAATCTGGATTAATGTATTCTCTTCTGTTTTTACACACCGGGGCAATTCTAGTAAATATATTACCATTAATTTTCAATCACGATTATGCCTTTTGAAAACGTTCGACAGCTTCACTGTAATTCATCGACTCTGCATTGTTAATTGGAGTGCTTCCACGGTATGATAAGCAAGAAATTGCAAAATACGTGATTATGATAATTTGCCAGTGAAGCATTCAGCTAATTGAATAAAGCAATCATATTATTGGCATAATGCTGTGCTGTTAAGTAATCAATGCACTCAGTTGTTTATGATTATGATGTATTGTGCATCGGCAAATGTTGGAAGAATATCGATTCGATTCGACCGCATAACGCAAATTAATCATCCGTTGTAACAGGTCGCAACGCGCACGCGATTCCAGAGGATAATCGCGCACTTCGAATACATTTTGGTATACCTCTAATAGCTACGGCGCGTTATCCGGCCCTTGCGCACACCGAAACATCAGTTCACGCCACATGCATCGCCTAACACACTTTATAATACATCTGAGAGCATATTCAGGTGTTCGAAGCGCACGGTGGAGCACTGTTCCACGAAGTTCGAGAGTCTCGATGGTACCTGGTTACAGGTTAATCGTCCGTTAAGAGACTTTGACCAACACGCAGTGCGAACTATCTGCCCTGCAAGAAGTTAGTACGAGTAATTACCAATTATACGCTACCGAAGACAGTAATTGGAGGTATGGCCAGATTTCAGACACCCTTGCTGAGCACGTTGCGGAATGCCACGCTTATTAAAGTCACAGTAGTATGACCTCGCTCTTTTGCGTCTCATCGTCTTTCGTCCTAAGAAATAAATCGTCTTTTGTTTCCGCGCAATTTAACATTTCATTATTGCTTCCTAATCTGATAAGGAATAAAATTATAAAGGAATATTCGCTGTATTCGCCACCGAAATAGTCCAACTTCGCTAGGGGCTTATTCGTCCCTAAATCGAATCTACATCGCGATATAGCAATTTCAACGTGAGATATCTTAATTAACACGAATCTCCGCGAGACGCGAGCAAAATGGAAACGAGGGAAAATGCTGTTCTCGCGACAGTGTAATTTCGCACACAGATTATAGGTGTAAGGGCGACGTTTTCGTAGCTAAATGGAAGCCCAGTCAGCTAAATTCGAATTCTAACTCCATGATGGGATCCAGGAGCGCCAAGAGGAGGTCGCGCATCTAGGCAAGGCAGACCGTGGTCCTACGTTGCATCGAACTGCCTGTTTGTACACGCGCGTATGTAGCCGGCTACCGAGAGGGAAATGTTTCTGGAGTGCACGTCCCCTGCAGCCGTACTACGGTGCACGCACAGAGCTTTGTTTAAGCCGGTATTATTGCTACGGAAATTGGGGTCTGACGCGAGAGGCTGTTGATTCTCTACGAACGAGGGATGTTGGTTGAAAGGCGAGAATCGACGGTGCCGCTTGTACCACGCGGCGACAGTTTGCTTTGGCGCTTTATCGTCCTGCTTACGATGCGTTCCTTCCGCATTACGATCAGAGCGGGTGTAATGTATTAAGGGTGCTTACGCGATGTCGCAGTAACGAATTGCGACACGTAAAATGGATGTATTTCTTCGCGGATGTGAAGTACGTCGTTCGTCACCGATCAATTAATCGTGTCAACGGAAAGACGCGCACGTGCAACATTGTAATTTATTTACTTCAACGAGCGACGATTTGAACGAATTTCAGTAGCGCCCTTACTAACGAGTTAATATTTAAAGTAATAAAATTAAAAAAAATTAAATCATAGACATCAGAGTCATCGGGCTTACAACTATACAAATATAAAGTACAAAGGACTAATTATATTACAAACGTATTTTAATAGTGGAAAACATTTCGTTATGTTGCCAAACGAAGTATTTTTCGAACGCGAGAGAGAAGGGCGAAGAAGAATGAACACGAGACATGAGGGAAAAGAGAATGACACAAATAGGAGACTGTTCTTGCGGCTTTACTCAGTCTTTCACTAAAGAGACGGCAAAGAGAGGAAAGAGACGAAAGACAGAGAATAAGACGAAGAGGATCGGAGATAGAGAAACCGCGGCGTGATTAAGTGCGTGTCAAAGCCCTGCTTTACCCTACAGCGCAGCAGCTTCTCGTACTGGCTATGGCCTATCCTGCACGACACTCATCCTCTTTACGTAACCACTATGTAAGGGATGTACGCTGCTCTCTCTTTCCCTCCCTGTCTATTAAGGTATCTGCGCACATCGTAGCGACGCGGAGAGTAACCGGAGCGATCGTAGATTCATCAGATTTTGTGCCGCGAATCGCCGTCGACATCCCGGGGGGCTCGCCGCTTTCATTACATTAGTTTTGTAACGAGAAACTGCACCGAGTTACGCATCTTTGCACTGTTTACGATATGTTCTTGCAGTTTTACTCAATCTTTTATTAAAAAGACGGTAAAGAGAAAAATTAAAAAATAAATCATACAGTTTCATTCTTTTCCAATGTAAATAGACGTTCGGTATTTAATTTGTCAATGGCGAAATCTCTCGCAAGGAAATATTTCAAACAGGGGGTTAAAATGCAGTGAGGTAGATTTAAACAAGTAATCTGATTTAGAATTTGCTGCAGCTTGGGCGTCGTGTAATTTCAACTCTGATCTCGACTGGAATTTCAACCGTGATCTATCCGAAACGCCGCCGCTCGTCTCTCAGGCAAGCGTACAGTATACACACGATATTCTATTCACTAGAGCGACAGAAGAGGTACATCTCTATATAGGCCCAGAAGTAGGAATTCGCGTACACTCGATTCTGTGCAAGAGGAGCTGAATTTAGAGATTTAACGTCTTTGTGCGATAAACGCGCGCGAATTCATCAGAAACTCTATGACAATCATGTTCGTGCATCGATTTGTAGAATACGTTGTCATTAGTATCGTTATCATCTTTTCTTCCTGCCTTATAAATTCTTTCTTAAAATTTATTCTTAGTTCCGTATCGTTTCGGCGTTTTAATTAGTAACATAACAAACCTTTTATTTTGACTACAAGCTTTCTCTTGCGATCACGGTGCAACGTGCACCAAGCTACCCCGATGATCGAACGGAAATTAATCTTGCAATCTAATACATTACCGCATGTCTCAGCTCAATTTCATAATCCAGGCACATGTACTTGTGGCTGCAAAGACATTAGTGCCACCTCCGGTATCGATGCCTCGGCATGGAGAACATAAACGTAGAGACGCGATCGTTAAAGCGGCAACTACGACGATACCGTTGTCGTCTCCGGTGTCCAAGACGACGTCGACGTCGAGATCGCACCGCGGTGATACCGTTACGTTATCCGCGGGCGAATCAAAACGCAGTTGCCAAGTCGAAATGCCGGTTTCGAGTACGCGTCGCCACTCTACCTCTCTCCCGGCAATTTCGAGTCCGAAATCACGGCTGAAATTCGCTTCGACCCAGCCCCCCGCCGGCCGATATCGACTCGAACCCGTGTCGTTGCGGTTCGGAGTCGAGCATGGCGTTCGGTTGTGTTTCGGCGGAGGCGACGCGACGCGTTGGCCGCAACCAGCTCGCGGACTATTATTTGAACGGTTATTGGTATGATAGCGCGTATCTGCGCGTCGTGCATCACAGCGCCAACTCTACGGTTGTCATCCTGATTTCGGGGGTCTCTCTCACCCTCGCATCTCGTCCCTCATCCCCTAGCGGCATCTCCTCCACCACTGTACCGCCTGTCGTACCGTGCTACTGCTGCGTTCCCCCCTCGCGCACTTGTACCTACAACCTACGCCGCAACCCGGACTGCTCTGTCACCCCTCCACCCGGTCTCTGCTGCTCCTCTGGGACGACTCGCCGCATAAATGTATGTTTCCAGGATTTCTGGTTGTCTGCCGAATGAATTATGGAGGCTCGACGACCGACGACCGACGCCCGCCGCCCGCCGCCGCCATCGCCGCCATCGCCGCCATTGGCGTTGCCCTCCCCTCAGTCGAGATTGCGAGAATGGAAATCATTCTAGAGAAAAGAGGCACATTTCCCTCGTTGTATAGCCGTGTGATATTTACGCTAATAAGAGGCGCAGATCCTCACAATTATACTGATAGATGATATATTGAGGTGAATGATTAACTGTCATCCCTGAACTTTGTCGTGATAAACTCGATGCGGAATATACGACGTTTATACGCGTACCTATCAAAACTTTTGATTAATGGTGACCCGTAAAGTGTACCCTTTTAATCTTCCCGAGACTTCAAGAAATGATAGAAAAAAGAAAATTATCGCGGGGTAGATTAGTTGCGAGATAAAAATAAAACTGGGGACAGTTGATTAACGAGATTATATTCTATTGCAGCTCCTTTTTCTTCCTCCAATTTCTTCACAATTGTCTTCTAATCTTAAAAACGTCGTTCCGCAATCTGATGTCTTACTGAAATAAACGATATCGATCTGTAAACTGCATATGCGGCGGAACTGTATTTGCTAATTACTGCGTTTTGAGCACAGCTAAAGTATATAATTGGTAGTAACAGCAATATGCAATTAATAGCAAACACTGTGTAATTACCACGGTTGTAATCATATTGGCAATAATCTGATGCTACTATTCACTCGAACGATAGGGTCGTCCATCACGATTTGATATATCGTTACGCTATCCCCCATATACCGACATGCGTCATTCTTACAACGACGTCCAGCGCGTAATTACCGTCCGCACTTTCGTCTCGGGCCGTCGCGATAACATCATCAGGCAGGCGATATTCTCTCGAAAGTGCACCGGTGTTTTCTCAGAGCGCCCTATCAACTTTTTCATCTTTCCTCCGTTATTTTGTTTCTTACCGCGTTTCTTGGCGCGCCGACAAAGAGGAAAACTTCTGTCGGCGCCTGAACTTTCCCATTGTATAGCTGGAAGGGAAAGTCGACGACGGCGCATTTGAATCTCAGTTGCGACAATAATCGCGATTACGGCAATCGCAGGAACGTGGCAGAGTGTATTTTCACACTGTGCACAAGCCGCGCGTACAAAGTTCCGGCTCTAACAGTAACTTTTAATTTCTATCGCGCATAAGATACAGGATTGTGCTACAACTGGTGTTGGAAATCGCGAGGCTCGCGAAAATCGTTTCGCACGAATTCGGGCAGCCCGTTCGAGAAAATTATTCTCGAATAGTGGACGCATCCTGCGGACAATTTCGCCTATGGTAATACCGGCATAAACCTAACATCTGATTTTATCGGCCTTATCGCCCTCAGAATGTCGAGCAAAAGTGCAAAAGTTGCGTCACACGCGCATACAAATGATTTTCATGCAAGGCAGACGGTTGAAAGAAACGAGCCGCGCTTTTGGCATCATAAAATATAAAGTTGGGATACTTTCGGTTTATCGCCACTTTATTGCATGACTTTGATACACATACGGGTAAAGGCAGTTTAGGAGTCGTAACAAAGCGACCGAGTTTTCCCTAAAACGTCCTATAGCATCTTCGAATGGTTTCCTCGCGAATTATTTATACAGAAGAGATTATCTCGCCGAATGCTCAATTTTTCTGATCCAATTAAAAATCGCGTCGCGTAACGCCGTAACACACTTTCAGCAGTAAAATTTCAGCGATAAACGAAGACAGGAAGACAATATATAAACGAGTAACAATACACACTCAGACTTAAGTGCTGCTTTCTGTCATAACAATTTGCTGAAACGGGGTCGATAGGAAAGGACGGGAAGTTACTACGATGCTACTGTTTGGAATGATCTCGACACAAGGATATGAGTACCTTCTCGAGCGGGCCTCGTATCCTTGTTTTCGCAGCATTCCCAGCCGTCGGATGGAAAGGAAAGGCTGATTAATCGCTCCATAGTGGATAGTTATGCACGAATGTTTGATTTCTATCGCACCCAAACTCCGCTTCCGAATGACGGCGAAACTGCGCCGGAGAGCATTATTGGGTGGTTCGTTATCACGGGGTTAAACAGTTCAAAATATACAACGTTACGGAAAGTTGATTGCGCCCTTATAAAAGTAAGATCGCCGCGAAGTGGAAAAGCAACCTGGGAACGAACGAAGTCACGGAAACGCCTTAACCCGCCGATATATATCATTTAATAATACGAAATGTTTGTCGAGTGCGCTGACGAGCAGCGAAATTGCAGAAAAGCCGAGTGTTCGTGAATCCTTTGAAGGTGATAAGAAGCTCTCTCCTTGAGTCGTGAATAAATAAACAGTCTTCCACGGATTAAGCGAAGTATCCAATCGTACTCTAGGCCGCTCCAGAGAATACTAACAAACGTGCAGTAAACATAGAAAATTGTTGACAAATCTGTGAAGTGGTAAAATGCTTCCTAAAGATTATGTCTACATAACAATTGTTAAAAGATTTATTTAGAGATTTCGAAGTTTTCTGATTGAAAATGAATAGATTTTACAAAGTTAAATAATAGATAATAGAGAATTCAATTACACATAAAGAAAAAATTCTTGTTCGATTATAAGGATTGATTATAAAGGTTGATTATATATTTTTTAAATATTTATTTTCTTAATCGAAATTTTGTTTATTCACAAATGATTCCTCGCGCTTGATTGCGACTCTTATACTCTTAAGGTAGCACAAAGCTATGGTGAATGTGCATTTGCGAACGATCCCATATTCACCTAGATCGACATAATGAAGACTTTGCAATGTAAATTCATCCCACATGTGGTTTCGTTTAACGAACTCCTCTTTGTTCATGCTTTTAGCGTCGCACATGCGTGCTGCCCCGGACATTTACGTCGTAATTACGTCGCAGCAAAGTGATAGAGCGTCGCTCTGATGTCCGCTCGGGTAAAGACGACGAAATAATAATCATAAGGGTTTAAACGACGATACCGCAATATAGACATTTTCGTAGAATTCTCATGTGCCATCCCATCGTTATCCTTGCTATTCGCAAATTCACAGAGGGATGCCGCTGCAGTTGTGCATTCAACGTTGCAAAAAATAGCTAATGAATGAGCGGGAAGAAAGTCGAACGAGAGGCGCGAAAGAGCGAGCTGGTATTTGCGAGAACAAACAAGCACCTGGCGCTTCTCATCGTCAGTTAAATCTCACGGATCTCTGGTTTGACGATCGGCTTCCGCGACAAAGATCTCTGGTTCCGGGTTTCGAGATGGAGTCGCATTTACGCGAATTGCGATAGAACGTCTCGTTGGGACACGAGCGATTTCCGCGTTTGTCGCCTTTCCCGGCCGTTTCTTCATCCATATTCTCGTTTCCTCGTTCCTCGCCGTTCTTCATTTCTTCCGTTCGCCTTTATCTCACCGTCTCATCGATTTTCCTTTTCTATTCCTTCAATCTCGTCACCGCTTCTCTGACTATCCTATCCTCGCCTAACTCCGTCGACGATTCACCTCGGTTAGACTCGATCGCTGTGATCCGTTGATTGAGTAATCAGATTCACTGGTCGCTCTCCCCCTCGTCTTGCGGCACTTTCTAACTGATTGAACGCGATTAGGTCGTTTCGGAAACCCGATTGAATTCGAATTTGTGGATATTATAAAGCAAGCGAATTGCGTGATGTGGATTAAAAACAGCGCGCGATAAGAAGATAGGTACATATATTGTATAATTTCTATTTTACAAGATAAAACTGAACTAACTTCGATATTTTTTCTATTTTTTCAAGTTCTTAAAAAAATTTTATCGAGTTATTTTTTCAAATTGTATTGTAAATAATATCAAAGATAAGATTTTTTTTAAATTTAGGATTTATCTAAATCGTCAATAACAATAAGAAATATTGATAATTATTTTCGTATATTATCTAAATTCAACATTTTTACGTATTTTATAATATCAATATTATTGTATTTTCTATTTATTGTAGCTATATTTATTTACGTTAATCTTAGAGTTATAGCTTATGATTGTAATCCAAGACGTTGCTACGGAGTTTTTTGCCGCCACGATCCATTAACAGTTTTGTTGTCCGTTGAGTCTTCTAACCGGGGCCGCACCTTTCTGCCGGATTTTCTTTCTCTTTGTTCCCCCTTTCACATTTTCGCATTTTGTCTAAGCCCGGAACCTACCATCTATTTTCCTTCAAATGTACCGTGTAACCGGTAACGGACGCTTAAGACTAAAGCAATTAGACCGACAGATATCCGGTTTCAGGACCGAAACTGCGGCGAGAAAGAGCTTTTACGAAAACATCATTTCGCAAAGAACGGGAAGGCAACAAAGTATCGCCTTCAGGGAGAAGGCCGCTGTTCACTTTGCCGTCTGCGCTACTCACGTTTCCGTTTCATTCGCATCCGATTATCGGTAATGCTTCTTAAAAGGTCCGAGAGTATTTTCGTGAAACGCTTATAAAATATCGTTCGCGCATCATTTCTACATAATTCTCATCTTTAATGTAAAACTATAATAAAACAACAACGTAGTCTCTCCTTCTCTCTTTCATTTTTTTCTGTTTCTTAATCGCTACTTCCAGTTCATAAATTTATAAAATATTACTTAAAAGTAATGAACGAACAGCATGATAACTATTGGACATATTATGAAATAACGTCCGCTACTTATATTACCGTACATATTTCTCATTTTGTCTGCTCGCCGAAAACAGCTCCTGATTTCGCAGCATCTCTTTTTTAGGGGAATATGAGGATAAACATGATATTTATACACGCTAATGTTGACTCGATATACGATGAAATACGTGTTGCCCAAAAACACGAAAAAACATAGGACAAATACAGGATTGTTGGCGCGACCGTACTCGATCCGCAAAACAAGATTAAACGTATTTATTCGTTCGAATACGGTGCGCGGGGCTGCAACCCTTCCGGAAACGGACCAATGACTTCGGCTCCCCGCCGTGTGATTTTACGATCGACATTTACGGACGATCTCACGTACCAAAGTGGAAGTTTACGAGGCCGATAATGCGATCGATAATGTCGCTCTTCGTCGGGAAGTTGATAGACGCCCTCAGGTAAAGCCTCGTCTTGCGAGGCCAGGTTATTATAATCAAATTTGTCAATCTAGTTTTAGATACGACTGACAGGATACGTAGAGAGGGTAGAAACTCGAGGTAAGAAAAAAGGTAGATATCCATCGAAAGTTCTTGACTGTTGAACAAGAAATTTTGTAATAGGATCGACGCAGCTATTTAAGAAGTTCGCGCAACTTCTTTGTATCCTTTTTACAAAAATAAAGGCGAACAGGCTTGGATCCGCACAAATATTTTACTTATTACATAGAAAGCAATTTTTAACGGTACATGTATAACACGCTCTTTGTAAACGTAATTGCAATATTAATTACTCTTCGATGTGTAATATATCGTTCGTAACGAACTATATTATTACTATCGTGTAACTAAAATAAATAAATAACGTTACACCAATATGTAATGCTAAAATCAATGAAATTATCGTTAAATGAAGTTTGTAATGCATAGATATAATGTTTCGCAAACACTTTCGATACTTAAACAACAAACACCGTGTAAATTAAATATTGTTATGCATCCTTAAGACAAAATCAAAAATAAAATACTGTTCAATAAAAGAAGACCGTATATTAAAATTTTGACACATAATAGTTCGCTGTAAAAAAAACGGACTCCAACAGCAATCATTTTTGGTAGTAGATTTATATAATATTCATTGTATTATACGAGTTCACTGCAGAACGGATCGTTTCGTGGGTCATCGCGCGACACAATGCGCTGAAAACGCGTGGCGACGATTACGCAACTTAAATCGACCGTGCCACCCTAAAACCGACCCTTCATTTCCCCCTTTGATATTCGACCAAATATCCGAAAGCGGCGCGCAATTAATAACCGCTCGATATTATTGCGGAAGCGATATTAATTTGTCATTGCGCGTTCAACCGAATTTTCCACGTAGCGTGAATGTCGGGGGCGGCGCGACGTGTCGGTCGAGCGTGAACAAATCTATACACAAAGACGCACACGATGCGGCACACGGGGCACGTTGCAGTCTCCATTGACATTTCGCGTTTCATCCGCGACCGCGTATTCTGCATTGGTAATTACGAAAGTAAACGCGCCGCTATGTTTACCATCGCTTACGCCAGATTCGATAACCGGCACTCGATTACATCGTTATCTATGAAAACAGCGGCGCAAACGCGGCGCGTGTCCCGCTCCTTTGGACTCGATTCTAATTTATTTAATGTACACACGCGCGATGCGTCAGGAGAGGCATCGACCCATACACTCGATTAATCCATTTCTATTTGACATGTTAATACTCGTAACGATTTCATATGACACTGGTTTGCATATTAGCTCGAGCCGACAGCATTCGTACGGCGCGATTTAAAATTCAAATCCCGCGACTGCCGCTCCATAATGAGCCCTTTATAAGTTAGTTTCGGCACGGTCAACGATTTTGCAATAGGCTGATAAATCGCTCCCTAAAATCAACTTTGAATGCACGCACGCAACAAACTGTTTGATCAACGAGCCGGGAATTAGCCAATTTAACGTATTTCGTTTGAGCCACTATTTAGGAAGCGCACCGCAAGACTGATTGTACGAGAATGCAAATTTTTCTTTTTGAAAGGAAACGATTGCGATCGTATACTCTTTCAGCAAAAATCCGTAAGAAAATTATTCGCTATAGAATTACTGTAAAATTAAAGCAGACGGCATTGTTCAATGGAATATGGAAAGCAGCAGGGTTCAGAGGAGTGAATATCTTACCTTCACACGGAAATCTGGACAAGAGACAACGGTTCAACAGAATCATGAGATCGATGAAGCGGAAGTGTCTTGCGAATGCAAGAGAAAGAATACTTCATCACCGAGGCACGTCACGTATCTTGAATTCCACTCGCTTTCTCTCACTTCTTTTTATGTCCGTCACAGTTTCTCTATATCTCTACGTTTTTTTCTTTTCCTTTTTTCTCCCCGTATTCACGATTTCCTCCCGCTTGTTCTGTACATGTCGGACAGTAATGAGAGCGCCAAAATACACGCGATCGAAATAGAAACGCGATTCCATTCGCGAAATGCCCAGCTCTTTCATCGGCGCGCGAGGGTAGCATTTCTCGTCGAAAATAAAATACTACATTTTGTATCGTAGAGAAAAAAAATAATACAGTCATGATTGGAAGTGCTAGAAGCAAGAAGATTAAACAATTCGGTTAACCGCTTTTCCCGTCAGTTGGCGAGCGCGCGCGTGAGCGTTCATCATCATTACAAGCGCTCTAAACAATCGGACGCCGTGGCGTGCAATCGAAATTGTAGCCGCGATGCCAGGAATGCCTCGTTTCTCGTCGAGCGCAATACGTTTTCAGATAACGATCGGCCAGCTCGCGATCTTGCGGTTCGCGGCCGAGTTCAATTGGCCGTGTTGCGGTAACCTTGGCGTCGCGAATAGCCGGTCGACCGTGCCGTGGAAACGAGAGTACGGGTGGTAATCGCCGACTATCTTAACCCCGACGGACGTCCTGACACGTCAATAGGAGTACAAACCAATTTTATCCTTGCTTCAGCATCCCAGTACTCTCCCGTCTCTCTCCTCTCTCTCTCTCTCTCCCTCTCTCTCCCTCCCTCCCTCTCTCTCTCTCTCTCTCTCTCTCTCTCTCTCTCTCTCTCTCGCTTTCTCTATCCGCGGATACCTTCCTCTTCCTCCCTTCAAGGCTCATCCTCTTACTCTTCTCATTGTGTGATCTAACTTAAAAGTTTCTTCATCTAGATAAACGCGACGTAGGCACGTTTGCCTTATTGGCGTATCGGTGCATCACCGCGGGGTTTCTGTCACCACTCGATTATTTCAGAGGTAGAGAAGCCGGGCTTATAGGTCGCCAGGCGGCACTTTGTGCTGGAACTCGGCCTCGGTTGCCAACCTCGCGATAAATGCTGGTATAGCAATCATGCCGGGACGCCCGGGACGGACAATCGATTACGATTCCTCTTTCTCTCTCTCTTTCATCCCCTGCCCTCTCTCGAGCAAAGGAATGTCTCACCGAGGGCTAAAATCTCTCACGCCGTCGATCGACTCGTCGCGCATTCCATCTCGATCAGGTATTTGCTGCTATCTTTGTGAAGAACGTCGGTGGTTAAGTGGACCGAACGGAATGGCGCGAGGCGGAATTTAAGAAGGTAATGTAAATATGGAACGCACGACGCTTGCACTTATGACTTGCGTAATGACGGATCATTCGAAATCACACGAAGAATGTGCGAGCGTATGAATTAAGCGCAGACCGTAATTCCGAACTGTGTAATATAACATGCACTTGGATAATGAATGCCATTGACTGACGAGAAATCGATATAAAAGAGAACATTTTAATTTAATTAAACCCGAGCGTTTTTTCGATAACAAAATATTTAACCATCTAGAAATCGTGATAAAGTCGCGATCTCGATTTGATCAGATAAATGGAATGACCAGCGTTACGTGCACGCTATACATTTGAAAACTGGCAAAAACGTACGGAAAGCCGATTACGCTATTCGCACTGGTCGGCAGTAATGGTGTCGCTATATTTTGCGGTCTATCTGACATCGGCGGTCCTCACCTGTGGCATTAAACCACGAGCATATTATTCAGACTGCACTTAATATGTTTACTAAATTGGCCGAGATTATATCAGCCACTTGTACGTGCATAATACCCGCACGCATCCTCGTCGATGTACCATACGATCGCAGAAACGTGTTTGTGTGTCGTCGCACATAATCCACATGCACATGCGGTCCACGTCGAGCGTTGCTGCGCTGCACCGCGTTATGCGTGCATTTAAGCTCGAGAGCATATTTCGCGCGGGAGTGTGCGATAGTACATCGAGTACGTATCTCCGGATAGGTAAGGATTCCGCGTCATTAGATTTCATAATCGAGCTGCATCAAGCCGCGGACAAGATAACGTTGTGTCAACAGGTAACATTGGTATCACAGGCGACGCCGCCGTCGCCGTCATCGTCGCCGTAGTATCAGAATTTGTCGATAAAGGTAATTAACTCGTCAACTAGTGTTAAAAGAGAGACGAAAGCCGATCGATGGGGCGGCAGCCTGCAACAAGAGTCCCTCTTGAGCATTCCGGGCACGCGATACAACGAACAGCCACGTCCGCGCCAAAGTGATTTTCATTTATCGCCGACGAAGAAATTGATAATGCCCCGACCGTGCAGTCGCTTGGAACACTTGGAACTTGAGAGGGAAGGAGCGAGAGGGTGGGAGGGTGGGAGGGAGGGAGAGATATTACGGCGGATGTAAGACGTGACCTAACGGCACGGTAGCACGCCGTCAGGCTCGCTAGAAGCTATTACAGGTCGATGTAAAACGTGACCTAATGACCGCAGAGCCTTGTCAGGTTTACCGACCATTACGGCTGACCAAGGTGCTAGTGCCGCTTAATTAATTCGTCTATCGCCGACAGCAACGGCGGCAACGATCGATCGATCGACAACGGAGCGAAGTATCCTCATAAGGTTATAACTTATGACGATGAGAGAGCGCTGATCGGTTTGCGTTCGTGGTGTTGGTTGTTGCCTCCGCTCACGATGAGGCCGATAACGACTTGACGTCGCTGGATCGTGTAATCGGAGGCGTCGAACGAACGAGATACGGCGTACCGCATATACCATCGTGACGTAATAACCTAGTGTACTGCCACAGTTTGCCAGGATGCTGATACTGGCAATTAATTCATCAGCCTTGTACAAAGGAGCGAGATCGATCAGTGTGCGCCAAACTGCTCGATGAGTAATAAATTACATACTGAAGAGAAGAACCCTACTCGCGAACTGAAGTTCGCGAGTGCGCACTATCGAGGCATACTGCATCAAGGTACGCAATCGACAAAGAAGACTATATCGACGGCTAGTGCAATTTGTACGGAATATTATCCAAGTATCACTGCCGATACGAAAGAAAAAAGAAATTTTATCGAAAACGCCAGAGCATTGAAATCATGTTCCGTACAGAATGAACTTTCGGGATACTATCTGTGTAACAGAATTGACTTCCTATCTATAGCAGAGGGTTGCCATTTGTACTTTGAGAACAGAGAATCCATTTCGCGAATCGACTTTTCGATAAACCGATGAATAATTTCGGCGAAACCGTTGCGACGGTTTACTGACAATGTAGACGATCCTGCTTAATCATGAACATACGAGACAAATGTTTGCAATGGTAAAACGATAAATTAAATCAAACACCAACGGTGATAAATGTAACTTCTTAACATGTCAGGAGATATTAGCATCTCTTGTGTGTGATAACGATACGCGTTTACTGACCGACGACCCCATGAACATACGGACAAATGTTTGCAATCCGCGTGCTTGGCAAATCGATAAATTCGCGATGTGCTAAAAAACGCATCTTCACGCCGCCGTAACATCGTCAGGAAATTAGTTAAAAGAGCGATCTCTTGTGCAAGATGATTAACGATAGGTAACTGATATACATTTCACATAGCTATTGTATATTGTCCACAGGATAATAGAACAGATAATAATGCTCGAGACAACGGATGTAATCGGTTTGCGGGTTGCCTCCGCTCACGACGTAGCGGAACGCGTACGCATATACCATCGTGACGTAATAACCTAGTGTACTGCCACAGTTTGCCAGGATGCTGATACTGGCAATTAATTCATCAGCCTTGTACAAAGGAGCGAGATCGATCAGTGTGCGCCAAACTGCTCGATGAGTAATAAATTACATACTGAAGAGAAGAACCCTACTCGCGAACTGAAGTTCGCGAGTGCGCACTATCGAGGCATACTGCATCAAGGTACGCAATCGACAAAGAAGACTATATCGACGGCTAGTGCAATTTGTACGGAATATTATCCAAGTATCACTGCCGATACGAAAGAAAAAAGAAATTTTATCGAAAACGCCAGAGCATTGAAATCATGTTCCGTACAGAATGAACTTTCGGGATACTATCTGTGTAACAGAATTGACTTCCTATCTATAGCAGAGGGTTGCCATTTGTACTTTGAGAACAGAGAATCCATTTCGCGAATCGACTTTTCGATAAACCGATGAATAATTTCGGCGAAACCGTTGCGACGGTTTACTGACAATGTAGACGATCCTGCTTAATCATGAACATACGAGACAAATGTTTGCAATGGTAAAACGATAAATTAAATCAAACACCAACGGTGATAAATGTAACTTCTTAACATGTCAGGAGATATTAGCATCTCTTGTGTGTGATAACGATAATAATATAACTGATATCTACATGTCAATAGCGCATGCTACAAGCAACAGGATATAATGACAGATGCCAGAATTTATCGTAGCTGCTGACTATGGCATAGCGATAATTAATACATCAACGCGATCGGCGAACAGTCACCCACTCATTCAGTTATTTGCCAGGTTATTCGCCCATGGATCGTTATATCGGCGACGAGGTGTAAGGACGGCCGACAAGAGAGTCGGTTCGTTAATCTTCTCGCAAAACTGTAGATATCGTCCATCCTTCTTGCTTCTTACGTTCGTTCCTTCGAGCTTGCTTCTACCCCGGACTGCTCGGTACTTCACGAGCGAACGTCCCGCAACGTCCCGCAACGTCGGCCAGCCAGAAAAGCGTGTAATTAACCGGCGACGTGGCCGCACTTCTTTTCTTGGCAGGAAGTCATTATCCACCGCCAATTCGGTGCTTTCGCGGGTAACGCTCAATTATGCTAATTCGCAGTCGGGCAAATATAATCGTTCGCCCGATGACGAGTTACTGCACGCCATATGCTGTCGGCAGGACGATCCTTCCTATTTCATCTCGTCCTATTTCTTTTTCCTTCATCGGAGCGCGCACGTTACAGGGATTCGCGCGCTCTGTCTCGCAGGTAGACAATAAATATAGCGCGGTGAATGAGTCTCGCCGTTTCGAAGCTTGCAATCAAGACGTCATCGATCGTGCCAAGTAATGCGCAGTTGTCGATCGAGAGCCGCGAAATAAACGCCAAACGCGTGGAATTAAGTGAGATTTCTTGATGCTTTTAATACGCAACGATCGCAACGCGCTTTAATTTACGATAGACCATACGTCGCGCGCTCATTTTACGGCGATGCTTAATGTAAGACATAATATCAGGTACTTTAATCATCAAAATGCTGTTTCGATAAAAAAAATAGATATTGTATAATTTTAGGTCCACTTTTGTGTCATGCAAATATGAAACAAACTTCTCAATAGACCGTCTTTTTAAAACATTAAACAATTAACAGGTGCTCAAAAGCGATATCGCCATGATTCGAAGAGATAAAACATGCTATAATAAGCGATAATCTTATCGTTTCACTCGACTCGCTCGACAGAGAGAGAAATGCTCTCCACGTCCAAGCCTGTTCTCCGTACAATCAGCGCACTTTCATTAATCAAATGACGTGAAATGAAAGAACACGCTCAAAGGGAACAGGGACAAAAGGGGCCCACAATTTTTATGCCGGTAATCGTTTCCTCTGAGTCGCATATAAAGGAGAGGCGACAGAGTGAGCAACGAATAATATAACGGCTATAACGCTCTAGCAAGAGGGATTAATAAGCTCTCGACAAGAAATACGAAAGAAATACGACGGAGTCGAGGGTGCAGTAGATCCTTCTGAACAAAGTCCTTGCTATTTCCTTTCTTTTTAGCTTACATAAGAATCTCGAGCCACCCCGGCATCGATTGATTTTCCTTCCACCGAATTCTATTTGCGAAATTTATTAAGCACATCAATCAGTAATAAGGTCCGTGAATTCGTTCAAATGTTTTTGTAAAATGTACTATATTGTCTTTTAGTCTTGTATATGGCAAACTATGTATATGTATGTATATGCTGTAAAGACAGATAAAAATGTATCAATATAAAAATATTTCCTGATGATATCTATTAATCATGTTATGTATTTTTGAAAAATATTTTTAAAACCATTCATGTTTTAGGGCTATAATCAACAATAAACAATAAAATAAATTATACTATGTAAAATAAATTATACTATAATTATCGTTAAAAGGTCGTAGGACAATGGCATTAAAACGATTAATGGACAATCCAAGTTCCCAAAGAAAGATTAACAACCTCTCGAGTAGTTCTAGAGGCACTCAACGGAAGAAAATGAAACGAAATGGAGTGAAACAGATCTCCAACGGCATTCTAGTTTCCGTTCTTTCAAACCCGAACACAAAAGTTCTCTTTATCATCCAGCGTTCGAAAAGTAACCCGTTTTGTTTGCTCTCGTTCCGTACCAAACAAATCACTTAATGACCACAGGAACGTCATCCAAAGTCGGTAAAGAATGTGGGGGAAATAAATGACAGCAAGTCGTGGCAAGTACCTATCGAAATCTTTTTGAGAGGGAATAGCCTAACGTGGTACGTAATCCATCACGAGTCCTGGAATCGATTATTTTCGTGGAACGAGGTTGAGAGTGGTCGCGCAGCATCCCGATCCAAGTCATTGAACATATATCTCAGATTGATGTGGAGAGCCTGTGGAAACTTGCGGTCCGCGTCGGACTCGGACTCTTAACCACTTCGTCCCTGCCTCGCCACGTCGAGTGCTCCACGAGTAGAAAATAATTTGGCATTGAGCCGAACGGCCATTCGATTCAAGGACTAGTCTCTTTTGTACTGTCGATCAGATCCGTTTTTTCACACGAACTCTTCTACGATCGCTCCTTCGCTCGTCGACTGGAGGTGGTTCGCCAAAGTAGAAGGATGTAATCGCGCAAAATCCCTTTTTGTCCCGTTATCTCGCACGTTTCACTCGAAACGCCGCATCTTGGATGTCTTCCAGCGATCGTGCGCATCCGCCACACCTCCACCTTCACACCCCGCTTCGTGTCATTGAAGTTCAATTCATGTTTTATGCAATTAGACTTATCACGCGAAACGCCACCATAATGAGCGCAGTAGGTCAATGCATTCTCACGAGAGCAGCCGAAAGTGAGGTAGGTCGGGCGAGCGGATATCGTCGATTTGCCAGTAGGCTCCTTATAATTCTAAAGAGTGAATAAGTCGAGCTCGTTCTCATGCGTCTAATAAAGTGCAGGAAGTCGTCAGCTTGTAAGTGTCTTTGTAAATGTCGAGATGAATCGAATAAAATATTTCAGTTCGTGTTTCGTAACGATTTGGTCTTCTACTTAACTAACTTGCTACAGTAAACAAACTAACTGGCATTCAAATTGTGTCAATTCAAAATTAAATTCAATTAATATCACTTGTCGTCATCTGTTACACTCGCTAATTATATTAAATAATAAATCGTTGCGATGGCAGAAATTTTTAATTTTAATATACGGACGTGTTGACGGCGATTGCTGGCAAAGTTACACGCTGTCGCGGCTTATTCGACCGAGCCGTGGCGCTAAGCGAAAAATTACTCTTCAGACAAAATTATCGTGAAAAATATGTACACGCGTCAACGGCGCGCTAATGGCCGCGCCACGACGCAAAATGACTGTCGCGATGTAGACGCGGTACGGTAGCGAAGAGCCAGCGAGCGGCTCGGCGTTATTGTGCTTGCACAGCAGTAGCGAAGGTAAATCAATTAGTCCTGCGAAAAAAGGATGAAAAAGCGCGACAAGAGACAAAAGGTAGTGTTTAACGGTGTAATGAATGTTAGCCATAGTTGATGTGATCTTGATTCAACAGTCTTAGCGATGTATTTTATACCTTATGTCTCCTCCTATATTAAAATATGTTAATGAGAATTCCACACGTAAAGCTTGTTCACATAATTTAATTGAAAATTATAAATTCACTGAGAGATTCGTTCGAAGTGTCCTGTTTGTTATATTTCCAGAGGTTATACAATAACGCATCTTTATCATCACAGAAGGATACATGATGTTTTCCGTTGTAATACCGCAAGATTTTACCTTCATTCAAGGTACGGACTGCACGTATTCCGGAGTATTCTCCCCGCGGAAATATACGCGCTATACCCGATAGAATAAATGTCGACAGAAATTGCTCGTTAAGCCGACCATAATACGAAGACCGCACGCGCCGTGCTACGAATCCGTACATCATTCTCCGCGAACAATTTCCATCGTACGCAAAAGCGCGAAGGATTCCCGCGCGGCGAGCGCGAAAGTTACGACGCACGATAATTTTCGCGAGGCGTGAAGAATACCCCCGCAGCGGGTGAGAGGGATACGTGGCGATGCGGTAGAAACGAGATGGTGCGCCGCCGGGGCGGCATCGGGGGTCGGCGGTGCGGGGAATTGATGCATTTTAACCACTGGCGGCGTTCGCACCCTCTCTTTTTTCAGATTTATCTCCCTTTCTCGCCTGCGCGCGCGCGCGCGCACCTCACTCGGGTGGCAGGCGGTTGATAGCGCCGCGAGCGCTCTCGCATTTTTCGCGATATGCACAATTGCCCGAGCGTCTGTATTTAACGTGCTTCAAGGTAAATTCGTGCCCAGTCGCCGCGCCGTTAATGCACGATGAGAATCGCGCAACGGGGTGTTTCAGACCCGAAAGTTGTCGGGATATATAGGCCACCGAGATAATTCCGTATCATTTACCGGGGTCGCGGGTTAACCGTTGCAGTAATACGGGTTCCGGGCGCAAGGCGCAAGTGCCCGAATACACCGTGTGAAATTACGCGCGGTAAGTTCGTATGATTAGGCAGAACGAGGCACGTTTTTACGTAACGTGCATACGTTACGATTCCGCGCGGCGGTTGACACACATTTATATTATACATTCGCCTGCAAAAAATATTGGAGCAATTTTGCGGCATCGAACTATTTTGTTCACGATAGGTACTTCATGTCAACTCTATCGTGAGTATTTCAGGACCGACTTTATGCGTTTGACGCTCATCACTTCACTACGACAAAGTATCCACGTGCGCTTCATAAAAACGCAGTCGCAAATGGGACTTTTCAACAAATTTCCATGTGCAATTGCCAACTTCCCGTAGCTCGAATTTCTTCGAAACCCCATAAACGCAGGAGTCACACGATCGTTTCCACGAAGTCTTCACGAGTCGTCGAATGTTAGAGAACAAACGATTTCGTACCAAACAAACTTCCTGTCGACCGATAATTTACCGTTTACCATTTGAAGAATATAGGGGGAAGACAGAAACTACAAAAAAAAAGAAAAAAATAACAAAGAAAGTAAGGACTGAGCATTCGAAGTGCGACGCTGATGACGGCTTAGGATAACCGAGCGCACGGTAGATATTTCGCGCACGAAAATAGAGGACGTTTTATGAGATGTCGTTACCGTGGCGGCTAAACAAATTAGCCCGTAAAAAGCGAGGTGGACCCTCCGACACGGAAGCTTTATTCGATGCACAGAAGAACGGAGGAGCCCCGTGGGCGGGGACGCAGCGGCGCGAAGGGTCGAAACGGGGCGGGCGCGTCTTGCACAAAGGGGTAACCGCGGGCGACAGAAACCCTTTGGGCACCCTCGTTGTCGAGGGACGGCGGAGAAGGATTAAAAAAAATCGACGCCAAAAAGAGCGCACACGCGCAAACGCCGGTCCTTGGCGCGAGCGTGGGGGGCGAATTTAAAAGTTTCACGTGCAGTCGAGAAATTAGCTCATCTAATCAGCAACGGCAGTTTTAATAACATCCCTCGCCATCTACTCCCCTCCCACTCCCTCGCGCGCCACTGCCGACTATAACGTCGTGCCGGCTACGTCCGCATTAACCGTGCTTTATTTCCGCGACGCGCCCGATTCTCCCCGGCCAGACGAGCCGAGAGATAAAAATGTTTCGCTCTCTTTCCGCCGGCGTCTCCCGAGCGTGCTCTCGTCGGCTCCATAATTCGTAGGATATGTCTATGAATCACGGCGTGGCTGACTCGATGGCTGCGCTGAAAAGAACGACGCGGTGCCCCGGTGCTCGTAAACCCCGTCCCAACCCCCTTTCTTCCGGGCCATTTCCGATCGAAGTGTCGCGTCAGAAAACACTCCGCGTCCGTACTACTCGCGACGGGAATCTGTTCCGCAAGGGACGCGAAATCGAGGGCTTCCCGCGAGATCCGCGCGCAAGGGATGATTCATCATCACCCCGGCGAGGACGGATAACTCGAGCGATTAAGTCGTATCTATCACGGGTCACATTTCGACGTCGACGAGTTTGCGGCTGAACGCAATTAAACTTGCAATTATTATTATACTTGCAATGATTTAATGATGCTATGCCCTAGACAGAAATTTGACCAATTGCAGTAATCGAGTAATAAATAATAGATAATAAACATTTACCAGTTTATTTCGGTCGAGCAAGAAACACAAATAGGTGTGTCCAAGAAACAAATTCAAGTTTATAAATTCTAAATAAAATTCTAAATAAAATCAGATGAGTGTCGACAAAACAACATCCTTAAGAATAAAATTACAAATTTACGAGCGTTATAAAAGGTGCGATGTAATCACGTATTTCATATGGTATCAAAATAATATACTGTCGTGCCAGTTATTTAACGTGATAAGGTTGCGTTATGCCGCGAATATTTATCCACCACTGTTCCTGAATTAATAACGTAGTAAAGCCAAGCGGTGTAAAGCGGTCCATTGAAATTTCCTGATATATGACATTATATGCGTTGGCATTATGACGCTCTTCTTAATTAAGGTATTGCAAGCACGCTGCAGCCGCGGTCCTGCCGTGATGTATTTCCTTTATGAGCCAGCAACACCGGCGCTAAATGGGTCATGCTAGTATGAATAATAACAGAATTTAAGAAAAGCTCTTAGAAAGTTATCTTAAATCTTAAGTATCTTTGCCTGTATATTAGAATAAAATTACGAGAACAAATATATCGAAATATGAAGGCGAGACATACTTGTTTGTACACTGAGAAAAAAATGTTGTTAATTTGACTAAACTCGTTTAGTTGTAGTGATTTGTTTAATGTAAATATTAATATATTTAAATCAAATATACGTGAGTAATATCAAGAAATATTTTATTTTATTTTATATAATATTTTTTGAATTAACAAATGTTAGCTTGACAGCCCGTGACCGCTGCATTTAGTTGGATCAAATAATATTTCTTTGAATCAACGATTTTTTTGTCTCAGTGTATGAAATAGAAATTTTCACGAATTATACAGTAACTATCTTATTATTATTACAAGACAGAGATATGTTTATGAAAAAGAAATGATTAAAGATGTAATACCAGTTACAGTAAAGCGTCCGGAAAACAGTTTCCGCGGAAACAAGTAACTTGATATCGATCGCTAGCGTTGGCTAGAAATAGAAGCTGGAAGTCGTCACCCGTATGTATCGACAAAACGATATCGGATGTACTTATCCGCCATTAGCGCGTGCAACTGGGAAGAATCGCAGCCTCGGGAGAGAGGTCAGCCTGATTTTCCGTCGACATTCCGCGCCATAATTATGAAGTGGATAATGACGTGCGCGCTCGTCCGACGAAGCACAGCACCAGACGCTATTTTCCGCAGGTGCGGGCGCATGACCGTACTCAAAATTACCCCCTCGTCGCACTCGGGATGCACCCCTTGTCCGCACTCGCACGACGTCTACGTGACCGAACGGCCGTCGGGATAATGCCATGGAACAAGCGGCCCGTAACCCAGATCTGGTGTCCATGTACAACCAGACGCCGATTTACGTGTGCGTGTGCCGTTATATAGACGTGGTGGAGACACATGAGCATGTGAGCGTCGTGAGACAGAGTGTTAACTGCGATATTGAGGTAACGTCACTCGCGAATTCACGAGCGCCGCTTTGACGCTTTTAACTACGAGCCCGCGTATTCCGCAGGAACTAACGTCAGAGATACTTTGCGAGAGTAAGTGAGCCGTGTGTATATAATTACGTACACGTCTGTGAGATGGGGTTTATAATAAGAGCTGCGAGGAATTATGCGTGCCCCGGGGCTAGTGATTTTGTTGCGGGTGAGGAAGCGCCGTGAATGTTTGATCGATACTGGGTCCTCGCTGATTTCTACCTGATAATTGCTTTAAGGATTAAAGTAATTGGTAAATAACGCAATAAGGTGGAACGCAATTACGATGCATCTGATAACAAATGTTAAAATTACAACGTGAAAAGGAAGCACGCAAGATAGGCCGATCGATATCAGCTGTTGGACGTACGATGATAGATAATTTGAATCGTGAAGTATAACAGAGAGAATTTATCAAGAGCGCGCGCGGGGCGCGGCGGGCGGGCTGAATTGCACACTTATTATTTTGATAATTTTTCATCTAATTTCTTGATAAATTTTTTCTTAAAAAAATCAAGACAGGTGAAACGAATACATTAATGTAGAACTAATGCTCGATCGAGAAAATAGATAGAAGACCCAAATTTCGACGGATTCTTAATCAATCTTAAACGCATTGACAGAGAAGTGAACCACAGAGCAAAACCTTGACTCGTAAATTAATTATTTACTCGGACCGGATAAACATATTCTGTCTAAGTATAATATGATATACGTATACGTATATAGTGTATGAATGAAAAGAGTGGAAAAAGTGCGAGAAGAGCGGAAATAGATGAAGAGAAAGAGAGAGAAATTTACTTGCCACTACTCACCTTGAAACTTAGTCCACTCTCTCTTTCTACACTTCGTTCTCTTCACGGTTAAATTTTCTACTCTCTGATCACCCTGCGTCGGTCCTTTCCTCCCCTCTCTCTCCCTTCCTTCTCGCATACACCCCAAAAGCACCCCTCAATTTAGTCCATCGGACTAATGGATTATTATACGCCTCCGCCTACATGAGAACGATCCCACTTTATCGAGACCCACCGTATCTTCTACTTCTACGGAGATACCTACTTTCGGATCGATTAACAAGTTCGTCTCTCTTCAACCTGAACATACATATACGCACTCGTATATAGACCATGTACCAACGACCCAACTCTTTTGCGTCGAACGATGTGGCTAGCACGGCTATCACGCAACCGAGCCTGAGAGAATGATAGATCCGCGGGGGCGAGAAGGAGAGGAAAACAGATAGAACGAACGAACCCGATTACGAAGTAGTCCAATTTTCTGCGGCGCTGGATACAAATTGAATTCCGCGTAGGATTAACGTTAACATCGACAGATTTCACGCGGCCGCTTTTGCGCCAGGTACGCTGTATTTTGGGGGAGGCCGTTGGCCCAACTGTCACCCATTCTGGGAAACAAAGTCCCCTATCTACGCGAGCGCGCGCGGCCGGGAACGTGTAATTCTGTAACATTCCCGGAACGGATGCGGCCTGGTACGTTTGTATGACATTTTCGACTGAGATTGACCTCGGTCGCGGCCACGTAAAATTGTTTTTTTTTATTTTTTTTTTTTTAATCACAGGGCTTGTTCCCTCCGCATCGACAAACCGGAAATCTCTTGTAGCCGACAATCTGTAAGTTTCACGTGACAGCCAGAAATTGTTTTTCGCAATGCGGTGAATGATTTTGCTTTATATATGGGAAGCATTACGTAAATCGAGATCCGCGATGTCATTAACATATATCCGGAGGGAGAATTAGAACGTGAAAATAAAATTTCGAGAATAATTACAAGGCAAAGAAATTATGCGATTGTCAATCATCGGCTTAATAACTTTATACAGTTATATATACAACTAATAAGTTTGTATAATTATATTATTAATCTAAAATTAATCTAAAAACCTTTAACCAAGTTTTCAGTATATGCAAATAAAGTATAATAAAGAGGAAACATAGAGAATGGCTATAGATCATGTTTAAAGAATATTAAAATGCGAGCGGCTGAAGTCAACGTGTTCTTATCGAGCTACGTGGCTTGTTTTCAAAATCCACCAACATGCTGCTGCCTGTATGAAACGCAGAGACAAATAATATATCGCGATGAAAGAGGCAATCGTTTACGTTGTCGTGGCTCTCTTGCGTAACGTTTGCATGTAACTGAATTCATGTATTCACCAGCACATTTATATTAATATTTAATTTAATTGCCGTACCGTGTGCTTACTTTTCGCCATATTATCTATGCGTAAATAATGTGTAAACAAAACTTTTAGTTCCGGTGAAACAGTTTCAATGCTTCCATTGTGTACATTTCAAAACTCAATGAATAATAATCACTAGAATCTTTATTTATATAATTATGTAAATATTTATATATTTATATATTATGTAAATAATATAAAGATTATATAAATAATCTTTATTATATATCTTTATTTTTTATGTAGAAAACATTATATAAATAAATGAAGTAATATAATTAAATATAAAATAATCTCTCTCGATATTAATATCATTCTGGCGTTTTCTATGTCGGGCTCTTATCGCTTAGGTAATATTCGTCTTACGATTTTATAAGAGATTAATATCAAGATTTCCGAAAGTTTCTTCGGATCAACGTTTGACGATCGCGTTTACCGTGCATTCCGCGCCGAATATAAACTGCACTTTAGCGGTAGATGAGGAAAACGGCGGTGATGGCGGACCAAGCCGGTGAAAGATCTCCGAGCTTTCAGGAAAGGGGACTGCCGACATCTGCCGCCGCCCCGCTAATGCACCGTTGCATAAGAAATTGGGGAAATTAACTTACAACCGACTAAATTCCTAGAACGAGGGAAAACGGCGAGGCAGGAAGACAGGATAAGATCAAGAAGGGCGAGGGAAAGGGCGGACGGGTGGCCGAACAGGGGCGGTAAAACGGCGGCACCGTTGAAATCGTTATTGAGCCTCTTTCCAGACTTTCGTCGCTGGGGTAGTCGTCGACTACCATTTTCTTTAAGTTCCACGAGATCGTTCGGCTCCCGCTCGCTTTCCTTTCTCGGGGAAACTTTCTTAATTCGAGCTTTCCCGGGCCTCTCCGACAAAATGCAACGATCCCGGAGAATTTTCTCGCCAAGTTCGCCAGGATAAGACATTCGTTAGTTTCGGTTTAGTCGGCGTAACTACGTTAGGAAACGGCTGGCATGGTACGTCGCGTCGCATCGCGTCGCGCTTGTTACATATCGAGACTATTGAATAATTCGGCATGGTATCAAGAATTAGCTTCGCAATCGATACGACAAACAATCGCGCCGTCTGATTCAATAATCATTAATTTGTGATATCTCATTAAATAGCCTTCAATTAGCGTGTGAGAGACGTAAATTAAACTTCCTGATAATAGGAATCAGGATAATAGAAGTCAATTTCAGAGAGATCAACCGTTTAAAAATACCTATTCGTTATGGAACGAAATCGCTCGCATTTCGATCTGTGTGGATCCAAACGTACGCATTAAAATATCCAAAATTAAAAATATCGTAGGAGATAAGAACATCTTTATAGAGCTAAGGCGCGTGTCTTGATTGAAGTACGAGAGCGGGAAAAAAGTGAGTTGCCGCCTCTCAAATACCTGAAATCCGCTCTTAGCAACGAAAAGAGAACAAAAATACGAGTTTCCCCTCGCTAGCACGCTCCCATGGCCATATCCTTAAAGGATCCTCTTATCCTCGTCAGGGGGTCTATATAGAGGTATAAGAACGTCCGCTGGAATGGGGTGTGTCTTCCTTTCGAAGAAGAAGGGGCCATGCATCTCCGGGCTAATAGAGCCAGGGTGTTGCCCGCATACCTCGGCACGCTGCCTTCGATCAATTTATTATACTCACTTAGCTCGCGCGCTACCCCATGCCGTTTTGCACTTTTTGGACCTCTAGCACCGGTTGCATCTCGCTTCGTTTTTACCTCGGTGCGCATTGACCGCGTGCTCTCTCCCTCGCACGCCCGCCGGGCGATTACTTACCATTTTACTTTAATCCTCCTTATCTCTCATCACGCGTTCCTTTCCTCGCGTGTCTTAGCATCATTGATTCTCTTTTCGAGCTATTATAAAACTGGATTTAGTTCTTTCTTTCGTCCGACTTTCGTAATATCAATGAAATTTATTTATCTTCACGTTATATTAAAATAAAGATTGATAGATGTACGAGAAATCAAATACCGCGTACGATATGTTCTAGAATTATTTATTATTTCACTTCTACATTAAATCTGTTACTATGCGGATCAATTGTCATTCATTTTGTACTCGGCTACTTTCAACATTTCGCGCATCATAGAAAACCTGTCTGCGAGCGATTATGATGCAGTGATAGTTTAAAGTTCGCATAATAACAGGCTTTGAACGCGTGCAACGATGAGAATGCGCCTCGGGCTTGGAAACATCGATCCCTCCACTTCGATTAGTAGTCTTGACGTTAGTGTTGCAGACACCGAGCCTAAGATAGTTTCAGTTACCATCGATAAAGTGCTAAGCGCTTGATTTTACCTCGTTTAGGGTCGAAGTCATGCTCTCATTACAAAGCCACGATGATGCGTCCTGCACCTTGCCAAAGCGATAAAGTGCATCCGTTATATGATCGCAAGAAAAAAACGGAGTCTATAATTAGCACGTTATTTTATCAGCGGTGTTATCGCGTGTTTTCGTTTGCAAAAACTCGCCGCGAGGTAATGGATTGTTTATTTTAAAATCTCGAATGCGAAGTGGAGTATGGGTTATTACATTAAAAATACTACGATTTAATATTAATGGTTAATTTTTTACTTCGCTGCGAGAGCTCTCAGAAGCAGTCGTGTTTGTGTGCTGAATATACACATTTTTATCCATTTCTTTTTTCCCATGTTTTTCCACTTTTCTCAGACTAACGAGTTACAGCAACGCTCTAATGCTGTTGCGAATTTCTCGATAAAATAACGGAGAGGATGCATAGAGAGATTGCGCATACTCTAAAGCAGATGACAAACATTTTCGACTAGCAGCATCGATGGAGTATAAAACGTGATTCCTGCTAATTATTACTCCGATCATACTGCTCATTACTGAAGCTTAACAATAGAAGCTGGAAGCTGGAAACAGTCATTTATGATTAATGCGAAATCGATTGTTGGCGAGAACGGATTCCGCAAAATGTCATAAACGATTTGAAACGTAGATGCAGTTTAAATATGCAGAACATAGGATAAATGGGTCGAAAGCAACCGGGACCACTACGTAAAATGCGAAACGTCAAACGGTTACGGCGGTCCACTGAGGCTTCACGAGACTTTACGACGGTCGTACCAGCCGAGATTTGACATAGGAGAATACGAAGAGCCGTGGGGATTTATCTCGCAGTCAGTGCAGTTTGCGATTCCGACTCCCTCCGTCGCTTCTGCCTTGCCGATAAATATGAGCAGTGATAAAATTCATTGGCCCCTGGTCGACGTAACCCACTGTAGCCCACTTCCAAAGCTTCTCGCGAAACAGCCACATACAGATAGATTATATGCACTTTCACCACATTCGCTTCTTCATGTATTACATGTATTTTTGTAAAAATTATTGGAGCTTTAATAATGAAACAGACACGCATTATAAGATCAACCGTGTTATTGTAGAACATGAATATTTTAAATATGAATCTCTATTAGTACTCTATTAAAAGTAAAATGACAGTAAAGAATATTCATTAACAGTGAAAAATATTTAACAAGAAGGAAAGAGACTTGATCGATTTAATTACTCATGTCTCGCATAAAAAATAATTAAAGAAGAAAAGGGCTACAGGATTTTTCTAAAGCTACTAATAGTGCCTTAATTTTTTTGTAACATTATCATGCAATGAAATAAGAAGAAAATGGGGAAAATTACAAGTCGCGAAATCGCTTGCACCGTACAATGGCGATGCAGATAACTACGATAGTGACGTAAAGGTGCAAAAGAAAGCGAAAAAGAAGGTGAGAGACAGGGGGAGGCTAGAAGCAATTCGAGTGGCGGAAAAAGAAATAACGGGAAAAACCTTCATTTGAAATGCCTTGTTTGCTTGCTTCCTTGCTTGCCTAGATGTTGAGCGATTTCAGTCGAAACGCTTATAGGTAGGAAGCGAAGGAGGATGGGAAGAAGAAACAAGAGAGGAGGAAGAGAGAGTGAGAGAGAGAGAGAAAGAGCCGGTAGGGATGATATCTCTGGAGATTCCACGAGACACAATCGAAAACGCGCGAGATGAAGCGAGAGAGAAGGAAAAAGCTAAGGATATAAAAAGCGTATCGCAACGACGGAGAGCGAAGGAGGAAAAGCGGTCACGCTTCAATAGAGATTTCCAGTTTTTCCACCTTCTGAGCAGCGTATAATTGGAGCTTGAAAAGCACGGACGCAAATATAGAAGCAGAACTGAAACGGCTCGGCATATAACGCGAGGCTGGCGACAAAAGGCAATTCCTAATGATTCTGGCCCAAATAGCATTAGTCTTTATCTTGGCGGTTAGTACCGACGGTGATCTCATTGTCCTCCGTCCTTTCCCTCATTCGGTCTAGTAATTTGCTCCTTTGATGCGATCGGAGGATATTTTTTTCCTAACGGGAATTGAGTCTCGACGTGGTGGAATCCATCAGGCATCACGTCACCTTGAACGATCAGACAGCGGCTTTGATCCAGTTCAACACAATTCTCGCTTTCCCCTCAAGAAGCGATATTTCATTTTCACGAATGCACGCTCTCGCGTAAAAAGTGATTTTCACCACGTAACCGTCACGCAAGAATTCGGAAAAAGCGACGGGAGTGCAAATTTACAATGGAAAACAGCTCGAGATGGCGAAAAACCCATCGAGATACCGCAATGTTTAGCATCAAATATTCTGTAAATAAAAAACTTCTAAATACACGACGCAACCATGACGACAAATGGTAGAGTTAAAAAAAAAATTCCGCAAACTCTTCATAACGCGCTTCTCTTGCAACTTACAAATAGTTTTCCAGAAGATAACATCTCGGCATTTCTCTTCTTCGATGTTACTCGCTTCCCTGTGCGATCACTCGTAGCAAGATTTATTTCCTATTTCGGATTCGGTTTTTATTTAAGACAATCTTGCGAGCGAATCTTTTTATTTTTCCCCAATGATTTTCTATCTATTATTTCATAGTATTTACTGTCTACGAATTGCAATCCTTTGAACAAATATTGTAAAAATTGCAGATACTTATATGTTTTATATAATAATAATTATTTTCATTACAGCGCTATCGATTTTCTAAATTGTGGTGTTTTTACTTCCGATGATTATAAACTCATATTTTCTGTCTCGGGATTTATCTAATCTAATATCCATTTTCTACAAAAACAATCTTCTCCTCGGGTCATCCTTACACGCTGCATGACGCTATTGTCGCGCACCTACGCTCCGTCGAGTGAATCACGACCGACGTAAAATCCTGGGTAACAACATCGCGAGAAAGAAATGCATGGTGCCACGTCAGTTTCAGCGGCGCACAATTTAATACCGCATAGTGGGGCGAACGGCCGGGCTCTACGTGGTTATTCGGGCAGTAAATAAACCTGTCCGCCTTAAAACAATAAGAACGTCTTCCGGACTGAGTACGCATCACTCCTCCGTTTCCCTGCCTTTTTCCCGAGCAATTTCGCTCGGACGAGAGGCATCAGAACGCGAGAGAGTAGGAGAGGGTGGAGAGGCAGCAGTCAGGGCGAGAGAGCACCTGCAATATTTGTCAGAACCATCCCAAGGACAAATTGAAATGACGTGTATGAGATGGAGTTGTCACGGTCCCGCTGGTGTACACACGAAGAGAGCGCGCTATGCCAACCATACACAGCACGCGATACCGCAGCTAGATTTGTCTGCGCTGGCGCGGGGAAAATGTGAGGAAAACGTCTCATCTACGACTCCGGAAAAACTGCCCGAGGCCCTCGAGCGTAATTTTAGCAGGCTGCCGAGAAATTTTCGCTTTAAACTCACGTGTACTTTGTCATAAGCGATTTAATGTTCCGAGCAGTTGTTACTTCTGGATATTCAAGAACAAATGTTTCGTGTTATAAGAAATATATATATTTTTTCTTAATTAATGCTATTCATACTCACAATTTACTCTTCGAAAAACGCACAGGAAAAATGCAAACTTTCCTCGATTATGCAAATAATATTGTGAGAGAAGCTCTGCGATGCAAATATAAACCTTCGCGATTGTTATTTAATTAGCTTTCACTGCTGAGCTACTAACATGCAGTCAGACGAAAAACATCTTATATATTCATGTCTATGATGGCAAAATCTTAATTATCTAGTCCATACATATATTTTCCGATATTATCGATCAATATCGCAATATTAAAGGTAAGATATGCATCCATCCTCGTCATCGAGTCGTCGATTCGATATATATCAGTCCCATTTGCGTCCTAATTATATCCCAATATAATAACGTCCATCAGGTAAGGAAGTTTCTTAAGATGAAACACTTACTTTACGGCAACGTCATGCTTCGTTGGCGCCTTTTTGCATCGTCTCCCCTATATATTCTTGATATACGCCTGGCATTTCTCGTTCAAGGCCGCTCTCTCTCATCCTTGTTCGACGTTCGTTGTGAGCTTGGCACCGTATCATTAATTTTCGGGATGAGCTCATTAATAATAACCAGAAAAGGAGCGCGTATTACGCCGATAGCATGCATAAAAGTTATCCTTTGTCCCAACTTCCAGTCTTGTAAGGCTTTTCGCGACGCCGAGCGACACAACGGGGGTATGAAACTTTCGTTACTTCCTTTCTTTTCATTTATTCCTGCCTGAAACCTTGAAGAACCCTCATTCTTTAAATCGATAAGATGCTTAATAGCCGTATTCATAGTCCTTCCTTGAGGAATGAGGATTCCTTGTTCCTCATTCTACATTTCATAAACCTTCCTTGGCCGAACAAGGAACCTTAAGGTTTATGAAATGTAGAATGAGGAACAAGGAATCCTCATTCCTCAAGAAAGGACTTATGAATACGGCTATAAGATCTTTCCGCCTGTCGAGGAAGTAGATGAATTCTTTGAGACTTGTCATGTCGATTTCCGAGATCGGCATTTATTAACAAAAAATAATGTGTGATATTCTAATTACTCGTTGCATATATTTTAATTATATACTTGCTTTAAAAAATTAAGAAAGAATTGAATTCGTGTGCATTTTCATTTCGCTGTATAACTATTGGAAGCAGTTTCCACTCGTGAAATTAACTTATTTCCGTTTCTTCCTAATCACATGTTCCCTGCAATTAAGTGATCAAGCTAACAGCACAGGACACGCGCATGGCCAAGTTCATGCTATGAATATCTTGAAAGTGTTTTCAACCGATACTACACGGATGCATCGTCCAGGCATACACGCATAACACATTCATACGATTAAGCATGTGTCGCGTGCACATACGCGAGACGCGGTCTAAGGCACTAACGAAAATTGTAGGCCTAGTACGTAGGCTGGATTGTTCCTAATTATATGCCATTACTCGAGGCACCGGTATATGTGGCTATATCCTATGCACGTGTCCTATATGCGTGTATCTACACAAAGTATGTATGCATAACACTCTCACGTGTCGAGGCATGCATGTCTGTTTCGAATGCATACATACCAGGAATTCACGTAAGGTCATAGGTCGTAATACTCGGTGGGATTTATTCTTATATAAATAAGCCTTGAATATTTATTATTTTCTAATAGTTGGTGCAGAATTTCTTCATCTTTTTTCTCCCCTTTTTCTCGTAGAATAAATTCATATTGTAGGATTCTCTTTTGAATATAGTGTGGGATATAAAATATCACATACATCCTATTCCTTACGTACCGATGTTAATATATTATTGATAAAATTGAATCGCGCGCATTCACGTTAAATAAGAAATAAGCTATGATATAATGTAGTGGTGTGATAAATTAAAGGATTTCTTGAAAATGATCGTAATGTAATTCTGATACATAGATGCAATCTAATCTACGCGACCCCTGTCCCTTGTAATTTACGTTATCTCGAATCTCCAGGGTCGAACACGAAATGTGTCGCGGCCACTTGGTTTAATGGCACTTAACGCGTGACACGAGAAAATTGTACGGTCCTTTGTGTGCGATAGATGTACCGCCCGAACAAAAATAAAAGGGGTAAAACGGTGACTTGAGAGAAAATAATAACGGCACTTCCGAATGTAATATAAATGTTTAATGTCAGTTTCACATCTGATTGTCGATTTCATATCTCTACGTCCACATCCACGGTGAAAATTGACTTAACATTTTCGAATAAAGACTGAAACACTTTTAAGTGGAAAAACGTATATATTTAAGTATATTACGTGCCGGTTTAAATGCGCATGGGAAAATAATAGAAAACGAACAGAGCGTTGCTTTAAATGAGATTTTCGCTGCAGCAGCAAAATGGAATCCGTAACTAGTGAGTAGTTAAAGTAAATAAGCTGAACTCCGATCTAGAATTCAAAATTACAAACTGCATCCGCAACATCACGGCGACGAGCCATCTCCCTTCGCGGAACAACCGTCTAGAGACGTAATAACTTCATTATCGCGCACCGCGGAAACGGTGATTTTGATTTGTCACACCAAACGCAGATGAGGCGTCCGAAATCAATTATAAAGTTTGAAGATAGCAGCCACAACATCCCGCGGCTCGGTAGCCACTGCTCTGATTTATTCATCAAGCAGTGCGGATGAAACAGTAATCAAACTATTTCTTCAACATAGTTTATCGGTAGAGACCACCGGCAATTTTTCTATGATATTATAGTGGTTTCGATAACGTAATATAGTGAAAAGGCGCTACCATAAATGTCAAATATCAAATATACATCCAGAGAAACAGCGTCTGTATTTGGAAACTAATTACATTAATTAAATATAGGCAAATATAGAACTAGGAGCAAAAGTTCCTAACTTACCCGGCAGTCAACATCATTAACGAAATGTTATCGAAAACATCTAAGCAATGATAGTTTATCTACGTCAGTAATAACGTCTTTACGTACAAACATTCGCGAAATCTAAAGAACTCATACCGAGAGTCATTTCCTCTCTAATCGTTACGTGACAAGAAATTAAAGCGCAGCGGAACGCAGTAGCCACGAACATTCTCATGTCGTAGAAAAAGGAATTCCTGATACCCAAAGTGCAAAGTGGTCTCGCCGCATCCCGAAAGCTCTTCGGCGTTACTTCATTTCCTGCGCTTCGCGTTGCATTTCCATGTGAACTCGCGCACACGCCCGCACACGAGAGACCGATACGCACACGGATAAGGATCGTCGTTTGGAAGAAAAAGTTTCGCGAACGTTGCCTCGGTAGATGACGGTGGACAAGAGTGGACCGAATAACCGGTACTTGTTGTGCAGGGTCGGGGATGCAGTTTCGAGCTCGCGGTTAACCGGAAAGCGCCGGTTCCGGCGTCGGTATAAAACTCACGGCGCATCCGCGCGTTTCTTGCGTCCCCGGTAGCGCCACTTTTTATACCAGGGGCACTTTTCCGGAGCAACGACGAAACCGTGGCCGAGCCCAAGTCCACAACGATCTAAAACCTTAGCCTCGGCATCGCGATATCGTAACCTTAGCCAGTAATATTCCGTTTCTTGTCGCGGAAATTGTTTGGTGCGGCAACTGCGGGAGACAAGGCCAGCCTTTTTACCCTGTCCCAAGTCCGTACTACCATCCTCGCCGTCGCGTCTAAACATTATGCATCGGCGAGATTTAAAGGTTTAAGCTCGCCCGCGCTCGCTTTGCATCGTGAATTGAATTTAAAGCACGAAACACATATCGCATGCGAGGTTCCGCGTTAGTGGAAATAGTGAGGTTGTTTGAAATTCAACGCCGATGTTAATATACGCTTCGCGTAATGTATTCGGCGCTTTAAAGTTAACTCCTAAATTAAAGCGCCTTTAAGTTCGCCGCGAAATTCATGGAAAGTCGCTGCACGAGACTGCTCGCGATATATTAAATTCATGGCGCATTGGTGCCTGCCTAGCCGTTATAAAAGTCGAGGCACCCAGCGGCTCGGGGATTAAGCGAGAGCGAAAAAATACCAAATTTGTCACACGGACCGTGCGGCAACTGCTTACATCTTGATACCGTTATTTCTGCCCCGGCGCTAATGTTAACGTGCATTGAAAATTTCGCCTCGCGTGTCACGACATTTTTAACCAAAACCTTTAAAGTTACAGAATCGTGAAGTTGCCCCCCCCCCTCCCCGTTCCTTCAAATGGTGTTTTTACCGCTTTAATCGACCGAACTCTTTCTAAAATTAATTGAGAACTATAGAACTCTTCGGAGGGCAATCGGAACTGTGCTTATTTTTTTCAAATTTTGAAAAAGTGGGGCCAACTTCAGAGAGGTAGACTCGTACCCTTTAATAGCCCGGCCTTAACGTCAAGCGCACTCCTCGTTCCTGTAGAGAACAGGTCTGAATATTTTATGCCATATTTTATAAAAGCAACAGCGCCTGGACTTAAAACTTCTTTTTCAAGTCGGCTGCTTTAGTTAATGTTTAAAGAAATATACCCCTATCATGAGTTGTGCTGCGTCAGTTATTGCGTTGTAAATTTTTACAACTAGGAAAGAGGATGATATACGCATGAGATTTACAACGTCGATTTTCTGATTGAAATCCGGCGTAATGAATGCGTCGTACATTTTTTTTGTCTAATACATATCGTAAAATCCGATAATTGTTATCGAAGAAGCAAAGAAATCCGAATAAATCGAGAGGTCTCAAAGAAGAAAGTCTTAGAAAAAATGTAGAATAAACGATTTCTTCCTCTCTCTTTCTTTCTCTTTCAATTTAGTAACAGTTGCGATACGAATACAAAAGTAGCGTGAATATAGTGACTTTTTCCGTCTTTTCTTTAAAATTATATGTATAATGTAACCACGGTCTTACATGTAACCAATCGGCGCACGATGAACGTGTAAGATTTCGCAACGATGGCAATATAAGATTAAAGCATGGTGCAAAAAAAATGTTTCGCAATAATTTTATTTTTCTGTTTAATAGTTAAAGAAATTAAGTATTACACGCGAGATAGAGTCTTGCACGAACGTCGCTGGAACATCGTCCAGTCTAAATAGCCCCTAATACACGCATTTACAACCAATTTCGAGTAATCGACGTGTATTTTCAAACGTATCTTCACATGTGTCTCACAACCAGTAATCACTATCGTATCCGATAAAGTATTTCCCGAACCTGATAGTGCATGGTATCTTCCGAACCTGACTATTGCCGGAAGTGGATCGATTGATTGCTCTCTACGCCTCACGGAATACGTCGACTTCCACCATGACGTCGATAGTATCATTAATCAGCGCGCGAGGCCGTGTGGCCTCACGCAAAATCCTTGCCGCGTCTCATCACGCTTACCTACGCCCGTCTTCCTGTACGCGATCAAGCCGTTTCACCGTGGGATAGTTGGACTTGGGCGTGAGTAGAAAAATCGGAGTTGTGATTTTTCGTGCGGAGCCAATTTCATCCGTGCGCCTTTCGTCCATCGGCACGAAACGGCACGTAAACCGGGACCCGGACGTGGCTTATCTTTTAACGACCGGATGGTTTTACGAGCGATTCGTGCCGACGAAGTTCAATTCTGTGTCTGACCGCTGTCGCGCGATTTCCAGCGTTACGAGTGTCACTATTGAACCTTACTACTTTCATGTGCCGTTAACCTGTCATTTATCGTTGCAAGTCGTCTAGCGTGATAAATTATCTTATAAATACACGGTAAAATAAATGTTATATAATATTGATTTATGTTTGATATACATTCTGACTAAGTAAAGACGATATTACATTTTGCATTATTCCAAAAGTTTCCACGTCTTATATCTTCATGGAGTATTTGAAGGAAGAATTTCTCGCATCGCTCGACAGTCGAATCTTAACGGCCAGACGAGTACACATTGTTTGCCTGAAAAGCAGCACGTAATCGCGACACAACAGTCCGCGAACGCTGGCAACTGTGTTTTACATAAAACGCATCCGCGAAAAGCATCTTGGAAGATCAGACGACGTACACGCTCGCATAATTTATGACGTGAATTTAACGACTATATCCTCCTGCGCTCCGACTTTTTACTTCTGCCTCATCTCGTCTTCTTGTGTTTTACTCCACTGCTACTAGATCTTTGGAGTTACGTTCTTGCTCGTTCACAAAAATGTGCAACTGTGAAAGAAGCTATTGTTTATCCAACGAGACATACAAGATGTTCTATATTTATAAATTCTGATATTATTTCGTTTCTGTAATAATTGAAATGTATTACAAATATTCAGAAAGATGCAGCATATTTGTAAATCATGCCTATTTAGTAAATTAAAGTGATTGAGATGAAGTCTCAAAATGTCTTGGTGTGTTTGGGTTAAAATTGGACAAAGTAGACTCATCTTCTCCTTTTCCTGTTGAAGCCTTCAATTGAAAAAAAAATATGAATGCTTGTACGCTTCTCACAAATTAATGATGTTGATATTTAAATACATGACCGTCTTCTACATGCAAACCACGCTCCGCTGCCTGATGAGGAAAGTTAGTATGCTTTAACCGCTTTTCCCGCAGAAAACTTTGCAAGTTAAAGTATTCAACCTATCGAAGATTCCGGAGGGCGGCTGAGGGCCAAAGTGTAGCTTCTAATTAATTTCATCTAACGACCATAACCGTCCCGTAATTACCGCGAAACAACGTTCCCCGTTATGTTTCTCCCGGAGAGGACCCTTCTTAACTTAACGTCGCCGTGTTTGTCATCGAGCAGCGCGACAAAAGAACAAGCACCAACTACTCTTCCCACTTTCAGTTTGCGCGTAACTGTATGCATCCTGACGGAAGGAAGTGTCTCATTGTTAAACTTTTACTTTATACTCGCGCGCTAACGCAGCAAGCTGCGCGAGAAGTCTCACTTTTGCGACGCCATCCCTGACGTAATTTCGGGAGGGTATCTGTCAACATGTCTGCGATGAAATGTATGATGCACGGCTTTCATTTAAACTATTTAAAGCGTCAGGTCACGTCAGGTCGCGTCAGGTCAGTGTGTATAGAGAAAGTACATGTGAAACTTATTCAGAGCTAGCTAGACGTTTATTTTATCTATTTAGCTAATAGAAAATAACTCTAGTGCTATCTGAAAGATGAATGCCACGCACGTCGGGAGCTTTAAGAATCACGGTCCGTCTTAAATTGCATTTGTGTAACATGAATTTTACAATCGCATGTAAATGTCAGATGCGCGTCGGATAACTGTACGTACCACGGAATAAGCAGTGAGAAAGCAGACTTTCGTAACACAGTAACAGTTGCATTAGATATTTCTCTCTCTCTCTCTCTCTCCCTCTTTCGTTTTATCCGGACGATCAGCAGAACAATATAAATCACGCATGTTAATTTGAATCCGCGGATCTTAATCGCATATAAGAGCTAATCGCTAAAGGCCATTTCTCTTGTTGTTTTAGTAAGGAAACTAATGAAAATCTCCGCATTTGCTATGCAAGCTGAAAACTATCGCTCGATACCGAGGCAGCGGCCGAATTAAAGCCTTGTTGAGCGCGGCGCGGCGGCGCGATTAACGTGCGCACTGTTCCTCGCTGAATGCCTGGTTGGGTTAAAAATCCCTTTAGCGCAAAGGAAACTAATCAAGTACAGGAATTGCGTATTTCCAAGCGAGATAGCCGAGGAGTTTTGTTCCGCGGTTGGCAGACAACGAAAAACAAACGAGTATTTTTCTACAGCAGAGCATTGCGAGAGGGAAATGAGAGAGAGAGAGAAAAAATGTATACGCACGGTGTGTACGTATCAGAGAATACGCGAGTGCATACGGACGCAACGTAGTTTCCTGCAACGGTGAACGCTGTGCGTTTCTAACGGGATTGCGAATCGCGATCCTCGCGCCCTCGCTTCATCAGCCACCGATTGTTCCCGCAGAAAAGTTAATTGAACTTTGATTTCCACCAGTAACCAGAATCTCCGATATCGTGCGCCGTCCGACGATTGATTTGCATTAGGTTTTATTAACGCGAGTGCGTCGCAGGAAACTTTTTTTTTATAATATTCGCTACAGCGCCGTGTTTTCTGAGAGGAAGGACAATTGCCCTGAAAACGGTCGAGACTTCTTGCCCTTCGTGGTGATGGAGAATTTGTCCGAATAAGAGTTATTTGGCCCGTTTTACAGTAATCGAAATTGCAGGAACGTGTCTGACTTCCGCCGGAAAATCGGTAGCATGCGAAAATTGCTGCAAAGGAAATCGAGAATGAACGGATCAGAATTTCAACAATAAAGCCGCTCGCGGCGCCAATAGGCAGAGGCTCGCTTAATTGAATGACGGAAAGCCATCACCGGTAACGCGTGTCGTGCGACGACTATCACTTCGTTCGCAGCGAGATAGGAAAATACAATGAAAAATCGAGGGAAATTGATAAAAAAAAATCGCGGGCTATTCGTGCGCCAAATATTAAACGTTTTATGGACGGGCCGCTATATTTGCCCTTTAATAAAAATCCCGGTAGCCGCGTCGAGTTTAATAAATTCGAACTGCAAATTCGTGCCTCCCGTATTTCCTTCTACTTCATCGGTCCTGTTTCAGCAGTGCAGAGCTTTTCCTGCACCTCACACGTGACATCCGTTGTACTGTACGCGCGGTAACATCGATCGCCGTAAATGGATTCCCATTAAAGTACATCGCAATGGCGACGCCGCGCCGGCAGAACGCAATAAGCTCGGGATAAGAATTAAATGAGAACAAAGGAGCTGTAAAATAGAAACGGTCAATTCTATCGTGAACGAGAGAAGGAAGACGACAGGGGGAGTTCTTAAAATGGCTAGGCACGACCGCAAGCCTTCTCCCTCCCGCTTTCTTTTGCCCATCAACTCTCTCCGATTCGTTCTTTTGGATCCGTCGCCTTCGCTTCGACCACCTCCTTTCACAATTCCCTCTTGGTCATCTTATCGACACAATGCCATTGTCCCAAAAATTTTATCCCCTTCCTTACCGTCTTCCTGATAACATTCTAACTACTTACTACACATGCGCTTTTCAAATCATACTTATATACTCCTTTTCACTGTTTCGAATTTCTTGCTGCGTAAGAGATCTCTCAACTGTCCTTTCGATACACCTCTAACAGGATACAATTCTGGCTGTGTTGTGCCATAGACTGCGAAATCTCTTTGCGATGGACTATTTTCTATGGAAACACGTACTAAAAGGGAGCATTGACGAATTACAAGCAGGGATACGGTGTATACTGTCTACAGTTTGTGCGTAAACGCATGAGCCTGTTTACCAAACAACCTGTCAAAGCTTTGCCCACCCAATTTTCCACGAGCAGTTAAGCCAACAATGTAGTGCCATCCAGAGGTCTCTGCCTCCCCCTTCTCTCATTTCCCTCTATCCTATGTACGTGTTTGTGATTGTATGTGTTACAATAAGAGAGAGAGAAAGAATGTATACAGAGGAGAGGAGGCAAAGAAGGGGAAAATCAAAACCTGCAGGGCCGCTATTTCAATTCACTTGGCTACACCTGCGCCGAAATTTAGAAACTCTCGGAACTCGTTATTGTGCGTCGTCCAAACCCCTGCGGCAATTAACGTACATCTAAGCTCATTGAAGAACGAAAGGGCGAAATGCCCGTGGGGTGCCACAAATCTCTCTCTCTCTCTCTCTCTCTCTCTCTCTCTCTCTCTCTCTCTCTCTCTCTCTCTCTCTCTCTCTCTCTCTCTCTCTCTCTTTCTTACAATTAGCTACAGATAAATCAAACCTCAGAATTCTGAGTTGTTATGACATACGCGCAGTAAATGATCATTTCCAGGTTGTATGGAATAGGTTTCCTTTATTCTTGACTCTATTTTTTCTCTTCAAGATAATAATAATAATAATAATTTCTATGTATTAGTATTTTTTATTTGTCCCGAAAAATATGTTCAGCGTTATTCTTCAAGAATATCTATTATAACTTAATTTCATATAGTATTATTTTGTTCAATAACATGATATACTTGAATTCCATTTTGTGTATGATTATCATACCAATAAATTCTTCATTTACAATTAAGTTCTATTCGGATTATTCATTCTTATTAGCAAAAAGAATGGCGAAAATAATTTGCTCTAAACCTAATTAGCGATTAGTTAGAAATTCTCGATTAGTTTGTCACGGTGAAAATGAAACTATTCAAAATGCATTTGGGTAGAAAAAGTCGACGATATCATCGGAAGCGAAACATAGCGCAACTAATGACGATAGATTCTCCACAAGAAGTGGATTAAGATTTTCTCTGTTAGTTTGCCGAACGGCAGCAAAAAAGTATGAGATGATGGATGACTCTTAACGCAGTTTTATATACGACATATAGGCGCAGACAAAAAATGTCTTTCTCTCCTCGCATGCGTTTGACGGCGGTATCCCTTTCAACGATCGTACAGGGTAAACAGATAACACGTTACGGTAAAACCTTTCTACTCGAGTAAAAAGTAGCGAGCATTATTCACCGAATAAAGTATTTGCGTGACCGATACAGCCCCTCGCTTTTCAAAACAGAGGGTCGCTAACGAAGGCCAAGAATAAAAAAACTATCTATTTGTGGATATTAATTGCCAGATTACCCTACGTAATCGATGCAGCATTTAAAAACTTTATTACTATATTTAAAGAGAGTTTACTACAATATATTTAAAAAGAGATTATTATTACTATATTTAAAGAGAGTGAATATAAATATAATTTATACATAAGAGAAAAAATAAAAGATGAAACAGTTGACTAATTTTGGCAGCCTTAACAAACCTAACAATCTAAATAACATCGATGATTTACGGTTCATAACCACGTGCTTCAAAATGTGGCAATATCGAGTTATGCGGCAGAGTTAAACGTAACGCTTGCCGTTGTTTCGCTCATATTGCTCGTAAAGGCGCGTGCTCGATCACCCCTGGCGACGCGACGGAGTGTGATTCAGGCCGTACGTTAAAAGTTGAATTCACCGTTCAAGCCAAAAGCCACGGCAAGGCTGCCAGACGTTCCGCCCTGAGATTTCAACCCCTTTATCTCGTGTTGAGCGTTTCTGTCTCTTTTTATCTATAATTTTCTCTCCGTTTCGACTGCTGGGCTAAAATTTCTGGTATTGTTCCTCGCTTTTGGCTTCGTGCTGTCTTTATCTCTCCTCTTTCTTTCACTCTCCCTGCCTGTTACGCGTACCGTGAATCCTTTCTCATCATTGTCTATCTACAGTTATTTCGTCTCTTTCGTCGTTGCCTCTTTTCGTCCGCGAGTAGCTTTGAATTCGATTCATTCGATAAAACGAATGAGAAATCGTGGAAGAAAAGAAAAAGGCAGGTAGCGCGTGTATGCGAGAAGAAGGAGTAGATGCGTAAGAGAAAGGGTAGAAAGAGAGAACACCAGCGGCCGGGTATCTCGGTCGCGCGCAAAAGCTTTCTTCAAAGAGTGCTCCATTATCCGCACCAGGAAATCCGAGAGAAGTTCGAGCATCCGCTGAGATAATCGAATTCTTACTTCTCGACCGCCCTTTATCTTCCCGCAGACCATCTCTCTGCGAGTCCTTCTTCTCTCGTTTCCCGTTTAAACACTCACTTGAGCATCATCTCAGGCCGCGTACATATATTTATCTACCTTCATAACGCCTCTTTCTGTTATGCTGCAATATCCTCCTCTCAACGCGCCTTTATATTACACTTCCGCGTCTACATCTACGAGCTTTGAAACGATAGCACGCGTTTACGCTTCCGGGTTAATCGATAGAGAAGCCCCTAACTTACCCCCTCTGCGAACTACGGCGAGTCTATTGTAAATTTGCGAGGGAGGTATCATGATTTCAACATTGATCCCCATGCTGTTTGTGTCACATGACTAAAAAAAGTCTGGAAATTTCAATTGAGACTTTAAAAGAGAGATATATACGAAACGATAATCGTGTCTACGAATGATATGTATATCACTCGGACGTCGGAGAGCGAATATTCCGAACGTACGACCTCCCGAGTCTGCTCTATCTCTCGCCAATAATTTACGCATATCTGCCCGACGTGTTGATTAAAGTCGGGGGCGGGTTAGAGGGGGGGAAAAAAGATCTCGCAAGGTCGTAAAAGCGTAGACTTTTAATAATGTCCGGCGAGGCGCGGCGCGATTTCACTACCGTTAGTATACGCCCTCAGCGTCGGAGTTCGTAATTAGTGCGTCGGAGTGCGCGGCACTCTCTCACCAATTCGATCCTCTTCCCGCAGTAGTAGCTCACACCACGAACGTTATCGGGACAATCGGTGGGATTTTTTTACATTTTGCAGCGAGGCTAACTGTTTCGTGCGTCGATTGCAAATACTCGCGCGATAACGAGATGACTACCGCCACGGTTAAATATCGATTTGCTTGCTCCCTCCGAACCTAAATTATTACATTTATAAACCAGTTTTGTCACCTATATAACGCCAGCGGCAATTTAGTACGAAATGCTTCAGAGCTACTATTTATTTTGTCAACTTCAATTCGCACAAATAAATCCTTTGCTTTAAATACAATTTAGAAAACGATGGCTAATTAATGAGAGAATCATTCGTTTATGTGTAGTACTTGTAACTTGTAATGCGCCCACGTCAGATTGCCACTAACGATGTTTAAGGTACCAGCAGGAAGGAAATGTCCCATTTTACTTACAGCCATAATCTAAGACCCATAAAGTACGTGTTCCTTGCTTTCAAGTCGGCGCTGTAGGGCACGAGAGCGAGGGAGTGAAGCGGAACGGAATGTAAGAAGAGGAATAAATGAAAGCAGTGGTCGTTACGTGTCGCGTAATTCTAGATCTTCCAAGAACCACTCCCACTTTTTTGCACGTACAAGTAGGGGAGGGGAGAGCTAATGCGAGATTGATGTCCTGTGGTATTAAAAATGTATCACGAACGGGTCGCGCCCGAGGGGGCAAGGCTTTAGAATTACAATTAAGTGTGCAATTTATTCAGGCGCGTTATTTTCGTATAAATTTCACTGGCGCTGGTCAGAACGCGAATGCGCGGTAAAGGGAGGAAACAAGGTAAAATTAATGCGTCTGCTCGCAAGTAATAGCGATGCGGCCGAAACAAACAAAAGGGAGAAATCCATTTCCGCGACTAATCAGATATCAGATAGTAATTTTTAAGATATCTAAATAAAATATCTTTGCAAACATCTTCGATTATCAAAGTTGTCTTTCAATAAGAGGTCTATCATACATGTCTACGAGAATTAAGATTAAGCTAAAGTGTTTTTAAAATACAATCGCATAGATATAGAGCTACGATTTCACTTACAGAATTAGATCCAAAAATCTCACACGCCATGTCTGCATCCACGAAGATAACGTTGTACTTACCTGAAATAAAAAAGAAAATATATGTGGTTAGTTCTTCACACGAGCAAACAAAAGTAAATTGTTTGTAGAAAAGTTTCGATCTCAATTCAATCTCTTTTCTTATTGTTGGCCACATAGCACTATTTGGACAAATCGAAGTTCAATCGATTGTACCCACGAGTCCCGCCGATAAATTGACGATAAATAGCGAATATCTCACAATGTGTAATACAGTCATTCGTATTCATTTGGTGGTTCTCCGCAGCGATTCGTGCATCCACCCGTTTCTTGCCTCTTTACCGCGAACGCAAGCTCGAAGATTCCAACCGACCCGAAAACAATGGTATCACGATCCAACGAAAAATGTGATATCTATTTACGATGGCAGTGATCCATGCATCACAAATTGAAATACAACGAATTCTGGTTTCTCTGCAAGGCACGAACATTTCGAAACATACATTTGCATATTTGTTCAATCAGGATAGGTTGCCGCCAGTTGCAACTATACGTTCTATACAAATTTCGTTATTTGTAGCGACGAATGTTCATATTCCTGATAATTGAATCTATTATCGAGGAGCACTTAACCAGAAGTAGGTCAACTAAAACTACAGTTATCGACTAAAATTCGGTGCCATTTGTCGCATACAAATACATCTTACAATTCTTACAAGATTGTACCAGCTGCAATGCTGCATGCTCGGCATACGCGAAACATCGATGGTTTTAGTAGGTATACAACTATCTATCGCAAGACTCATAGCACGTGTTACCGGTCTGCGTGTAGTGTCCCTTCCGATCTGGTTTATTCGAAGGCCATCGCGTTATCCGCGTGATTCAATCGATATTGATATTGTCGCGTGAAATGAAAATTCCGGAGAAAATTTCAAATTCAACGGAGCCAGCCAGCCCAGAATTTACACCGTTCTGCGCCAATCGATCATTTCTACTCTGCATGCCGCTTCGAAAGTCAAGAGATTATAGCGTAGTGATCTACATCCACGTAAGCGAGGCTTTTTTAAATATCAGATCAAACGCTCGCGAAAAATTCGGGTCGACGACCCGCGATTTGAAATTCAATCGCGTCATTTTTACAGCACCGGTATACAAGGCCGGTGCTATAACCGGTCGAAGCTTGGCCACATTACCGACTAAGAGACTCCGTAACTATACATGAAATAAATCATTTTTCATCCAACGACGAATATTTTTAAGCAATGTTTTTGTGACATCGATAGTAAAAATGTTGTTCGCGCAATCAGAAAATTGTTTAAATTTCACAACGGTAATATAAATCCAATAATTTCTCATATATGTGTGCGAATCACGATAATCTCCGGTGTTCTACATGTAAATAGATTTTACAAGAAATAATTTCACAAAACCGAAAGTGCAGGCGGAGCGTATATAATAAATGTTATCCGCTCGTTGGTGTGCTGCATAAATATGGAGCTTGGTTCCGAACACGTTCAAGTGCAATTGCAAAATGTAATTACCGTTGTAGAAGCAGATGACGCCGTGACATCGTATACAATTTCACCAAAGCGCAAAATGCTGAAACGTTCGTGACGCATATATAACATTATTTATTCGCCAAGCATTCATATTATCGGTCAAAGCCAACCCCGCTAGCTTCTGCGTGGAAAATTGCGCTCAACATTTCTTGCTCGGACTCACATTGTCACATCGTTGATAAATTGATGTTTCCGGTTGCATATAAGATTATGGCCAGGTCAGCGAATCCAGTAAAACATATGCTAATGGATTTATGCCAAGAATAGTGTTATCGCATACGTGTAATTTACGCTATACGTTTGTAATGTGATCACCGGTGCATTCCAGATCCATGTCGCTGATACACTGACACGTTATATGCGCAAAATGAGTTCACAGTTTAATCTCATCTCTCACGCATCGCGATATTCGGAAGACAGTTTCGCTTTAAATATCAAAGATATAAATCATTAAATGCAGCATTCAGATTCATTTTTTGAAAGAGGAAGAGGAAAGGGAAGAATCAACAGGAAACATGTTTCGTCTAATTTCGTTAAACGTAACTGACATTTAAATTCAAAACCAGAGAAATATCGTATGACAATGTCGGATTGACGTTCGAATACAAGATTGGCGACTTGGCTCGTTGCCGATACACACGAATACACATTTATGCATTTGTTGAATAGACCGCGGGGGTCCACTCTTCGAAGATACAAAAAGTGATTGCGTCGCGCATGGCAATGCTCGGAACTTTGACACGGGCAGCATGTCCACGTTCCGGCAACCGTTGGCGACTGATGCGTCGTCGACGGTAGCTCAGGTCCAATTTCCGTTTTGGGGACACAAGGCAATCTTATCGCTCTCTGTCTGAATGCCTCTCGCAGCCACTCGGCACGAGCTCGCCCCGTTATTTCCCAAGCTGAAAGCAAACCGCTCTTATCGCAGAAGGGAATCGTGTCATTTAAAGTACATCGATTCGTTGATCTCTCGCGTGTTCGTCACGTGGGCTGGACTCCGTGGAAAGATATCTTTAGGATATCGAACTTTACTGCTGTTTCGTTTCTATCGTCGCAAGTAGGACTGACAGCCGAGACGTCAAAACTTCGAGCTAATATCCATTCCTTCGCGCAAGGGTTCTCTCTTTCTCTATATTATCTTTCCCATATTTTATTTTTAAATGGAAACCAATATATAGGTATTTGTACGTGCGTAATGGAAATGTTATAGGCGCGATAATGTAATAAGAATTTAAGCAGGTAAAAATATTTATATAACGCGTTTATTCAAGATTTTGATAAAAACATGCTAAGATATCGAGTAAATTAATTTACTAATTTTGCAGACATTTCCATCAGCAAACCCCATAACGTTTCGACAGGCTGGAAGTCGCACAAGTGTCAAAACGGGCTTCTAGGGCGGACCTCGGGTATAATACAAGGGGGAAAAGATATTCACCATGGCTACACCGCGAATGGATTCAATGCGCGCAATTAGGGTAACCCTGGGGTTCGCTTCGAGCGTTTCGAGTATCCGCTCGATGCCATATAAATTGAAGCTGCAATACCGCGGAGTATCACGAGATGACGGTCGCGAACACATCTCGCGCCAAGAGGAACTGTGACTATTCCGACGTTTCCTCCTACCGTGCCGTTTTTCAGCACACACTCGCTACACCTTCAGCGCGTTTCCGTGGCAGAGAAAGGAAAAAAAGAGAAGGAGGCGAAACTCGTCGTTACAAAAAGAACGTCGCGCCACAAAGGTGGAACGCGCGCCGCGCGTTAAGAGCCAGACGTTTCTCTCGGGGGAATGCGCGCGCGGGTTTGCGCGGAGGCTGCGCGCTCCCGAAACGTCGACCGGTCGAAATTATACACAATAACGAATCCCACGCGTAATTATCATGTAACTTCGTTGGCCCATTGTGCATCCGGCAACGTGAAAGATTAATTCGCTTAGCCCACCCGCCGCATTCCATTGTTTTGGATTAGCCCACCGTTCTCTCTCCACCCTCCTCGCGTTTACCACTACAGCCCGACTTCTCCGCCATGAATTTATTCATACGCCACCGTGGTTGTAGCCATGGACCTTATTCCTCGCGGGGGACATCCTACCATGGGCGTCGCCCATACTCTTCGTAAAATGCAGACGGAATTTTCGAATCTTTTAAATTAAAGTTTTCAAAATTTTCTTGTCACAACTTGTCTCGCAGATTTGTATCTATCATTAACAATATCCTATCCTAAAAATATATTATTCAACTAAGATATAGTAGTAACTTATCTTCGATTGAGTATTTTTCTTCTTTTCTAAAAATTTAGTAGAGTGCCTTCGCTTTTCTTTTGAGACGATTATATACCTAACTTTTCGCAACAGTGGAAAATCGTAACAGCTCCGCCTTGAAATATTGCGTACGTGTGGGTGATATTTAAATGCTACCAACGCGACTCCATTTCTGCTTCTGTATATAAGAGTATTTTCGTAACGCGATAGTGCAGAGACCGCGATCGATTATTCACGAAGAGCTCGAGGAATCGCTGGCTTGGTATTTATTCAAATTTACCGTGAGACTCAATATAACGCGAAGTAAAATACGTAATATAAAATGGAAATATTTATGCACGGTTGCCACTATTAGCATTATGAATACAATATCTGTCAATTTTATGAATAATTCTTGCGCCGCAAATGCGGTAAATTAATCTGAAATACCTGCTAATTTGACGTTTATCCAATATTTCCACTATTTTAATAAACAAAATACCTATAATCTAGATAGACTACACATACAACGAAACAATCTCATTAGTAACAACAACGACGTGATTGTCTTCATAAGATTACAATTATTTATGCATAATTCATAATTATCTTATCATCGAAATTCATTCACAATAAAATTGAAATACATTTCTGAAATTTAATTTTAAAAATCCAGCTTATAAATATGGCACAAAATAACCGATATTTAGTTAACAATTGTTTGAAGCTAAATCTACATCTGACGCAATGATATTAAATCACAATGAATATCTTATACAAATGTTAAAATACTTTCTAATTATATCGTATCGTTTTGATATATACTGCTCGTTTTACGTTGTGGCGATTATATCGTCACACATTTAACCGCCGAAAGATCTTGAATCTAAAGTAAGAAATAACGAGGTCAAAAAACAGGGAAAAACGTTAGATTGGAAAACATAAATATAAGTAACGGTAAGCGGGAACGATAAAGTCACAAACAATAAACATTAATGTTAAACCGATCGAGACATGACGAGCGACTTCTTGAAGGACACGAAGTCCTGAGAGGAGAAAACTATCGCGAGATGCCTGGAACAGAGAGACGATTATTCGACACTGCGACTCGCTAGGGCATAGACGTATCCGCGTGAACTGTAGAGACTTAGAAAATTTCGTGATTAAAGACAGTATTAAGAGACAAATTTGAATAGAGTAATCAACTAATCCTCTCACGCACGACCTATCCCCAAAACGTACTATTGGAAATGGGTGAATTGAAAATAAGACAGTTATCAGATCAGTAGAAGCGATACGTCAAGTCACTAACTATTTTTATATCCTCGGATATTCGGTCGAACGTAAGAGTAACGACCGTAAAATATACGCGAAGAGATTTATCTCGTCCATGCATGACGGTATCATTTTTTACGAGTACGTCGCCGCGCGCACTCGATACGTCGCGTCGTCGGCACGAACGTAAGCCGTAGCGTCGTCGCTCTCGGTGGAGTATCGGTATTTGCGAGGTCAACAGAAGGCTGTCCCGCCTTTACCACGGAATCTTATCCCGCGGGATAGCGGACAAAGATTCAAGTCAGTTTACTGTTATGCCAAGCCCCGCGGGGAAAACGAGAGAAGGAAATCCCGTACCTAGATTTTCCTCCCGTCATATACCTAATCTCGATGGCGACAGACTCCCATTTCAGTGCCCAGCTCTAGGATATCATGCGCCCCGGGCGTGCACTTAAACATCCGCTACAATTTCGTCATAAAATTTGCAGGCATATAAGAATCAGATTGAGAAGCTGGCGTTTATATTTGTTCATGCATCAATTGACCGACATGAATTTAAATTTAGGCAAATGCTGCTCGTGATAGCCGAATGTTAGCATGTATATCGATAATATAATTGAAAATTTATTTATTGATGATATAGCAATAAGGTGATTTTGAATATTCCTTAAGTTATATGAATCTTTTATCGTATCTGCGAACGAACATTCACGATGAATTATAAGTTTTGCATTGCAATATTTCATGAAGTAGCATAAATGTAATTGAATCTCCTGTGACTAAATTTAATTAATGTCATGCATGTTTTATCTACTGACACGATTTTAATATTTCAACATTGATATATGTTGTTCATTAATTCAATTCATACTACTTATATTACTATATTTAGAGCCTTTTTATCAATCAACAGAAGCAATAATCATTTACTATTAAAGTGTAATCAATTTCTCAAATCTTATTTAATCAAGAATATCTTTATAACACGTGGAGTGACCGCTGGAATAAAAAAATCTGAAAGTTAATAATGGGTCCCATAGGCTTTGCATAGTCGCCACGCAAGGGACTGTCGTGACACAAAAACTCTAATGAAATTTGCATAATAGTACGTGAACCTCCGAGGTATTATTTATCACGCCCTGTCATTCGAGTTGTTCCATCGTTTACTTGATCCTGACTACTCCTCTCTCTCTATCTTTTCCTCCGGTATTACATATAGAAATAACTTCGTTTTTCCAAGCGCTGCATGTTGCACAATGCTACTTGCGTTTCGTTGTTTGCATTCGCTAATATGACGTTACTCTTCGAAACAAGTTTATTTTCTTATGTAGAAACGTCATCTTACTTGGACGATAGTTCAATCTCAAAATTTTTATACATATTGTTTTAATAGTATATAGATGCAAATATAATAAGAAAAATTAAGTTTTATTAGCGAGATAAAAAGTACAAAAGTATAATGATAATTAAATTAAAGCAAATTGAAGAAACTTAATATTGAAGCTGTTCGTCTTTCGTGTGTTTCATATGCACTGTTATATATAGTGTGACCTAAATGATGAGTCCCTCTATCTGTAATTTGATTCACCTGAGAAATAAATGTGAATCACGATGTGCGCCCACCCTATCGAGCCACTAGTACATTTGGGGGGCTTAAATCGAATCGCAAATCGTCCGAATGCAAATAAAAATGGAAATTCACCCACGCCGCTCGTCCATTCTCATCCTACTTCATACTGCCTCACCTTTTGCTCTTTTTCGAACTAAAAAGAATTTTCGCATTCTATTGTTCATTAGATATAACTTGATAATGAGTTATTCTGGCTACACGAATATAAATGCCAAAAAATATATTTATAATTAATCACAAGTTGTCCTTCTAACCATTAAGTGTATTTCCGTAATTATTTATCTAAAAAATAACATTTTTATTTGTCTGTCTTTTGCTATCGACTGTTTTTCTCGTCTTATAATAATTGCATAAAATTCATTTTGCCAAACGGCAAATAAAGCAGAAATATTTAACGGGAGATTAAATTCACGAATAAAACAATGAAAAAAATCAAATAAAACAAAGCACGCGCGTACTAATAAAATAGATGAAGAAGATTATAAAGACAGAAATTTAAACACGGTAAAGCAAAAGGCACGATTAGTCAATCAACGAGATCGTCACAGCGGGAACCCGATAAACTTGCTGCCAGCACACGTAGATCCCTAAGGGAGGTGGAAGCAGGAAGTCTTCCTTCTTCCTCTTTTTCCTTCACTTACACTTTCGTTCGCACCTACACACGAAGACCTCCGACCTCTCTCACGCGCCATCGGAGAGGACGTAGAGTGGAAGCTAATAAATTCATAATTCAATATTGACTCGGGGATTGTCTCCGCTCTTGCCTCCGCGTAATTCCTCGTGGGTTTGCCAAGCTTTTAAACAATTAGCTGCGAAAACAATTACTGTGTCGCCGAGACCTCATGGAAACACACCCCTTTTCCGCGCTACCCTTTTCACGGCGATCCGAAGGTGGCGTTTTCTTAACGCGGTGACTTCGTATTACGCGGGGAAGGCGGAAAGCGACAACAGTGCCACGCACTTTTGGCATAAGTTCAAGACAAATATTTATCGCCGGGCATTATGAGAACTTCCTCTTTCGGCTTTCAGGGGAGCGTTCTTTTGAAACGCTCGTCGGGACACGAGAAGATTGTCGTTTATCATTGGCCAATCAAAACTACGAGAAAAAGAACATACAATTACGCATTGTTGTCGTACCTTTTCTATCTGCTTTCAATCATTATATTTTACATAATAATTGCTTGCGATAGGAGACAATTGAAATGAAAGTAAAGGTTTTCATACAGAATGAGTTTCGAGACGTCGAGATTAAAAATATTTCTCGGATATTAATATCAATGGCATTATCTTATTGCGATTATTTAATTCCGCGGTGAAGAACCTTATAAAGTTTAAAGGCATATCCAGCTTGCCAGCCACGATTCTATATCTACTTTTAATTCAATAAGGTGGAGAAGTGCCGCACTTGAGACATTCTCACGTCTCACAATTATTTCGTTCTTCGGGAAGGAACGCTGTGGAATGCGTATCAATTTTCACATAAACTCGTGACTGACGGAAATAGAGATTCCAGGCTCACATAACATTAAAAATATATATTTACCAAAATTCTGCATAAATATAAACGTACATTTATAGCACAAAGGCAGGAGGTACAATTACGGTTAATTAAATTTCGAGATAATTATTACGGTAAATAACAGGTTTGAAAAATATCGTTGGTGCGATGCATTGTTGCAAAATTTCAAGAAAATTTTATCCGCATCTGCATGGTTTTCTACACATACAGACATACATAAACGTACACAATTCGTGCTCGTTAACGCGGAGTGATTTATCGCTCTGAGACTTACAGTTTTACGAATCGGACGGGATGGAAAGTGTTAATGAAATTTGTACAGGACATTTAAAAACATCTGGCTTCCGGTGGAGGCTGTGATTAGCGTACACCGCAACGGCACGCACGATAAATTATTCCCCGAGCTCCCGCGTTTGATTTAAAATTATTGCCTCAGTTTGTTCCAGGATTACGGGACGCAACGTATTACTCTTCCGTATAACCCGGTCCCGCATACGCCCCTTGCTAAGCCAGGTGATTGTTTAACAGCAATATACCGCGTCAAAGCACTAAATCTGTGTATTTTCTCAATCTCGGTTTATTTTTGCTCAACAACTCGATGAAAGTATGCGATAAAATAAAACCACTGACTTTGACCTAAAGTGTTAAACGTCTTTGATAATTTATAATAAATTTAATTTAATCAACATTCACAAATTAGAATGTATACTAAATTACATATACTAAATTTTCAAGAGATTTTAAAAGTAAGGAAATATCAATTTTTACAATTTAGTATAAAAACTTAATATGTTTCCGAATTTTCAAAGATTGAGTTTAACTTGCTACAATAAAAATTTTGATTAAGGCAGAATATTTCTTTCAGATTTTGAATTAAAAGCTTCTGAATTCTTTCGGAATTCATGCGTTGAATATTTTGGAGGAAATGACGATGATATTATTGATTAGATAAATTTATTGCATTAAAATGAAATAAAATCCCATGCCTCAATGTCACCGTCGTTTTTTTTTTTGATATGACAAATATTTTTGTTTTATATGGATGATAACGGATGCGCTTTTCCTCGATAACGCAACCGGTTTTATGCTATGTAGAGTGAGAAGGTAAAATTCCAGAGATCGCGCCGATCAGTCATTAATCACGCTTGAGTAATGAGTTTTATCTGCAAATAATTAGTATCGACATGCCAGGGCAATGAATCATCGTCGATATATCGTGTCAACCGTGCATATGTGGCAAATTCGATACCAATTCCTACATGGCATCTCGAAAGTGCGTGGCAACATAATTTTGAGCCGAATGAGATTACCGATTAGTTAATGGAATCTAATAGAAATATACAGTATATCATTATTTTGTCAGGAGATAAATCAGGGAGAACAGATTATTAAGTGAATGTATTACATCAATCATTTACAGCTGGTAAATATGAAAATTGAATGAATTTTACCGACGCAATTTTGCGTTAAATTGACGGTGACCACGTGTGTACTCTCTTGTAATTATAAGGGATTAATTTTTTGAAAAGTTATAACACAGTTACTTAATTTTACTTAATTTTGTGTTGTAACATTTGCGACATTTAATCGGGTTGGCCAATTGTTAGAAATCGTTAGAAATAGATTGTATAAAAATCATATCAGAAGATTTACAAATGTACCAGGCGACATAGTAATACAACTTATACGGCATATATGCCATGCTCCCAAATCGTTCTAACGAAACAGCCCTCGTTTGTGAAAACTGCGTGTAAGCGAACTCTGCCATCGGAAAAAGATTCTGGTCATACCAGAATTTCTTTCCTCGTTAAATCAAAAGTTACACGCAGCCATTGCCAAAGGAGGGAGGGCCGGTATACATCGGCAGCATATGTCCGGATGGTAGAATCGCATATGCGCACTCGACGTAACCTCAGCTTCCGTTGCTGCCTTCGTCGACGCCGTGGCAACCAACCTAGCCGAATACTCTCGTTCCTCTTATCCCTTTTCTCTCCTCTCCCCCTTTCCTTCGCCGTATTACCCTGTCCGCGCCACCCCTTTTGCCTCTGCAAAGCGCGAGCTAGCAAAGTTGTAAGTAGCGCTTTCGGCCGTTTGATTGCATTAGCTTATTCAACCAAGTTTGGACGCGCAGTGCCTCTATCCGGCACGACGCAAGAGTTCTCCGTCCTCGTCCTTCTCCCCCCTTACCGATCGCCCCGGCGCTCCACTCATCCATTTAAATGCACGCTGAATGCCGTCCCTTTCAGGACGCCGTTGCACATGGCGTACTACCGACGGACCGCACTACCGTCAGAAAGCTTTGAAGGATTGTCTCGTGATTACGACCGACTGTTATCGAATTCGGTGATACAATCTGTCGACAACGAAACTTGGTATCCGATCGAGAAGCAGCTAATGCATTACTCCAAATTATTTATGTCCAAAATTTAAGCACTACATATACGTATATATCGCTTGAATTATTGTATTATTTGGATCTTTTTGAAATAAAAGAGATAAATATTGTATATAAAGAAAAAATCAAATTATTAGAATGTTATAAAAGAAATTTAGAAAAACGAATTATTAATTTTTAGCTTGATTATTGAACTATGGAAATTTTGGTTCAAAGAACTGCTCGATTTAGACGTCATATTTACAGAAGATATAAAGGTTCGGTAAGATGGTATTGCAGAAGTAGAATTTTATTTCAAAGTTTCGGATTACAGTATCAGAAACTTCAATACCCTTTTACGATTACATGTCGCAACAGAATGTCATGTTCGAAACTCGGTCAGAAAATAAAACCAACATGCAATGCAACATTGACGCAAGCATAGTAGCGATCGTACATCTCTACAGTTTTGAGAACCATCACTTAGATTTTACAATGTCGAATGACAATTCGGAGGTATCGTGAGTACAAGTGAGAAGAAAAACGTATGATGCTGCAACAACGTACGCGGAATAGATAAAACAATAAAGCTAAAGAGAAACGGAAAGTCAAAGTGGAAAAGCAATTTAAGGGTGCTGCTAGCAGAATGCATATAAAGGTTTGCAGAATATAATGCTATAAAGAGGGTTGTGGATGGCGTCATTGCGAGCTTTTTACCCTCATGTCCGACACGTTCGCGTTTCCCTTTTACGAGCACTTCTTGTTGTTGCTCCGAGACAACTGTGGCGTTACAGTGGCACGTACAGTGCACCTACGTGCAGGATGTCCCACACTATAATAGGAAGTTAATTATGAGCCTTAAAATTATTCGAAAACGCAATCATCAAATAAAGTCGTTGGAATTTGATTTGCAATAGTTATTTAAGAGATTCATGAGATGGATGCAATATAATTATTTGTAGCCGTCTAATCGATAAGTAAAATGTGCTGTATAATAGAGATTTAATTTTAGTAGACAAGTAAGTTTAAAATTTATTATAAAGACATATGTCGAAATGGGAGAGAACTGTATATATAAACAGACATTAGAGACGACGGAAACTGTAGAATCTAACAGACATCCAACTAATTAAATCTTCCCTTTCGGGAAGTGTCTTTGTCTCGGCTCACAACGCGTAGCTTAGGTTTTATTCCTTTGGATGTTGGCAAACGCGCACATCCGAAAAGAAAGTATCCACAAAGGAGGGAAACGTCCTGTCCGGAATGAAGCAGTACCGGTGATCCTTTCAAAGGAGCCGAAACTTCGGCCCCACCTGTGATCTCTGTGACTCGACCGAGTGGAAGTCTCCTGTAATTGGGATTACTCCGATAGACAAGACTCTTCTTTATCTACTCCGCGTCTCTTTCCACGTAGTTCTCCCCGGTTCACTAAATTCCTTTCTATGACATCTTTCGATTGGCGAATACCCTTCCCCCTCCCTCTCCCGTGAAAAGACAGATTAAGAGAAATCAGTCAAACTTATCGCAATCAAATATGTAACAATCTGCACGGTGAACATATATATACGGTCGTAAAATGCTCAGAACGAATTGAACGGTGCAGGACAAGCGACTTCATGACATATACAATGTACATAATCTCCTTCGCGCTTCTTAGCCATATCCTATCACTTTATAATCCTTGACGTATCCGATATTAAGAAGCTCGTGCATTAGTCAGTCCAAGTACGACATCGACGAGGAGGCGGTTAATACTCTGACTTGACCGGCGATCGAAATCTATCGCCGGTACTTCTTAATCCGGGGACGACACCATGCTGAACGTATGGCTACCATTATGCGAGATTGCATCGTGGCATCACGAGAACGAGGAAGATCGTGTTAAACGCCTCGCGAAGAAGGACCAAACCGACAAAGCGGAAGGGAAGGCGAGAGAACGTCGCGATAAGCACCGACGACAAAGTTGTCCGACCACGTCGGGCCAAGTATATTGCAGGTGTCTGATCCTTATCTGCCTTCCTTCTGCTGCCGATCATCTCACTGCTCGCTCGCAGCATCCCGACCGACGAGTCGAGAGAGAGAGAGAGAGAGTACGGCGGTGTGTTCGCGCGATAAAGCAACTTTCCGTGCGGCAATAAAGCGACAAGCAAGCGGGTGTCGCCCGTAAAACCGAAGGCTATATTTGTTTGGCGCGGTTGCTTTGTATTGTTTATGAGTCGTTCACCGTGCATCCGAAGTGGCGGAGTCGTCGCCAAGCAGCGGGGCATCCAACTGTCCGCTTCGCCGTACGAGCCGTGAAACGGACTGCGACTGGCTCTCTCCGTGACTTCATTACGAAAAGATACCTGTCGGAGCAGGATAAACAGTCGATGTGGCGCGAGAGCCTGTTTGTTCCGAGTGTTGAAACATCCTCTCCGCAATTTCGAGACCGCGTTCCAAATAAGAGCGTCCAGAATTCAATAGTTCGTATAGGTTTGTTATCGATTTCTACTAAACTTTAAAACATTGCCAAAGAGATAAATTAAACGAATTTCTTATGCTCGTTTATTTGATGCTTTATTAAAAGAATTTGATAATCAAGAAAAAAGAATACATTTATACGTTTATACGGGAAAAAATTTCTTATTTTATTCATTTTCAAAAAATGTTATTGTAGATTTATACTTAAACTGAAAATATAAAGCATTTGAGGGCAAAATGATGATCGGTCAATTATTAAAAATAAATAATAAAATTGATAAAATTAGTAATATCTAATCTTATAACCTTTTCTCATCAATACTATTCTGTCATCTTATCATATCCTTGTGCTCATGTAATTTACTCGTTGATTATAATACGATGTATTTAGCGAGTCCTATTACAATCACTACAAGCATACATTTGCGTCAGTAATGCTGTAACGCTACTTTGAGGATCATTAAAACGATCATCACGTCCTGAACGCACTTTACCACTCCGTGGACACGACCTGGTTACATCGTGTTCTAATTATCTTGATTTCGCGGTCACGTGCATATCAGATTGTAGTTTATGCAACATGATGAGCATCATAGTCCACGATTGTACGAAGTCAAAGCGAACCAAGCAATTCATCATCATACGACAATACAGCTAATCAGTGAAATCTTCGAATATTATGTACAACATATATTTTGAGAAATTTCACGCGACAAGTTTTGCGTGAACTCGATAAATTAATATTATTGTATGTAATTCACATATTAAACTTGTATAAATATTCAACGAAATCATGTTGGAAAGTGTAGACGTACAACGCGTATAAAATATTCATCTCATTACCTTTTTGATAATAGCCCGAGGCGTCGATATTCTTTCTTTAAAATTTTAACGGACATTAAAACGGTTAACGTCACATCGCGTCGCTGGACCGGAAGATCGATGTCGGATTATGAATAATGCAAAACGGACATTCATGATCTATCCGCTGACAAATAAAAAAGAATGTACCGGACGTTTATTTATTGACAACCGAAATCGTTCTTTTGCAATATACAACTTTATACCGAACGATCAATAAATTATTTATCCATTGTAGCCGCTACACAGCTATACTGCGCAAGGTTAACCGGTATGGGAGCCGTGAAAAACTTGGGCGCAATTTTTACACCGCCCACCCTGTCCGCTGACAGATTTTTCCAACGTGCCTGCATATTGATCGACCTACGTGCTCGCACAATAATCCGCGGCTAGAGGAAAGAGTTCCGTGTCCGCGAAACGGAGCAAGCCCCCGTTGCGCCCACGTGCGTGCAAAACAGGCACCGTCATTCTAATATATTTTCATTAGCTTGTGTTTTAATTAGAACGCTCATTAATGCCTGTCACGATGCGCCCCATCTTTCTCGCGTGCCCTCCTCTCTCTCTCTCTCCCTCCCTCTCTCTTTCTTACATTTTATACCTATCTTTCACTCCTTCGCATGTTCGATTTATCTGCCTTCATCAAGCGATCAGAATTCATATTTACATAGTTAGCGTCTGTGATACCCATTGTTATAGTAAAACTATCGGGTCTCTCCCATGGTCGCGGCGCATCATTTCGCTCCGCTTACCTTTATTTACTTTTTTTATAACCGGAGCCTTCGAGACGAGACAGTAATTAACTCTCTGTTACCTTGCAGATTTTTTGCGGCAATTCAGTATATCCGGTAATAATTATTGTAACGCCCGATCTGCTACTCACGGTCCTCTTTAATTTTACGGATGGATCTCGTTTGCGGCTTTCAAACCGGAAAAATCGATAGCGCTCATGTTTCTCGATAACCTTAGCGTTTTAGTCTCGTTTGTCAGGATTAGAGAGATTGATGAAAAAGAACATCGAAAAGAGCGACATTAAAATAGAGTACATTAGTAGATTATAACATGATCTCTATAAAACAATAAGCAATAAGATACATAAACTTTGATAATGAGTAATCGTTGCGTTATAAAGCATGCGTTTGTATTTTTAAATTGAAAATGCATAGTGCATATATTTTGTTTTAACATGTTCTCCAGCTTTTACATCCTTTTAAATCCTCCATCGCTTTAAGCGGATCGCAATTGCAATCTCCATTTTTCCATTTAGTCGGAAAGATGCTAACGTCGCCTAATACACCTACCTACATGTACGAACGTTCTCTATGAACGAGACAGATATCAGAAGCTTTCCGACACATATTAGATTGCTCGGCCGTGAATCACGGCTCTCCGCTCGAATCAGCTCGAAGGAGGAACCGACATCTCGCCCGCTTCGTCTTTTTCTCTCGGGAAGAATATTTTATGCAAACTCGATGCTCCTCTTCGTGAGAATCGATTTCTCTCGAAGATAGTCCGAACGAGTGGAATTTAATCAAATTTGTGAAAACAAGTAGCTGCGGCACGTATCCTTCAATAATTAATTTATCGATTTCTCAAAACGTACACGTCACTAGCATTTAAAGTAAATCGCTTTAGATCCATTAATTAAATGATTTTACATTTTCGCTGATATATAAAGTATTGTAAAGAGATTATTATTTAATATATAAAGATAATTTGCTCACATGAAAAGAACGGTTTTGCTGAAGTATCTAACTAGATACAGATCTGAAAATAATTTTGTTGCACCATTAAAATATTATAATTATAGTAGGTCGCTGAAGTATGATGATAATGCTTAAAAAATTTTGATATTTTAGCAATCAGTTTGAGTGTTCTACATAATTATTTTGATGATGCGACAAAATTATTTTCAGATCTGTATCTAGCTAAATTTTTAAATACTTCAGCAAAACCGTTCTTTCCGTGCAGCTATCATTGGAATATTGTGTTTTACAGAATAGAGGTAATGAGATAAGTTCGTCGAGTAAACCTTTATCGATTCGCATTGACCCACAATCGTGCGCATAGTAGATATCCCCGGAGCACACCGACGAGAATTTATTCCGGGGCAACGGTACTCGCGCAAAATGATTTGGTGTTTCATCAACTCGTCGAGCTGATTCAGCAGTTGTCACCGGCTGATACCGCGCATCAAGGCAAAAGATATGCGCGATGGATGCTGTCGTGCCGCTCTGCGATCCGGTCATACCTGACCAAGCTGCTCGGCACTCGGTGAAGCCGAGTGCTCTGTCTCCCGTCCGTCCTAAATCAAGGGTAGTTGACGGACGCAGGACAGTCTGCGTGGAACTTGCGGGTCACCTGTCCACGTAGGCTATCCCGGCCGTTAAATCATCGCCGCTGGACTCTCCCCCTTCTCCCATCTTGCGCGCCCGTGCAGCTGGTCCACGGTCCTCGTCCCCACCGATCTGCACGGGCCGTACCGCCAAAGTGCCGCACCCGGCTCTTCCCTCCTTCGCGTATGAGGAATAGTACTGGGGCTGCTTTTGATTTAGCGGAATATGCTGCTGGCACTGACGACTCGCTCCCATTACCCGTTCTCATAACCCTTCCAGCTTGCGCACACCCCACGCGATCTGCTGCCCTTAGTGACACCCCTTCCTTTCTCTCTCTCCCTCTCTCTCTGTCTCTTATGCCGGTCCAGCATAGCCTTGCCTGGCCTCGCTTCACCTCGCTTCGCTTCGCCTCGTCTCGTCGAGCGAGACCTTTAATTAATGGTCCGGCTCATTTTGCCGGCATGAACGGTGCGAAAAATTATGCGCTTTTGAATACGGATGAACTCCGTAACCGGCGGCGCTCCGTTCCAGATTCCTCGTGTCTCGTTTCTCGGTGAATTTCTCCGGGTTTCGCGCCTGTATTGGGCGTGAGAGCGCTTCGTGTCGTGATTGATCGTTCTCGCGACCGGTCTGGCGGAGACCTCCATGGTTTTATGTAGTTTTACGGGACGAGCGATTCGTTAGCTGAGACGAGTGGACAAGTGGATGGTAGAAATCGTAAAAGCAGATTTGTCAAGGCCATCGAGAATTGGCGTTGCTAGTTTTAGTACGGTTCGTCGCTTGATTGATGACAGAAGTGAGCCCGCGCGACGGACTTCTAACGGCCGAAAGATAAATGGTAGCGTTTGCGCATTCACAAATGTCGCATCTAACTCCAATTTCATCTAGCGATAATATTTATATTGAATAGTACAGAAGTGCCGTACATATTTCTATGCTAAAACGATTTGATATTGGACTACGAGTCATCATAAAAACAAGTAGATACGGAAGTCTACTGAAAGTGCGTTAAAATAAAATCGGCTTTGACATCACGACGTAATCGGGAAATTGCATTTCGTGAAAGGATTAAAAATATTCTACGCCGGAAATTACTAATTCTGGAGCGTCTTCCGTGATAAGCGCGGCTGCTTTCCGTTGCAGCAAATTGGTGGCCGACGTTTATTCGTAATTTGCGAGAGGACAAGGTGAAATCGTCATCTACGACGGCACGAGCCGGAAATAAGTGGTGGAAGCTGCGGGAAATAAGAAGGGTTTCTTGGGATAACAAACAGCGAAAAGTGGTGAGTTGTTCCAGAAGAAGGAAAGGTGGGAAGAGGGGAAGGTGGGGGAGGTTCTGAAAAGGGGGGAGGCAAGGCGAGAGACATCGCCGCAATTCCCATTCAAATTAATGCAAACGGCCCCCGCTGCCAGGGCCAAAAGAAGGAGGATTCCGCCCACATTTTTTCCCCTCCGTGCGGTTGCAATGATGAACATTTGCGTCACGCCATTCTTCGAAACCGAGAGACGGAACGAGTCTGCTCGTTCCGTCCACACGAAGTCGCCCCAAGAAAGATCTCATTTCTCGTGAGATTTTTGCATAACGCGACCCAGAGCCGGGGCAAAACGAAACAAACGTATTACACTTATGAGCAACGTCAGCCAAAAAAAATTTTTGAAAAACAGACATACATATAAGATAATATCGTTTTGTGTCGCGGATTGTTTTCGACGTTTATATGAGGGGATATTCAATTGTCCGCAAATCTCATCGGCACTATCTATGACACAAATGACGGCAAAGCCATAACCGTGAATTAATTTAATGCGCGCACAACCGCGAAACTGTCACACGGTAACGGTCGTGAGTATTATAGAGAACGCGCGCTGTATTTGCGTAGAGTGAATAATTCATAGGAGTATTGGCATTTTTCCATCGTCGTCATACGATGCTTATTGAAGTAACCGGTTTACGCTCCAAATGCGAATAGCATCCGAATGCATATGATATTCCGACAACGCGGGATAACAACAGCTGTAGTAATGATTCATAAACTCGCAATTAAAGAGAGCTAATTCGTAGAATAGAAGCGTATATATACTATAAATTATTATATTAGTTTTCTTTTTCTCTGCATCCCCTCCCCCCAAATTACAATTGGTATTTAATTGCATATAGTATGAATATAAATACAAAAATATATATATATATATTGTTACCTAATCAATATATTTCATAGCATTTAAAATTTACCACAGTGTATTACTTAACTCATGTTATTTTACGCTTGCAAGGCTGTTCTGTAATCTATAATATCGGCGTTAAACAAGTTCAAGATTTATGTGTGAGTGACATTTATCGGGAATCCCAATTATGCACGATCAACGAGCTATGCAATCTATCGTTTCCTTCGCCCGTCTGTTCGTCTGCTTGCTCGTATGAATGTCACGCTATGTCCCATGTCGATCAACTCGTGTTGTTTCCTATAGGATACGCTAATGTGTCATAGTTAACTACTGCGGTTTATTTATTTACAGGTCTGCAGAGACAATCGTGACGCATACTAGTATGAAACGCAAAAGTGTTCTTGTTATCGAGATGTACAGAATTATAAATTTTATAGATTGATTAATACGTCCAATTAATATATTTACATACAAACCTTTTAAGTATGTATACATATATGTATAAAGTAAGATATATCAAATTTTGCTTTGAGAAATATTTAGTTGATACATAATACAAATAATTAGCTAATTAACGTAATTAAGGTACGTTAATATTATCGATCGTACAACGTATCTACATACTGCGATTCATATTTACTTTGATTAGCACTGTACACGCTTTCGTTGTCAAAGTCCAAAGGATTAATCTTTTACTGCCTAAGGCCAGTATTTGCTTTTCGAGAAGCTGAGTTTGCTGGATTACGCACAGAAACCGCGCGAAGATACACTTCGAAACTGTCTACGCTGAAAATTAAGCCGAGCAGTAAAGCAGCAATAGTGCGCTGAGACGAAAACTGCAACTCGTAAACAGAGGAACAGCGTACTCAAAGTGCAATTGGTATATCCATATTTATTTTGCGAAACTACCGTGGTTAAATAAACTCGAAAATTTTATATACAGTTATACAGTCGATCGATCACTAGACAACATTCGCATAAACATATATTTTATTTCGGCGAAAAAATACGTTGATGAAAAACGATGTAGGATGAAGGGGAATAATTCGAAAGGACACTGCATTAATGTAATGACAAAGCACCTGACAAAGGGATGTCTTTCACTGTACAAATACGTGAATTAAAAAAGGATATTTAATCGCGCTAATTGTCAAACAAGACTCGCGTGCGCTCATACGAGTATCCTGATCCTTTAAAGCGCACGCCAAATATTAATTATGAGAGTATGACATTCACATATTCGCCCGGAATCAATTATACTCGTAATAAAAATGTGCGGTGATGAAAAAGTTTCTACACGTTTCACTCACCGTACACGGACATACGTTAAAAGTGCATAATAAAAAGCACGCGCTTAAATTGAGTTTTATATTTTTCTGAAATATTGCCATGTATGAAAATCCTATACGATAAAACGCGACAATTTTCTTCTTTTTACATAAACATAGCGGTACAATAACTAATTAAAGAATCCTACAAATACTTTGTCAAACTAATATATTTACTTAGGTAACCGTTAATAATTATAAATTAAATAAAAAATATTTAGCCATATATGTATATATTTGTGTGTACTCATTCAGTTTTATTTAAATTTGTCTGTTCAGAATTTAACAGATCCATGTAATATACAAATATAAATAACACAAATTTAAATATTATAAATAAAATTGCTGTTAATAAGTTTTCATATATTTTGATCAAATCACACGATAAAATTATTATAGAATTAAACTAAATACACTGCGGAAAAAAGAGTCAATTTTAAGAAGTGATATCGCGAAAATACAAGTTTGTATTGCAATCAACGCAGATTATTTCGTTGCGAAGAATACCGCGAGTTGATCAAAGGTAATCAAACGTGAGCTTATGAATTTCCCCTCGCGAAATCGCGCATACGTTTATTCGGGACTCCACATATCCCTCGGGGTGCATAAATCGAAAAAAAAAAGGAAAGCGAAATATAAGACCGTCCCGCAGACCGAGCAACGGCGTGCCCGCTAATTTCCCTAATTTCGCTAATAAATTGTCTGGCGTAAAAATTCCCAGGTGGATTGTAAAGGTATTAATTTCTTCCGTGATCCTGGAATCCCCATCTGTTCCTTCTTCCCATCCGCTTTTCCCAAGATACACGTTCATGCTCCTGCATAGCCGTTGTCAAAAGAGAGGAAGTAACACGTTGCGCGAGACAAAGACGAAAACGGGATTGCCGCAAAAGAGCACTTTTGTATTATATTATATGTTTTATATTATAGTTATGAATTACATGTTTCGAGTGTACACAACCGCGTCGGGGAAAGCGCGGCAAGAGCGAACACGGAGACTGGTGGCACGGTAAATTGAATCCAAAATAAGAAGCACGTCGAGACGACAGTATTCTGCGTTCCGGTTTGCGGTTTCGCGAAGTGTTCTTCGCGAAATTATGCTTGCAATTATGCCGCGAACCAGACCGCCCGTCCCTGTGCGCGTCCAAATATTTCAGCCCGGTCGCCACCGACGTGAGCACGGGCGCGCGTTAGATATTAGTGAAAAGCGTTGCGCTGCGGTCAGACGCAGTGGTCGCCGCCAGACGTTGGTGACTTTTTCCACTCGCGACGCCTATTTCTACCTGTCCGCTCCATGCTCGACTGCTAATTTTTAAATCTCGCCTGCTCAATAACGATCGGAAACTGTTAGGATAAATATCGAAAGTCTTTTCCTCGACATTTTGAAAAGAATCAATTGTAAAAGAGCAAAAAAAAAATATATATATATATATAGACATCATACTAAAGTTTTAAAAGTGAAAGTGGTGACACAGTTTTTGGCTTTTCAAAAAGAAAAGCAAATATTAATATATTTCTATTTTACAATGACTTGTGAAAATATCTAAAATGTACTTTAATTATTTTTAAACATTTGTACCTCCCTTTTATTGGATATTATATTTAATTTAATGTTATTTTATTTATCTATATACTATAGCTGAAATAAAGTTGGTTGATATACTCGCATATTCTGCTAATATACAGAACGGTCATGATATTTGTGAATTAGAGTAATGAATATCGTGTTACTGTAAAAATATATATTGAATGCTGCAAAATCATAAATATACTTTGTGTTTTATATTTTCTGCCACATAATATTTTATACGTTTCGTACCAAGCATCGGACTTTTCTCACCACAAATTTTGAGGGTAAGCAGAATGAATCATCCTTTATGTCTTCCCCTTTCCAAGACACACTAACGAATTGCGTGTTAAATGCCCGCGAGAAATCACAAAAAACATCTGCATACGAGAAAATTTTTCTGGCGCGGAATTCTAGTAGCATAATTCTTTCTGCTCGTTATCAAGAGAAAGCTGCAACATTTCCGTTGGAAAATTATCATATCTGGCTTTGATATTAAAAGCATAATTACTAAATAATTAGAAAAATTAATTTCTGTCTATCTTCTTATCTTAAATTTTATGAGTATTTTATTGAGTATTTTATGAGACCGTTAATAACAGAAAGGGATAAGTTTATTGGTATTCTTGACACATAGCCATTGAAAAAGGAAGCTTTCCAATGGTAAGAAAACTTATCTCGTCAATATGCAAAGAACGACAGATTAAATTGCGAGTTGTTACTTGCAGGTCGAATCGTGCTTTGTGTGCACGAGATAATCGAAGTGTTAAACTTCGCCCTTAAAATTTAATTTCGCGCTCCAAAACTCCAGAACAACGTTCCAACGAAATTTCCCGAACGCGGTGTAAATTCCGCCGAAATGGAAGAAAGCCACGAATGACCTACATATTGCTCTTGGCGGAAGAGCCTTTATTATAATTTTCCGGTGGTAGTTTTAGTTCGGCAGCGGTGATGGTGGGCGTCACGCGGCCGTCAATTTCGCGTGACCAGCATAGAATCCCCGGGGAAGGGGCAGGAGATGAAAGGGGATAATTCCGAATATTCTCTGGTATAGCGAATAAATGAGAGATTAAGCGTGATCTAATTAATGAACACTTTCATTAGACTTTCTTTCGGTAGCTTCATGGAATTAATTTCCCGTAGACGATCATCGTGTTTCTGCGACTCGCAAATATATGTACAATGCTTTGTCGGGAGGTTTTACATGGATGCACGGAAATAGGAGGAAAGCTGTGGTACATGGAACTCGTTTTTACCATGGCGACGTCGAATCGAGATAAGAAATGTCATTTCCCCAAGACAATGGGCGTATCATTATCTACCATGTACAAAATGAACCAACCGAGAATATAAGTACACCGCCGAGTGTACTACTCTTTCTTTTCTCAAAAAACGTGCAAGAACCTAAGAAAAATTGGCGACTTTTCCCTAAGACAAGCTAAGCTGCTGTCTCAATGAAAATAAAAATGATGTTATGTCTTCTGTTGTCAAAAATTCAAGGTAAATGTAAATTAAATGTTGCTTAAAATATCTCGTGAATGTAACTTTATCAAGAACAGTTCTTCTCGTTAATTCGATTAGTTTTATCTAACACATCAGATTCTTATTTAAAGTCTTTGACATTCTGCTTAATCGCTTTTACGTAAAGTCGGGCGACTATCCTTTCGTTTCGTGTTGAGAAAAGCTGCTGCGTAACAAAAATCGGGAAACGTTCTGTCTAGGAATAAAAGCATGATGAGGTTCCTTTGAAGACTGCCAATGGATTAACAACGCCGACTCGTCTGCAGCGAGCCGCACAAAGTGCCGGACACGCTCAAAGCCTATGGCTACTTCGCCAAATACAAAGGTTACGCACAATGGAGTGGCTACTGGTCTCGGAGGGACTCGACGGCGTCCCTGGAAGGTCCAGTTATAGCGGGTGTTGGACGGTGATACTACCAAGCTAGCTTGAAGGCAAGGGTTGTGCGTAGCGGCGTTGGTCAAAGGCTGTCATCCTGCGCAAGTGTTACCACCTGTCATCGCCAGGCTATTTGCGAGTTTCGTGCCGTAGAACGTAATCCACGAGTACAAAAGCGCAGCTCAAACATCAGACATGATTTGACGCCTCATGCAAACACCTCCATCTTCCATCTCCATCATCAATTAACATAAAATGTACGCAGTATGATCATTTAAAGATTAAACAGTCAAACACGTAACTACGCACGAATACTGTGTACATACATATAAAAAAAGGGTAAATGTAAACAAATCAAGCTTATTGACGTGTATACTGCCAAAATTGTAACGCCTATATACAAAATTATGTGCCCTAGTGTTCACTCACAACGTGTTTGTTTCAAGGTATTTAAACCCACTCCATCATTGAATTCTCTATACAATTGAAATTCTGACATGGGCAAGAGGAACGCATTAACTAATGACGATCAACCGGACACATGGCATCGTCCCCTTGTGATTGATTATGGCCATATAAAAGCCGGCAACGTTGGAAGAGCTCTCGCGAGGCAAAATAAAAATTCTGCGCCACCTAATAAATACGTCGTGCGCGTATCGATCGCCGCGAGTTGGCAAACGATTGCGTCGGCTGTTCGGACGGATACGTTCATTAAATGTCGTACATCAACGACTGCCTACGACTCGCTGACAGCAGATTGCGCTCCGCAATCACCGTATTCAGCTGATTATCATCGCGTTAAACCAAGTTAATTTGCGTATCTATCGACTGGTTCCTACGTGTGCAAAACGCGCGGAGTTACTCGCGGAAAGGCAAAGAGAATGTCGCCGGCGTGTGTACGTGGCGCGTACCCTCGTATTTGTATGATGGTGGAGCGCGGAATAACGACGGATCACCATAGGCGGGCCCTGCCATTGTGCGATTGATTTCAGACACGTCAATGTGCGGCTCCGCAGGATGGAAAGCCGCGTCCGTGCCGGCGAGAATCGCGGCGGTCGCCGCCGCAATTGCTACCAGCCTCGGTCTACGTCGCGTTACAATGGTGAGCGACGGCGGGCTTTGTCATTAATTAATTCGCGAATGCAATATTAATGGTAAGTAATCAGCCGCGCCTGGACTGCGCGCCCGTGGAAATCACCTATTACAATTACTAATTGCATGCGTCGGACTAGCGAAGCGTGGCTGGTCGCCGATCTAAATACACAGGGATCTGTGTGTGAACGCTGGCTCGCAGCGCGCCCGGAAATAGGGCTTACGGTCGGTTATCCATTACCGAATTATATTAACATCATAATTAAAAGAAAATAACGTTAATCGAATAGAGAGAAATCGATTTCGCCTGCGTTCATGTAAAAAAAAAAAAAGAAGAACGATTTCTCCAGATGAAAGCAACTGGATAAGTAGCGACGAGTAGAGGAATTACAAGCCTCGCGAAATTGATCGAAAATACGAATTACGAAGCGCGGAATCGGCTAATAACTCGGCCGGAACATTGGGCAATTAGTGACAAATTTTAATTAGACTGCCGCAAACGAGACTCCTCGTTATCACGTACAATAGTTTCCCGTTTGAGCGTTCGTCGATTCTTCGATCGTAGCTGCGGGCTGAAGCGCCGCGACAGGTTATTCGAAGCTTTTATAATATCCAACACGAGTTCGGGCTTTGTACGACTCTGTCGGACTCCAGAGGATTTCGCCCCTCTCTTCGAAGGGACCAGGCTTAATGGTGGCTTTGAAGCGTTTCATCGTTTGATGGGTTTGGCAATGCCGTAATACGCCATGGCAATAGCCGCTTTAGACCATCATCATCGCTGACTTCCATCATCATGCCTTTTAGTTCGATTCGTCTATGAGCTGGATCAAGCCGTGCGGCAGCAGTAAAATACTCCGACAACAATACTCAGCCAGAATATCGCGTTCAGACGTTATTCAGGTCTTTGTGAACTCGAGCAATTCGCTAATGAGGCGCGTCGTAATGCCAACTGCATTAAAACGATCGGCTATTATCTGTCTGTCTCTCATAAGTACTTGGTAATACTTTATAACGACCGATTGCCGCATGAAAGCCCTCCGTCCACTCCGTTTTCATCGCGAATCTCTCAATTTTCCGCGGCTCCATAATAAGCGATGCAGATCTTGAGATCTATAATCATACCGTTGAACCGCAAATCTGTTTACATGTCGAAGAAAGATTGCTTATCAGATGGAATTTAATTAATCCATTAGCCGCGATTAACTCGACGCAGTAAGTTAAACGCGAGATGAAATCGTTGAAAAGATATAACCAGAAGTTCGACATTACTTATCTAACGAATCGCTCTTATTAATTAAACAAAAAAAAAAGATAAATCGTTATTTCTCCACATGTAGTTAAAAATGTAGAATGTAGAAGAACACATAGAAATAAAAAATATATTTCTTTATAGATTTTAATAATCCTATTCTCTGTTTCTCTCTTTCTCTCTACTCTCCTCTTTATAGACACTATTAATTAAGCAGATATTGATCGTAGGTCTTCAAAAAATGCGAAACTAAATGTGTTCGAATAAATATTGATAATGAGAAACCTTCCTTCAGAATTTCCTTTCAGAAAATATAGATCTATCCTGCAACTTTGATTCGTTATATAAATATTGAAATTGAAATGTAAAATATTGAAGTATGGAGACTAATAGGTTCGATATTTTAATTAAGCGTCGCTCAGAGAGCATGAAACCGTCATCTGTCTGGACTTTATAGAGTAGCAGAAGTGCAGATTCCTGTCACAGGGAGAACTGTGATGATGTAATGGTGGCGGCGATGATGGTGGTAGTGCGGCGGTGGTCGTATCGTGATGTACATCAGAGTCCCTCTTGGTCTCTGCAAAGGTCGGAAAAGGGGATGCTTTTGGTGGAAATACGTAGCGGGGGTGCAAAAGCGGAAACGCGGGACCGCTGCCGGATATTGAAAATACCTCGAGAGCCTGTGGACACGCAAACCCCGCGCCATCTCCTACGCGGCATTCTATTCACACAAGTTAATGCGAGGAAGGCAGAACGCGAACCGTGAAATCGCAGTGTGTGTATACATACATGGAACGTGGTTCTCCAGAACGTTGAATGCAACTACAAATCGGGACTAATGTCGTGTCTGCACCCCGGCTCGCGCCATTGTCGACTCGTAAACGACGATATTCCTACGCACGCGGGACGATACTAGAATCCGTTTACGTCTGCTCATAATGAAAGCGGTGATGCGTACGGGACGGTGCGGTATGGCAAAGCGGTGAATCTAATTGAACGCGTCAGAAACCCCGTCTTGCAGTTTGTGAATGCGCGCCATCACACCACACAGAATAAATGGGACTGCATAATTCGACGTGTTCGTTGGGAAAATGTATATAGCAGAGAGTACTATTACGGAATAATAGAGTGCAATGAAAATCCAATGTCGAAAAGAAGTATCGGTAATTGTACATGAGACAATAAAACAACGTAGACATTAGACGTATCCACGGAGCTGTAAACAGCTTAAATTTACACTACATGCCTACATTGCGTGCTGTGCCACGCTCTGATGTTTACGTTTGTACATAATGAAAGCGGTAATGTAAACCGAGTGGCATTAGGTAGTAAAACGATAAACCCAATTGAGCTCCGTGTAGACAACATTCGCAGTCTCGTGAGGTCGTAATTACGCCGTATCCTATTAACATCAAAGATACTTTTCAGACGTATACAATTTAAATTTGTATCCATCAAGAGAGCATCATCCCCTTTATGCTAAAGAAAAATCGTAAAATTTTATACTAAAGTCCGCTCATACGACTTTGCAATGCCTGTCGTAAAAAATTAAGCGTGCCATTTTAATCGTTAAATCAGTGCAAAATAAAATTGTCGGAGAAAAATTCACACGAATACCTTTCGCGTCTAATAATATTTGCGAGAAAATTTTCTTACTAATATAAAATATCTTATCCACGCAAAGATATATTTGCAGACCGAGCTTTCGACTCCTCTTACGGATGTCTCATTGCGCAGGGCATAAAATAGTTCAACAATAACGCGCGGATCGAGAAAGCGGAAATCATGTTTCAAAGTGGCGTCCCGTAGCGTTTCTCGAATAGTCTCACTATTGCACACAATCATACTTGCCAACTTTTCGGAGCGAGTAACTTTGGCATAGATGAGTTCGAGATTGAAATGTTCTCTGCCGATAGATACCGCGGGAAACTGCGGAATAGAGTCAGGATAGATTCCTGATCTTCGATTCCTTCCAAAAGTTTCTCGATATTCAATTTTACATTTTATCAATAATATTATAGATACCCGTTTCAAATCACTTATATAATTAGAAAAAATTTTTAATTTTTGGTAAATATGATAGATATTTATACTGATATTTATAATATCGTTACTGTAGTTATTTGGCTTACAATTAGAGAAACTCTGTTATATCAATTAAATACAATTTAGCGATATTCGTTCACAGCGAAAAGACAGAAAGTCGTTAAACAGTGAATAAATAATGTTATATTTTCATATGTAATTTAAAAAATTATATCATCTCTTCAAAGATCGACTTCCCTGTTAGCTTGCAAAAAAATTAAAACATATGCAGTCGGCACGTTATTGCTAGTCCTAATTGCAGCAAGTTAGTTGTGAGTGTGCTCATTTTATCGCTCTTCGTTGAGATAAAAATAATTGGATCTCTGACTGGCGGAAAATTTGCATGCGAAATACGAGTGTCCGGTTTTTATTTTGTTAACGCCGACTGGCGAAATTTGCAATGACTCCCTGAAAAAACTGACGCATTTGTATATATATATATTCCCCTTGTGAATAAAAGTCACAAGTACACAACACGCGATAAAATTCGTTGCAATACTATTGTTCAATGTATTTCAACTCACGGCAGTTTACTTTGTAGACAGTATGTTTCAGTCATTAGCAAAACTTTCTCGATTGAAACTATTGCCATTAAATGAGCAATTTATTATTATTTTTGTGCAAAATAAAACAAAAAATGATTTAATTTACAACCTATCTTTCCTTAAAGCATAAAAAAATGTTTGTATTTACAAAATATTTTACAACGCGAATATTTGCAACGGACCACCCTGCTGCAACGTTTTTTCGCTCATTACATTCGCAAGAAGAACCGGGATGGATGTTCTCTGATAGGAGAACGGTCAAGAACAAGTTTAAATCACTCGCCCGCCATACGACATTCGCACTTGAAAATGGGTATCCGTTAAGATAACGTGGTACCACCGAAGCCTTGGCATTCAAGAGTTGTACCTAAAAGCATTATCTTTATTCCCTCTGCTTTCATGTACAGGGTGCTCAAAAATTGCGTTTCCAGAATTATATCTTTGCTGCACGTTCTTGTTTTAATTCATAGATAATAAGAAAATTAAAAAACTATTCTTTTCTTATCAGATTACAAGTAAAAAATTTGTCAACGTAATATGTGTTAACGTAATATATGTCGATACGCATGTCTATAATGCAAATAAATGTAAGACATCTATAATAATATCAAAGATATTAAAGTAGCAAATCATATCTCATCACGATACGTAAATAAAGCAGATCGTTTGCAGCGTGAAGACACAAAAGTTTCTCAAACGGCGCGAATGGTATTATCGATGAATAGCTTGTGACATTGGAACGTAATCATTCGTACGATCGTCTCGTAAGTGAGTGCGATCACGTTTCGTAAAGGACATCCGATAAGCCACGATAGGACACTTCGATTCCTGCTTGTTTGCAAAGTAATTGGATCACCCTTTAGATCACGATCTGTTCGCGAGTTCAATATTCTACAGGTCCGGGTGGAACATTATCCCGTGAGAGACACGATTCCGCAATTACAAGATGCCGGGATCCCCTCCCGGCGACTGCGGGCTACCTTCTTATCGAATATTTACGTATCGATTCCGCTATCGAGTCGCTTTCCCTCCGCCGCGCCGAGGACGATCTCTCGCCTCGACCTTTACATCGGCGTGGCGTGGCACGGCACGGCAACGACGGTGGAGCGCGAACAAACGAACGACCTCGAAACTGCGGTGCATACACACCGCGAGATCCTCGTGCCAATGGCAGAGTCTCTGAGGAACGTGCGGGAAGATAAATCTCGTCTCTACCGTCGATCGTTAATTACTCTCGCGCTTAGGTGGGAAATCAGTTTCAAATAAATCATCATGCTCGCGTTCCTTCTCCTCGTTCCTCTTCTCGCGGCGCTTCTTCCACATTCACAAGCGTGTCGGAGGAGCGCGGTGAGAGATCCACGCTCATATATCGTCGACGAGGGGCACCGTTCTCCCGGCGCGGGGCGAAAGCGCTTCGCGTACACTCGCGACGGCGACGTGCCAGCCTTCGGATACCGTAAACTGCAGGCTATTCGCGATAATTGAAGGAAGACTTAACGTGGATCAGCCGTTGGTTAACGCGCGCGGTAATGCCTGCTAGTTATACCACGCGCGCGTATCTTCGAAAGTAATTTAAACGCTTTCTGCAAATCCAGCCGCATAGAGGTGGTACGTCTCGAGCACCTCGAGCCATTTGCGAATAATGTCTACAATTAAAAGGATGGGTAAGACCAACGGTGCTTTAGGGAATGTTTCGTAACGCAAGATAATAACACTATGTCTATCTGTAACTTAATTCCTCTTGTTACGGGCGATGATCCTAGCAGCTGCTGTTGTAATGCCAAATAAAAATATATTATGCAGAACGAAACGGCTCTTTCGATCTCTCGATCGGTATGACCTAACAGAATTTATTATAAGCAATTCCGCGATACAATTATTTAGAACTGGAAGTCATGCAATTCCAACGATAATGTAGCTTTCATAAATAACGCCTTAAGGCAAAGATCTAACGGAAGAGCGTTTCTCTATCACACGGTCTTTACCTTTCAAAATGTTATATTTAGGCCCGTATTTATAGTCGTTGCATAAATCTCGTGTCAAAAAGCATACGTGGTGAGATATTCAGAATAAATTCATATCTTGAAATGTTCTCTTACATTATGAGAGTTTCAAATTCTCATTTGCGTAAATATGACCATACAGATTCGTTTGTATAATAAAAATCATGTTAAATATGAAATGCGTTGCTCCCGCAACCACGTCGGATGAAAATATGGAGCTGCTTTTCCTCTTTTCTCTTTTAAACGTGCGCGTTCTCGCGTCCAAATACGTACGAATGGGTATTTATCGACCGTCGAACGCGCGCCGCTATGTGCGACAGTATCTATTAAATAGAACGGAATCGATGCAGAAACGTTTCAAAAGCGACCCACATTCGAGCGTGTTGGTCGGCGCGATCCGACAGCGGATTATCCGCGGCGATTTTTCACCCCCCAGCGTATCTGGCGAGACACCTCGGACCTCGGAAGCTGCCGAATGAATGAACCGGTGGTCGTTCTCTAGTACGAACAGGCAAGCGTTGAATTAACGAGGCACGCAGGTAACCGCGACTCGCCGCAACTCACGAGTTGCTGCGGTCCGCAAGAGCGTGTGCGTACATAAATATAGACGACACATATCGTGGCAATTTGCATGTACGCGTGTCTTCGATGCACGTGTAGTATCGAAAATGAAGCGTAAGTTTCTATTTTTACTTCTCATAAACTTCGGCAGAATAAATCTGTTTCAATTTGAGTTTGTACGGATGAGTACGGGACAACGTAGCATAAAATTTCCTTAAATTTTCCTTAAATTCGAAAGATAGTTTATCGGTTTGTTTTCGCAATCGCTACCATCCAGCTCCACGTGCCTTAATTTCTGGTTAGTAATTCATTAGATTATGAATGCAAATTGATTGCTGTGATAAGATAAAGTAATAACTTCACACTTTAGACGGTAACATGATAATTTCGATACATTGTTAAATATACAGTATATTATTAAATGTACCTGGCAAAATTCGTATATTTACCATAAATGGTAAAATAATTATGATGCTGAATGAAGTGTAAAGAAGCATTAACGAGCTTGTTGCTTTGACTTTCGATAGACTCGGTTTGTGGCTAGCACCAGTACGAAACTCGTTAGACGGAGACTCTGAATAAATTTACTCAAGTGGAGAACTATTTACTTTATCTTTCTCCATTTCTAATATACCTTTTATATAAAAGAGAAAGAAGAAGAAAGAGAAAGGAGAGAGGGAGAATTCTAGTTGAGAAACGTTGGAATGTTACACGACGACAAATATTTATACGTTTTAAATATATACAACACTTGTTAGAATGTTGGCGAAAAGCAATTTTTCTTGTCAAATTTACGCTATCGACAGTCTGTCGTAGATATCACGATGAATGAATGTACTAAAACACGACAATCGTTTCTTGCAGATCGTCATGTAAAGAGACACTTGACAGCGTCTCGGATATAAAGGTAGAAAAATACGATATGATATACATATATCTCGAGGAATCGCGTTGTCACGCTGTTTGAAAATAATTCACATCTCGCTCGAACGTGAGCAGTATATTTTATTTTAAACTCTTCTGAACAAGTGATGAAATATATCACATTAGGGCTGCGGTCCACTTGACGCTACAAATGCTTCGAAGCATTCCTTTTCTCTTTTCTTTCAATGAAGAAAGAAGGAGAAGAAAAACGCTCCAAAGTATTTGTAGCGTCAAGTGGACCGCAGCCTAGATAGCGCAAAACAAATGATGATTCAATTTTAATTAATAAGTGCAAGAGATTTGGAGTGACATATTTTTCTACAAAGCGGAAAACGTTTCAAAAGTAGCGCGACGCTACAGAAACCACCAAAACTTTATGAAGCAAAAAAGACGAGAGCTCGAGATCATGTTTCCTGGTTCCCTAAAATGTTGGCTCGCGTCTGTTTTTCCATCGCTTTAGATGCGGTACCAAGATCAACGGACGTACGCAGCGGCATAATAAGGTAGAGAGGGGACGGAAAACCTTGCGATGAAGGAAAGAAAGGAAGAAGATTGCTTCGCCGGGTGAAACGAAACGGACGAAAGGACGGAGATAAAGAAGCTTTGTGTTTCTCAACCGTTTGAGCTCTAAGCCTGGCGAACAACGCGGGCTTTGCCCTACCATCGCCAGTAACAACGACCTCCCGCTCCTTCGAGCCCTTGCGTTCCTTATTCTTCGTCATTCCTACGATCCTGTTCTTTCATTGTGTACGCTCGTCACCGTTCCTATCCACCCCCGAATCCAAAACATAAAAACATATATCCGCGAGATCCGCATAATAATGCCATCGATGATATCTGAATTTACTGCAGTATCACTCGAGAACTTGAAGCATAATTTTACACTTTGCACTCTGAAATACGCAATAAATTCAAATTAAGCGTTACGACGTAACAATGGCAATTTTGAAAAACAACATTAAAATTTTTATCACAATATGCCTTTTTGTAAGAATAAAAATGTACGTATATGCATTTGTCAAAAGATTATATGACGTTTCTGCAGACGTGATGTGCAGTCACTCAAATATTTTATAACGCAAACTATCGAATTCGGAAACGGAAACTTAGTTAAAGTTATATAATCACCTGTCGTGATAAATGTTGGAAAAGCAAAACGAGGAAAAGCGACACTTCGTTAAGCACTCTAATTTTTTCGTTCTGCGTGAACGAATGAATTTGTTTTCTGCGTCACGAACGCATGAATAATGCATTTGCTACAGACATTTGATTCTTCGATTTCCACCCTCGACCGTGACTATGGAAGCTCGATGTGACAAACGAATATTCGGGAGAAAGAGCACAATTTTATCGACAATTAATTAAGTAAACACTTATGTCCATTTCTACCAATGCGGATCGACTTTAATCTCGGTTTAACTTACTTTTTATCCTTTTCTAATTTTAAGAATTAGAAAAAGATAAAAAGTAAATTAAACCGAGATTAAAGTTAATCCGCATTAGTGGAAATGGACATTAGACAAATTGCCAGATTATAATCGACGGCTACACGTGACTCTAATTATCGTACGAGCATCTCGCTCTTTCGTAGTTGGATCGTGAGAATTTTCAGTTATTTGCCGCTTATCTCACAATTTGTGCAAATAATGCGATACGACTAACTAGATGATCTATTAAGTCCTGTTGTATTTCGCATTTCCGCTCTTCGGCGATTACAAGCACGTTGTATACGGTTCCACGTTGGCACGGTTGTCTGATATGGTCTAATCTGGCCTGCTCGTGAGTGATCTGGGTGGATTTGATCGATTATAATGTAGTCGTAGCCTTAGAGGTGCACAGACAGACGGATACACGTAATAACGGGTTCGAGTGTTCAGACGTTGACCCTCGATACACAGTGAAGTGGGTCAATCAAAAGCATTCCAATTCATGGTTCGCGCCAGAAACTTGATTACAAATAATCTCTCTAATGCATATGCAGTCGGTGCAGTCAGTTTGCGCGGAGAAACGTACGTAGAATCGTCATACCTACTGGGTACTCGTCTACCATACGTGTACACCGTACGCTATATCCAGTGAAATACATGACAAAATATCGAAAAGCGATAACAACCCTCGTGTAGTCGGCACAATTACAGGCCAAGTATTCCGTATGATGCGTATTCCGTATCATACACGAGCCATGGCTTATCAGAGATTGGTTGATATCAGATCGAAATCCTCCTTGCTAAAAATCCATTTAAATATCTATGTCTAAATATTGAAGATCAAGTATTTGAATACGTGTGCATCGCAAATAAAGAAAAGAAATTTTAATTTATAATGTATAATTCGTTTCACACAATTATTGTGGTGCAAGAGTAAGAAATATTCTTCTAAATTCTCTGCTTCTTATCATAGAATGAATTTGTCGAATAAAATAAGGACAGTGTAAGTTTCAATTTTAGAGTTTTTATTTCACATCTTCATCCTGCAAGTTTTAAAATTTTCCGCGTCATATATTTCTTGTCCATACAAAGTATGTGGAAGCTCGTAAATTTATACTAAAACTACGTGAATCTTGCGAGATCGATAATTAACAAACAAATTAGCTTTCAACAAACCTGTAACCTTTTCCATTTAAAAAAAGTTGCAAGCGTGATGACAAAAACAGATGGGCATCTTACCTAATGAATCAAATGATAAATCTATAAGAGAAAAACAACTTGTATTTTTCGTAACGGGCGTGCAATGACGGAAAGAACGCGACGCGATGCATTTCACGGACAGATAAAGTTTTAACGCTGTGCAAGTAATCACACGATTGGAAGGGGTAGATGCCACGGCACACAATGTGCGGCGAGTTAATTTAGGGTCAGGGACGCCCTCAAACAAAAATCTGCCGGCGTGTCTCGCACAAAGTTCCTCCTGGTAGGGCGCCGCGGTGCAGCGAGGAGCGCGTGTGTCTACGATCACAGAGAAACCAGTATCGGGAGCGGTGGTCTGTTTCATGTGGAAACGGGCAAAACCGATGTCGATATATTTCTACGCAGGTACACAACGCACACGAGAGCGGAGATATATGCTGGTGGTAACGCACGGATGGAAATTACAATCGAGGGTCCGAACACGCGCGATATCATTCTTGGTATTTTAATAAAAGTCCCATTGACCGTATCCACAGGGCTGCAATAATAAAGCGTCATTGCTACTAGATCAGATACAATCCGTGTAAATGAATCATTTGATTAGCGCGTTGCTCTAATGAGAATCTCAACGATGGCTATAACTGTGTGTGGACCGTATAAAATGATAGATTACCGATAGCACGCGCTCATTCATTTTGCCGCCATGGACTTAACAATTGACGTACTTTGATCCTCGCTCGTCCAGATAAATTCCTGATTGTCACAAAAGCGCGCAATTCGCTGAGTGAAAAATTAAAGTTACAGAATATACGATGCGAATTATTTTAAATTGTTAATATATATATATATATATACACACAGTATTTACGTAATTTATTCACGTGTCTAAGCAAGATATCTTGAAATTCTGCGAAATCATTATATTATATATCATCGTTGATAGTCACTTGATTTTCTATTTAATAGATATATCTCATTTATATCTAATTCAAATATACAAAGAAAGATGTTAAAGATAAACGCTATATTGGTCTTTCATAGTATAATACGTAATTATTCCTCTTTTACCGCATTCTTTCATCCATTAGCGGAGAGAAAAATATTTTTCTCTTATTTGTACTTTTCTGTCCATTGCCTCCGCCCTTTATCTTGATCAAAGTTTCTATTGTGAGGTCGACGGCTGCAACCTCGCAACTGACAATCCAAAGATCCGTCCCATTGTTCCTTCGTGTGAGAGTTTCACAAAGATACAGCTTTTCGACTAACGCGACTTTTTCAGTTACTCTTATTTCCCCGCGCGTCCCTTAGACCCTTCAATCCGCAAGAAAAGTTTGCTAGTAGAAACGTCATTCTGATCCTAGACCGCTACTCTATTCGCGAAGGAAATTCGATGTCTGCAATGTCCATCGATACCATGTAGCAAAAAGCGTGACATAAAGAAAGATATGATATATATCAGATGATATGAAGCAAAATGTTTTTCTTTTATTATTCCTTTACAGACACGGTAATAAAAATAACGCATAATAATTCTCTTGTAATCTATTAATTCCTTTTTTCATATTATTTTATATCAATTATAATTACCAAATACTTCATGTCTATTCGCAAAAACTATTATGGGGACATGATTTCTACATTGATGCGTGCGCGAAGATGTCGTGCAAGCTAAAAAAAGGATATTTAGTGGATGTAATTAAAAGACTAGTTAAATAGGTAATAAATGCATTCACAACAAGATGTCGTGACGCATCTAAGGAACAGATATCTTGCAACGCGTAGCCTTGAGAGAGACTACGGGACTGATTGGTAAGTCCCTTACATTATTAAGGGAATGGGGATAAAGTACAGTGTCTATACTGTGCACTCCTAGTACAACGAAGCCGATAGTAGCACGCGGCCCGTTCGTAGTCGCCGTTCGGAGTTTATTCGTACGTCGAAGTCGTTAAGTGCACTTTGAAGCGGATAATTGCTCGGTTGTACGCATAAATTTCGTAGGATGTTCGACGCACAGCGCCCGACTTGCTGTGCTTTGGACGCCAACCGCCGCCGCGCCGTCCGTTCGTTCGTATGTACATACATATACAGTGGACCGATTCCGCCGGTGCATTTTATGCGAGTACCACGCTTGTGCGGATGGGGCTATGGGGCACCGCATCGAGATCACAATGCTATGCGATATCGCGCGCGAGAAAGCTGGCAATTTCGCGCGAGTTTTCATGCGCGAAACTTCAACCACGTTTGATCTCCGGATTCTCTGCGTCACCCGGCAAGGCAGGAACGACGATTGTTGTCATTTAAGGCTACCCCTTATATGTCAGACGACGGCGGCGCGCGGCGGTAGCGAATTACCACGACCAGTCTGCCGTCGAGCTGAATAGCGGCGTGTGCACGCATCACATACTCAAAGAGAGGAGCATTGATGTGTCAAATTGGGAAAGTTTCCTGCATTGTCGAGCGTATGGAAGTCGCGAGAATGGTGTATTAATAAAGGCACGAATTAATATCGAGATTAAATAGTTATGTCATGCATAGAGCAGAGAATCCCGTGTCGTGACAATACGCTGGTACATTAATGAGTTTACCTGCGCTGCTTAAAGTTGAACTTCGTTAAATTACCGCATCCAATAATGCGCTAATATCTACGTGTGTTACATAATACAAAAGTATTCCTGACTGTTAAAAATTACATTGAAATTTTCATTTTCTGGCGGCAAAAAGTTCTGAAACATAATATCGCTCTCGTACGTGATTATAATTTTAATTCTGTGTAAATCGAGCAAAGCAGAATAATTTGCGAAAAATGAATGAGAATTGACGGACGAACGGAGAAATATTCAGTGTCGTATCATCAGAAAATTCTTATTCCAACGTTGCAGCAGCGTCATACGTATCAGCTATCGATCGACCTGAAATTCTTGTCCGATTTATACGTGCGAAATTTTCCGGCTGACCTCACCTAAAGCGACTTCACTGACCATTTTCTTCCTTCGACGTTCTGCATATCCGTTATATTCTCTATATTCCATATTACGGCCAATCTGAACTGGAGAATGCAAATATCCGAGTCTCTCATATCGGTTTTACGATTTTTACGATAGGTTTCATTACACGGTCGAGGTGCGCTCGCACGAACGCGGCGGTAACAGTGGAATTTCAACCGGTGTGCGGGTCCGCATTGCGAGGCAAGAGTTAATGGTTTAAAAACGTTCAGACGTACCGTCCGATTATTACCGAGCGCATTACGGCGCATTAACGTCATCGACTGACAAGTAACCGTGTTCGGTGCGCGTAATAATAACGTTCTGTGTAATTCCATGAAAAATAACATATCGAAGTGACGGAACACAGGTATAGCGGTGCTATTTTTCGCGCGGTGTATTTGCCCGGAAAACAGTATCACCCGAATGACGTGCAATTTATAGGGAAATGCAAAAAAAGATTGGCAAGCGCGTTACGCCGGCAGGTACATCCTCAACCTATCCATTTTCCAATTACCGTCACCCTATAGAGTTTCGTAAAACCGTAACGAACGCGAAACGTTTAATTTGCGGTAGCGCATCGATAAATTAAGTACGACGAGTGACACGGAAACCGATTCGACGTAAGCGTCGTTGCTACGGTGCATATGCGCCACATTATGAAAAATAATACAAAAAAAATTTATATCTTAAATTAACATCTCGCACGGAGATTTACGCGATCGTATATTACGATGGTGCATTACAAAAGCAAAAATTGACATGCCACGAAAAACAATGTTCTAATTACGGACGTTTACCTAACGATATTTAATTTTACGCGATTTCAATTATTTCGTGAATAACAAGTTACCGATAATTAATTTCGAGTCACACTGTTCCACAATTTGAACAACCAGGAATTCATAAAACATATATTCTCTACACGCATTCGCCGTCAATGCGCCGTGATTATTTCTCTCCTTCTGTTGGGCGAATAATAATCTCGCGGTACGTCCAGCACGCGAAGGAATACGCGTTCGAAGAGACGGGGATTTCTTTTCTTTGTCCAAGTCGCCACCGCGGAAACAAATTACATCGGCGAGCGTCGTAATTTCTTTTTGTATGGACAAGCATCTGTACCACGAGGGGGATATTAAGAGGACTCGAAAGTCATCTTGCTTGTACCCCTCTCGTTTGCTCATTTGAAATAACAAGCGTGAAAGGATGCCGAAAGGCAACGGCGCTCTCGATGGCAGACCCATAATTTTCTTCTTACATGTTTCCGGATGCCAGTGAAAACTGTAAGGGTATCGCTCATGCAAACGACTGTGCTAGGTATAAAAAAATGCAATACTCGCAGATGCGAATTCTTCGATAGAATTAATTTAGCTTTTTAAAAATTACTTTGCTCACAGGAAATATAGTACATACATATCGTTTAAACAGCGGATATTTTATTTAAAAGATTTATTTAAAAATATCAAAGAAATTTATCTTCTCATTGTGAGTTATATAAGCACATTATCATGATAAAATTTCCGATCCGAAGAAAATTACAATATAACATGCTAGGACGACAATCCGCAATTCTTTTTCTGTAAAAGAATTAAATAGAATTAAATAGAATTAAATTCTTTTGCAATAAAAAGTCTTACAATTATTTAAGCAATATCGAAGCTGTATCAAAAACAGTATTAAAATCTTAATCCAGGTAGCCCTTCAATACTAAACTTTTATAAATTGTCATCAGCGACGAAAGTACTCTCTAATTTTAAATAAAACGAAAAGAGCGTCAATTCTTTTTTGTCGTCGTTTGCATGCATGACTCAACAGAATATGTGTTTCGTGTTATAGTTAAATTTTTCTTATGTCGCTCAAGCCACATCCTGAGAGTTTCTGGTTTATTAATATCTTCACTGTACCTAGGGATACACAGCATGTTTATATGAAAAATGGACGACTTGTTCTACTTCTATTCCTGAACGGATATGTATGTCATAAATACATGAAAAGTTTTTCTCCACGCTGAGAGATGGAATCTTCATATATTATTATTTATCTTCATATATTACTGATTCGATCTTGAATCTATTCAGGAAAGTTCAACAAGTGATAAAGAGAAAGAAAGAAAAAGAGGTATGATTTGCAAATTTAAAAAACTTAATCAAGAAACGTTAACTAAGAAACATAGTGTATCGTTAATAGTAAACTCTAAATAAATTCACTGGCATAAAGAACAAAACTTTAATTCAACGTGCAATTCTATATATGTTAGAGCGATTTTGAAGGAAGCTATCAAGTCGTGAAAACCGCAAAACCGGAGCATTATTTGAGGTTACCGATGGAGACGGGAAATACATAACCGTTACTGCAGCGTATCAACGCTGTTAGCTGATGTAGTTGATTATTCGAGTCGACACGAATTGTCTATCGACTTTAATTAGAATCAGCAGGGAGTGTAACTGACATTCCCGATGCAGACTAAAGGTGATTACGTGACGAGTGTCCGCGGCCGAGTAATTGCTGGTTCTGGAACGTGCGTTCGTTTTAGTGCGAATAACATTACGTGCGTGTGCCGGCGCACGCGTTTGTTCAGTGTCGTGATCGGATAACAAGAATCTAGATAACGCAATCGTACACCCTGTCGACATTGCCACTCCGTCTATTACGTCATGACGTATCCAATTGCGTCAAGTATTTTTCAACGATTGATCGTCTATCGACAGATCCTCGCGACTCGTGATCTGTCCCGTACTAGACGTTATTATCAGTAGCAGAATTCGTATGTCTGGCTATTGTCTAAATAGGGCGAAAACTGGCGTCTCGCTTTTAATATCGCCCGCAGACGCGTGAATTTACATCGAGATACAACAGGCACGATACATAAAACGGTGTAAAAAAGATCTTACACGAAAATAAAAAAATAATCTCCCATCACCGTATTTCTTTCTCGTAAAGAATCGCAATCTCTGCTTAAATTTTCTGCTTTATATGTAAATTTTCGTTCTAATACCCGGGCATAACTAACACAGTTCTGTTCTAATGGCGAATAAGCTCGTTCCTTGTCTCGATTCATCAACCAATAACGATCGTACTTCGAAGATTCTTCGGTCGATACCGGATGATCAACGAAAAGACGATGGTGCCCAACCGAGCGCGTCTTTAATTACTGTCACCGAATATTTCCAGATTAACGGCCCGCGGCGCGCCTCGGTAGCCGAAATGTACGGCAAAACGACGATCTCGGCGCGCTCCGAAATAAGCGGCTGCACGGCAAATCGCGTGTAAAAATTTACGTCCATTCGCTTCGCTCGGGTGGTGGATATACGTGAGTTCGCGCGCGCGATATTCGCACAACGAGCCAGCCCAAGAAAAAAAAAGGACCGACACGCCACGCCGGGAGGAAGGCAGGAAGAGCATATCACCGAGCATAATAAGATGCAAGGTATGCAACGTCGACGCGCTCCTCGTGTATATATATGGATATGCGAGGAAAGACGGGCGTGCGTATCACGCCCGATATCAGTATGCAAGCCGAGGCATCGCCCGATCATAATTAGCATTTAATTAATTCGACTAATGTGCGAAACGCGTTGATATTTACGACGAGACGAAGCGAGGCGAGCTCGTACGGCCAACAAGCGGATCCCTCCGCCCTCCGTCCTTCTTGCCACCTCGTCTTTCGCCACTCGACTATACCCGCGCTGGTCACGAACTATAGACACCCCGATCACGTAGATTGATCGATTTACGAGGGCTCGCGGCGGCGCAAAAAGTTGTCCGTGCCGCGTGGAGGAACGCAATTAATTCCGCTAAAATCTCGAAAAACTGGCGCGGGGAAAGCGCGTTTAATTTCGCCAAAGCGCGAAAGGATTTAAGCCGCTTCGGTAATTGACACGCGAGTTGAATTCACGTTCGTCAAAGAGCTCTAAAAATGCGGGAATTGGATCGCTGTTGAAAGTACCGACAGTTTAGTAAATACGAGTGTGATAGTAACAGGCATAGTAAAAATTCTCGTGTTCGCAAACACTCGTGAATAACGATAATAAATCATGATAAGCTGTAATATTACGCAAAATTTTTCTTCAGCAATAATCTACGTGGATTCTTTTAATTATTGTATTTACTAATGCTGCAAAGTAAAAAAAAAAGTTATCCACGAAATTACGTTCCAGTGATTCACACGCAAATATAAACGTCCTAAATTCGAGTTTTCATGAATCCAGAATTTCTGGGGGGAAAAAAAAGATATCTAGAAATGTTACAATGTCCACAGTGCAATCTAATTAATTCCGCTACAAAGCATTTAATACAAATCATAATCCTGATGTACGAATAGATTAAAATGCAGCTAAATTCGTCAAATCGTATCGATGAAACCAAAAGATTTTACAGGAAAACTATTTTTATATTATATCTAGATATTTTCTAAATAAAATATCTAAAATTGAAAACTGAAAAGTCATGAACAAATTTAAATAAAAGAAACTAAATGCATTCAATAAAAATCTCCGGCGAGGATTCTGTTAGTGACAAGGTGAGGGGAAAAAAGTCGTACATTGGAAGAACATATCGACAGTAAAATAGACGAATATCTTTGTCGCTCGACAATCTTTAATCTACTTTTTGAGAAAAATCGTGAGAGGAAATCGACGGCGGTTGATTCCAGTCTTTACTGAATATACGAGGGTAATAGAAATGCGAGTGAGAGCGCAACTGACTGCGACAATGGACAGATACCGACAGACAGAGCAACGTGGCGGCAACGTGTGTCAGCAACAGTCGGACTCCCGTCGCACGAGGATTCTTCCCCGTGAAAGTAGCGCGCATAGTATCTTTTTGCCTGGAACAGGCATCGGACGGCGAGTCTTGAATACCTCCATTCCCACTGCTAGCACCGTCACCCCCTATCCCCATCTTCTTCAATATACGCGGCTTCCAATCTTGGTACATCCGATCTTTCCTGCCCGCTTCTGGGTCTCTCTCTCTCTCTCTCTCTCTCTCTCTCTCTCTCTCTCTCTCTCTCTCTCTCTCTCTCTCTCTCTCTCTCTCTCTCTCTCTCTCTCTCTCTCTCTCTCTTCCTTTCTCTGTCTTTCTTTCGTACCTACGATACGTGTTGAGTGGTCTCGCCTCGCCCTTGCACCTCTTCTCCTCCCCCTTCGGCGCGCCTTTCGCTTCCTCCTGCCACCGGTTCCTCCTTCCTCCGGCCTCTTATAAGGACGCACAGGAAACCTGTTTATTCTTGCATCCCGCGATGGGATGCCGCGATCGGTCGAGGAGGAGGCTACAGGCGCTCGCCTTCCAACACATCGTTGCTTGTGTGCAGGCGGGCCGCGCTCACCAAAATCCCGCGTCCTTCGTCGTCTTTCACGACCTCCTTCTCGCCTCGGTCCTCTCTCGCCGTCTCGTACCGTCTCTCCACCACATCGGGCATGCCCATTCAACCGCATCTTAGTGGCAAAGTTTTCACCGTTAACGCTCCTACCCGAATATTCCGCGTTGGGAAGAACTGCTGTTATACGGGCGGAATAACTTCGTCGATTATACGCCCATGAGAGATCGGTCCGCCTCGCAGATCTCATAGCCAGAAACAAAACGAATCCTATATTATATTTGAATAGAGATACAACGTCACACGTTATGAAAATAATTTTGATAAGTGTTATTCGTGTAATTATTCATATAATTGTTCATATAATTATTTTACAATAAAAAAGAATATGTAATCGTTGATTCTAGCACTAATAATTATTATTGTCAGCTATATGTATGTCGCTAAAGATAAAATTATGATTGCAAAACATGCCTTATACAGACTGGCATTCGAAAATATTGCCTTTCTCACGGTCATCGAATTTCATAAGATAAAGTTTATAACAGGTTTTCTTTTACAAAGGGAACAGATCACAGGCAGGAGGTAAAGTTTTTTACGAGGAGTTCTCTCTGTCTTTCTCTCTCTTCACGTACTTTCGTTACGGAAATAGAAAAGTTCAAATAACGAAGAAAATGAAGGCTGCAAAAGCCAGGAACACTACGTGTCGTATCCTAGGCGCTGGCAACGAAAGAAGAACGCGTTCTAAAGGCGAAATTGACGGAGCGGACGGTCGAGATCGCACCGGGCCCGAAGAGACAAAGGGAAAAAGGAGAACAGAGAATGATGAAGGAGGGGAGAGTGAAAGAGATGAGAGAATAAGAAAAGACGAGCGCGTCGGCCCGAGTTTGGACGAGTGCGAATTCCATCGCGTCGCGATCGAGTTGCTTAGAAAGCCGGTCGCACTCTCATGCCATGGTATACCTACACGCATCTGAAGATGGCAAGATACCTTAGAAGAGGTAAATGGCAGGACGCAAGAAGACGGCAAGGGCCTGCCTTGGCCTCTCCGCGCCGGTCTATCTCTCTCTCTTTCTTCGCCTGCAGCAAGTATCGTGGCCTGTACCAGGCAACCTGTTTCACCTGACCGTGGTCAGGACGTGGCGTATGGTGCGTTAACTTGCTAGCCACGGTAACGCTGACCAAGCTCCGTATCATGAGCAAATTATCCAGGCCGACGTTTACGCTGCAAGCGGTATATGAATCAGAGAGAGAGAGAGAGACTTCGAGAAAGGACCAAGTTTTGAGTTTCGTTTATGAGCAGTCAAGCTGTCTTTGTATACATGAGCGAGCAGTGAGGAGACTCCTTATAAATCACGTACAAAATATGCTATTATTATATATGGTTATATGTATGACACAGATTTTTCTTATTTATGCTCGAACATAATTTTTGAATTTAGACACACACATACACACACAATTTGTAATGACAAGTCAATAAAAAATTGTATTATTTGAACCGATAATAGTATTCATATAGAATGTCCAATCAATACTCTTATTACGTTCAATGCGCTTCTCTGTAGATGTATGTAAGTACCATGGAAGAGAGAGGAATTTTACGTCGATTATACTGGTAGCGATTGCTAGTTATAACCATCGCAATGTAAACACGCAATGTAAACACGATCGCAAAGTAGTCACGTATATTATCATCTAGCATTATCGCCGCAATCGCAAAACCAATCGAGGTAGCAAAGAAAACGAGCGAAGAAGATAATTGTTAATCGGAATTATCTGCAAGAAAATAATGGGAGTACGAAACGCACGACAAAATATTACACAGCGCGGTGACCAATTCTTTCCGATATTGTATTTCGGAATGCTTGGGGATACATGCACTTAGATGCACACTTTAAAGCACAAAGGCCGGATATGCGCTCCATCAGTGTGCGTATTAACCACAGTCGAATCTAGATTTACATTTATCCACTTTGCAGCAGCGACTGCCGGCAGCTGCTAGCAATCGAGCGTCATTGGAACCTACTAATTCACTAAACAACCATTCGTATCCATCAAAACGCAGCTGCATAGTATGCGGTTGCTTATAGACTATACTTCGAGAATAACTATCGTCTTCCGCGTAAGTAGGTAGGTATATGAGCGTCCAGAATCTAAGAATGCGATAATACACCGTAAGTTCTGCGTATTGTACCTCTTCTACCAGTCTTACATCACGCTACCGGTGTTCCTGACTTCGACTAAAATCCACTGCGCGAAGCACATATTTTATCCTCTTTATTCCGCCGCCGCGCCGTGCTGAAGCCTCTTAACGTGAAAGCCAGCGAGAGTTCGCCCGCGCGTTTGCCAGCCAGTTTCTGCTATATCGCGGTGCTTACGTGGAATCAATTATTCAAGATGTCATTAATAAAACAGCGAAATATATATCAAGCGCGATAGAAATCGTCCGCCACGTGCAGCGTACGTGCAGCGAGTCTGCGCGGATTCGAAAGAGGTACAGTTTCGTCGGTCGGACGATCACGGCGCATCTAAGCGGAAAGAGGGATGTCGGCGAGAGAACGGACAGGCGCGGGGGAAGCGAAGGAGAAATCGGCGGGAGAAGAAAGAGATTGCCGCAGCTCGGGGAGCAGGAAAGACGGAGACGGCTCTGAACTCCGTGGTATCTTTGCCTACCTCCTTCGCCGATTCCACCGTTCCTTTGCTTGCACTTTGAAACAGAGGAAGTGGGCCACCGCGCTTTATTTCCTCTCATTCGCTCTCCGCCGTCATATTCCGTTTTCGCCATCGCCGGTTCCACTTTCCGCCATAGCGCGCGGAAAGCGGGAGCAGTAAGAGCGAAACTTCTGCTAAATTAATTTCCAACAATTTACATATGTCGCCCGTTATCGTTATGATAACAATACGTTCGACGTCGGACTCCCGCAGACTTCCCTAAGAGGATTTGCTCTCGCGATCGGCAGCGGTTTTGATCCGGCGAATCGATAGTGCGTTAACGATAGTCGATCGCTCTAACGATTTACGCTAATTGCAATTGCTAATTAATTACAAATGATTCTGGGTGGTCTCGCTCAAAATCATTTGTAATTTTCCTATCTCGTCACATGTGTTCTAGTACCATGTATTTTGGAAAGTACACTGGTGATACATAAATAATACAAGCTTGTTTCTGATATTTGTAACGAAACACGGTAATGAAATATAAATCAATTTAATGTTAATTAATAATTTCTATCTTAAAGCTGATATGCTGCATGTTAAAGTTAAATAACAGGCTAAATGATAATTACAAAAATATATCATAATAATAGCAAGTATAATGGAAGCTCGGTGTCAATCGACACTGAAACATGTCAATGACAGGGCACGATGGAAAATTAGATCCATTTCCGAATCCCGCGCACGATCTCCCCGGCTTGTTCAAGCGCAGTTAGGTCAGATAGTCGAACCGCATATCGCATGGGGCTACTTTATTACAGGAGGGAGACGGCGCAGGAAGGAAAAAAAAGAAGACGGATCGCGTGCAATTCTCACATTCACCACGGCCAGCCCTCGTCCAACTGAGAGCTTCTCAAAGAATCACTTTTTCAAATTAACTTGGCTGAGCCAGACTTGGTATTCAAACTTGCGAAAGGCATTCACGGTACAGTGAATTTTTTACGGTAAAGTAAAGTTTAATCGTAAAAGTAAGACTCGATCGTAAAATTTTCCACACTGTAATGCGCGTTGTCTTTTGAGGCGAGTGTATTCCGCTACTCTGACGCGATTGTATGCCGGCGGGTGGGGCCGGGAAAGAGATGACGAGTAAAAAGCTGCGTGTAAAATTTCAATCTCGTTTCAGCGTTTACGTTTTTCTGCTTGTCGTGCGGCCGGGGGCTTGGATAAACGCGAAACTATTCGTTAGAGTGAATGTACGTAAATACGGCGCCGCAGCGTTTGCACAGCGAAAAACGGTGCGCCAATGTGTAATTAAGAAAGGGCGCTGCTTGTAAGCGTACAAGCGGCACAGAGAACCGAATGGAATACGGTTTTGCGGCTTTCTCTTTCCCGCGGAGTTTCGCGACTTGTTTGTTGTCCAATCCTTTCGGAGGTAGGTATCGCGGTCTTTTTGGAGACCCGTCCCCCGTCCATCCCGTCCTGCCCCCTCGCCTACCCTTGTTCCCTAACTCTCCGCGATAGAACGCGTCGGATCGACCAATTGCCAATTGGCCGAGGTCTACCTGCAATTGATAAAGGCTACAGCTGAATGGTACGAGCGAGTGTATCGAGTGGCCCGAATAACAATAGACGGCTGGACGAAGAATAAACGAGCTTACTATCGCTCTTTGCTGCAACCCGCGCTCCGTCTCCCCCGTCTGTCCTTCAAGTCCGACGCTTTTTGTCTGTGTTCTTTGCCTCTCGTCTCGCTTACCGCGCACGTTCGACAACGTCTCTACTTAACTTGCAATACGTCTGTCCGCGCGTACCGCGGTAAACACCAAGACGACACCCTATAACATAATCAGTCCGCAATGTATTTATCGGACCATTCCGGAGACAATGCCCATTGTGCGGTAGGTACTTGTTTTCGCGCGACTATAGCGGCACATGGTTAGTTACCGCGGACATGAGCCCGGCAAATATACAATTGGATGAATATTTATCGCAACATTTCTCTGACAATCCCTATAGCTTGCCCGGCAATTAATAAAAATAAGGATAAACAGTGGCGCACTTTCTGCGTATCTGAGATAATGAAATATAAAGTCAACACAATGTGTATATAAAATGCAATATAAAGCGTTAAGAAGAGTCTATACATATATATATGGTACTACAGTTGTCTCGTTAAAGTTTCTCTGGCAAAAGTACTTCCAAGTTTTCATTTTTCTACTATATAAACTCCGCATCTTGCTGGAGATACACATATCTCCTTTATTCTGCTATGAAATAAGGAATAAGGGAGACGCAAAGATGACAGATTTCCCCTCGATTGTTCTTTTGGCGCAAGCTTTCTACCGTAACTTGAAAACAGACAATTTGCCTCTCTCGTCCTACTACAGACAATTGTATGTCGAGCAGCTGTATCGCGTTGAGCTATTCTCGACCTATCTGCGAAACATAATAGCTGTGCCATGTATCCGACGGACATTTCAGACGCAATATATTGCGCCTCATGGCATTAGTCGGAACGCCATTAAGCTGCCAATGCTTAGTTGCCGCGCGAACAAAGTTAGCGATGCGACTCACGCATAAATGAGTTTCAATACTTCCATATTTCTTCGGAATTGCTTCTTTGGAGGCGGATCAACGACACGAGATCGAGTGAGCTTCAATATTTCAGTCGCATCTATCGGATACATCCTGAAGCTACTTCCTCCGCTTTTATGAAACTTCGGAAAAAGAGAACAGTAAATAAGCTCACTTTTACTCGAGCGCCCAGCGCTCGCTCGTAAAGGTCTTCTTCCGTGTCTTCTATTCTCCGTTACGATACAATAAATATGTAAATGAAATAAGATATCGGCAATAAAAGGATTTGCCCAAGCGTCTCTTGCTCGCTTAAATTTGTTCGCATTTTCATGAATAATTTCATGACGCCGTGACGAAACTTCATTTCCACCCGTTACTTGTACAGCTGGACGACTCACAATTAAGATTGGAATCATATAAAGGCAAACAAAGATTTTACTTTATATTGAAAAACACAATACAGATTATGATTCTACAAAATCATCGTAATTCAAAGACATTTTTGCATTATAATTCTTGCTTTTTCCTTTGAATCATGATTTATTCAATTTATTCTATATATTTTTTTGGAGTGTCGCACCGATCACCAATGAAATAATCAGTACGAAATACTTGGCGAATATTTCATAAGTCTTATTAAGAATCTACATTGCAGTTACATCAATTCGTCATTATGTAAGAAGACAGACCAGTTCCAAAATACTCCGGCGCAACCCTTTCATGCGCCGTGCTCTGATTTCAGGAAGCTCCAAGGGCGATAAGCATCGCCACTTTTGCCAGAATGCCGGCTTCGTGACTTCGGGACGCAGTTCTACAAAGTATCTTTCTCTCAGAGCCACTTCGGCGCGCGATCGAATTACGAGAATGCACTTTTCTCGTGCGATCGAAAGGGCTAACACATCTCCGGAATGAAATTTACTGAATAGAAACAAACTCGAGCGAAGAAGTACAAGAATCGTTTAATACTGATAAAGAAATGACGGAAAAATTGTTATGTGCGTATGTAAGAAAAATATTGTCACCATTCAATTACGGCAATTATTTGACCATCTGTTGTCACGATGTTAATGACATAAAAGAACAGAATTACTTCCACTCATTTTATCGATTGTTTATTTCTCTATCTGATCGTATCAAATAAAATATATATTATATTTTTGGCATATATACACCTAATCCACAAGCTACGCTATCGAGAGAAAGTTCGGCGGAGATCACTATCATCGAGAAAATGACTCATGTCATTGAGAATCAAAACGATGCAGCTTCCGCGGAGAGATGCGGAGAATTTTGCCTCGCTCTCTCATCGTGCCATATTCGGTGATATCGAAGTTTCCGCAGGAACGGACGTTCTGTGAGATATGAGTTCGCGAACTGTCGTCGAAGCCGGCATCGTCCACCGACGCCGTCGTCGTCGTCGTCGTTGCCGTCGTCGACAAAATAAAATCTGCCAGATTACGGAGCCTGCAGGCAGTATGAGAGCGCTCTATAAAAGCAGACGATGACCGTGGGTCGCATATTGCAACCCGAATCCTTTCGTTCTTTTCTTTCGAATAAAAAGAAGCACAGTGAGCGAATCTGTGCCTGATCGCCTGATTGTCTGTACCTAACGTCGATCATATCTGTGGCATCTGTGCCACCGATTTTTTACACGTGTCAAATTCAAAATCCCCTAGCTCTCGTAGGCGATGAGATATAAATCTTCCGAAACTTCGTGTACTTTTGAAAGAACACTGCAAATATTTGGATTTACTGCTAAAATAAATTTTCGGGATCGATTTACATTTTCATTTTTGCGATATTTGGCTGAAACCTGATAGAACAACAATCCATAATAATGAAATATCTCGAAGCTTAAAAGATTGAACAGATTTTTATCCTCCCGAGATATATTAATGTATATAACTAACAGACACAAATTCACGTATGCATTATCCAATTATATGTTAGATTTTGTAATTAAGTTCCACTCAGTCAAGCAAGCTGTACAAAAATCTATGTAGGTAATCAATTAAATTTCTAACATAATATTTTTGTACCAATTAATATCAGTGTCAAAAAAATTTTTCTATTATATATGATACTCGCATATGATTGTAAGCTTCCTGATCTCAAAAGTAATTACAGTTCTTGTTTGCGCAAACGAAAAAGTAAAACGTATCGGCCAGCCAGGAAGAGAGTCATCCGGAAAATCTTTCAGTATGGAAGACGGTTATGGGAGAAACGCTTACGGGAATGAGAGAACCAAGAGCGCACCGGAAGGACAGCGGCATATCGGAATAAAAGCCGTAAATGCGGCAAGATAGAATCTAACCGAGGCGCTTCGACAGATCTCCGCGAAACGAGAATACATGAGGATACCCCGGCTGTAGGGATTTGTTTTTATTATAAGGTATGCAAATGGCGTACGCGGAACGCCGCGCCGCCGGGGTTCTGGTACGTGGCCCATGTCTTAGCTTCTCTATTCCTTTCTACAGCTGCAGCGGCACGGTCATAAACTGAATTGTAAAGACGGGAGTAACTCTTCTTCGCTTGAGGATTCTGAAATAATGCTAAATCTCCCTAGACACCCTGTTATCGTAATGCAAGATAAATGGTTATTAGAAGGGAATTATCCAATTTCGTTTACGATTCTCAATAATCACGATTGGAGGTGCGAAAACAGGCTTTCTTTTTATTTCGCGTACGCATATGGAGCCGTATGAAAATCGGCGAAGCGAGCATGGGATGACGCGTGCAATCCAAATCCATTTGGCGACGAATGCATGGCTAGACGCGTCTGTATGCACGTGTATGCATGTATGCGTACGCGTGTCAGTAACCGACCGACTCTCGGGAAGGCGATTCGTCGTCAACCAAAGCGTAAACTGCATTTCGGGGTCTCCCGATTCCCCCGCCGGCGAAACCATTTTTCCAGCCCAGCGATATATCACGGAGAACCGCGCTCGTTCTCTCCGCGCCCGTGCGCGCCCGGACGGGCATTTTTGTCGGGTCATACAAGACCGCCGTGTATAACGCACGAGAAGTCCCGACGTTATCCGGAAGAATTCTCTCGGTGTTTTATTATCGGCTTCGTTGGACATAAATTCTCCGCGCCATATATCAATCTCCATAATTTTTAATTCCCCTCTAGATGTGGCCCCAGTATCTCTGTATCGATAGGTACACATATAAGATACATATATGTCACATGTACTATCTTTCCAAAACGTGAATTATAAATCCCCGAGTCCTGTTAATTTTTAAACGAGACCTGATAATATTGTTCACCTACTTTTTTCAAATACTCGTTCATTGCCTAATATCGATTCAACGTCAATTGACGGCTCTTTAAATTAGAAACAATTTAATTAATAACACTCGTCAACGAACATTAATGGGCATTACTTATCTTGAAGAAGATCTACGAGGTCGACCATATTTCTTACAGTTTTGAAACTGGATTGGATAGTACAACCATGTTGAAGCATCATCATACCATGCATAATGCATCTGTGTCTTATCATATCATCGCAAAAACAATGTTCCACATCAGTATTATCTGCAAAACTTGCAAATCTTGGAGAGCGATCCATTAAAGAGCCACGACACCGCAAAACACGATAACGTAGACACTTTCGCATCGGCAAATAAATGTCAGTAACAGTCGCAAAACTCGTGAATTTTGAAATCTTGGCGAGCGGCAAATGCGCCTGACCCATTTATACATCTTGCCGGCGAAGTTAACGCTGGCAAGTTTCCTCTGTCTGATGGAAAACAATACTACCCGGAGTCGGATTAAGCAGTATTGTGTATACAGATCTCCGTAACTATGTATGTACATAAGCATAGCTTCTTCCTTTTTCCTGCCGGCATACATGATCCATGCACGTGCACCGAGGAAACGTGTTACTGCTATATCCAAGGATACTATTGAAGTCTAAGTGTACATATGCATCTCAGACGTACACATTGTGGAATCGTACCTTCATATTTATGTATATACAAGGTGCTTCGTGACTGTAGAGACATATCTTAATGCATTATTATTCAACGTATTTTTATCTTTAGTAGAAATCCATTAAAGGCCGTAATCTTTTAAATAAAAAAAATATTTTCCATTAAGTAAATCTTAAAATAAAATTCTGTTAAAATAGTACCAATCTTAATATTCTATCATTTATATATCGTAGTGTTAATTTATCATGAGTTATTTTTCTAACGCTTAAAATTTCGATTATTATCGAAGTTTCGCAATAAAAACAATTTATATCTTTCTCGTTAATCTATTCTCTATACATTCTCTATAATATGATTAAAGAAACGTCTGATAGTCTTAGGACACCTTGTATATGTACGCGTCAAATGTACATACAGAACTGTAACTCCGCAAACGACCACACGTAGAAATACGAGCATTCTGGTATACGTACGTATGAAAAGGGTACGCGTATATGGAGGCTACACGGGCACAGATTATGCGCAGCCCTTCGTATACACGAAAGGGACTCATATAAGTGCACTCGCATACGCAGAAGAAATCCTTTACCTTGCCGTGTAGCCAGGCGTGCAAGCAGGATATCACCGCTACCACCGCGGCTGCCGGTTGCTTGGCTGCTGCGAAGAAGACCAGGCATGTTTGCCGACAACAAATAAACGAAAATAAAGTGGCCCGAGTAGCTACTCCCGAGCCCCAGCAGAGAGATCGGCTTCAATTTATACAACTCAGTGTTCGGACTTAATCTGGGAGACAGATTTACACCCACGGACCAAGGACAGAGGCGATCGAGCGGCAAAGGGAGAGCCGAAGGAAGACGGCGGCGGGGAATGAGAGGCGAACGACGGGAGAAGGAAGACACACCGATGTTTACCCGGATTCTTCTCCGCGCCCAACTTTTTTCCGCGGAAAGACCGGGGAGAATCGAATCCAATGACACACAATGAAGACTAATTACTGTCGATATCGGCGCGCACGCCGAGGTCGAAAACCTGGCACGGCAGAAAATATACCGCGACCGCCAGGTACTTCGAGCAACCGATATTTCACCGGTGGCACCCTATGATGCTGCCAAGAGAAAATAATTTATCTCCTTCGAGCGACGCGCGCAAGATCCGCGCCGTAATTAATTATTCGAATTACATTTAATTACGTAAGCGGACCGCGAGATCACGATCCGGGCGAGCTCCGGTAAAGCTTGACTGCTATCGCGACTCAGTATTGTGCCCGAAGTAAGTCCCCGATTTGAAAAATCGGAATCATGCACGGTTATAAATGAACAAGAGCGAGAGTATGCGGGTGATTGGTATAATCGCGTATAAAAATTGATTTCTCTCTCTCTCTCTCTCTCTCTCTCTCTCGGAACATTTCAAAGTCCTAAAGTCCTCAGGTGAATTTTCTCTTCGCTACTCTGTGTTCCCGCGCATGCTACAGCATACATTTATAGCTATCAGCGATAATTAATATTGATTTATGCAAACCGCAATTTCACTCGAAAAATCCGGCACGATCATAAATCTCCGCAAGTGCAGCGGTCGTATCATATCAACGGAGATTTCGATATTGAAATCGGTTTTAATAGCCACGATCACGAATCACGCTAGGGGGCATCACGTCGGTGCGATCGTTCCTGCAGATCGATGAAGTCGATCTCCCTTTAAATACGAACGTCGATCGCGTTTAATCTTGAACGCATCGAGTGACACTGGCACTCAATCTCGCTCAAGCTCGAATTGCAAGATCAAAAGGAGAATATCGGATCGGTCGGCGTGTGCGTGTGCGTGCCAATAAAACGATCCTATCGGTGCAGCTCGATGTTACAGTAAGTTAATATTGACAAGTAAGTCGCGACCATTATCGGAACACGTGGCCCCGCACGGCACAGGGCGAATGGCCTCTCCGTATAGCGGAAAATCGTGCAACGACGATTGTGTCGCTCCAATGGCGATGTTTCGTTGGTCTGGATAAACCGGTGTAATGGATAAACCGCTATACGTGTTTCCCGGTGACTCTCGGCGCTGTTGGAAGCCCGCGCGGAGTGTGGAGCAGAGCCGAGCGGGCGGACGTTATCTCTCGGCGTTTGTTTGCTCCGCTACGAAACCCCCGGCGAAGTTGCATATTAATAAAAGTTCCAGCAAATTAGTTTAGTTTCGCAGAGTTTCTCCGACCGACTTCTCGCCGTGTAACTTGTCGTTGCAGCGCGCGCGCGCCTCGATATGATTTCTTCGCGTGTATATGTTCGCGCCACCGAGCAGACTAAATAGCTTGTCAAAACGAAATAAACCAGCGTTGCAGCGCGTGCAAATCCGATATGTATGCTCATCGAAGCTAAAAATGGTGATACGGGTATAATTGCGTTGTAATTGCAGATAATTTCTATCGCACGTATTTGTAAGAATTAAATTGAAATTTATTTTGTCGCGCGCGAACCATTAGGTCATCGTCAATGAGTCCCGCAAATAATTTTACACAAATCACGTAATTATTATTTAAAATTTGTTTATTACTGTTAATTAAAACATTTATTCATTATACGTTTCGTTCATCACGCTGAATATTAATTGGCTAATTATAGGTAACTGTTATTATTACCGGTTATTTTAAAACACGCGCGCAGCAAATGCGGTCGCAATCTATCGTCGAGTTAGAGCGCGCGTGCTATCGCGTTTTCACGAGAAATTGCGTCCCGACAAACTATCAAAGTGCTAGAGTAACCGTCCCGAGAACATTGCTTTCTCTCGGCGCTCACATCGAGTTTGACACGAGACATAAGTCCGCGGACGACTTTACGGGGTATACTACTACCTCCATTCTGTCATCGCATTTTCATCGCACCTCCGTAACGTCCGTGCCATGTTTCATTCGCGCGTGTGATGGATGCTGTACAAATGTGTTCATACGTCTTAACTCTCTCGCGTCCCAAGGTTTCTCGAAATCGCCGAGTAGTGACCAGAGCAAGTGGACGAGCCAAGGGGAGGGGGAGGGGGAGGGGGAAGCAAACGGGAACGCGGGCGAGGAACCGGGGTCAGGGATGGAGAGAATTGCGCCTGGATTGTGTTCCCGCTTCCTCGCGCGGAGGAGAACTTGTAGCCATATATCAAACCGAGTTCTGTCTTCTCCTCTGCGCCACGGTCCGCTACTGACTCTGCCTTCCGCAAACTCCCTAACTTACGCGGGTACTTACGTATACTCTTGTACGAATATTCCGTATGAATACGAATGCACCTCGTCCTTGCGGCCAAACGCATCCCGGCATTGTATGTACGTTATACGGCCGTTTTAGGGTATAGGGAGCGTAGATTCCAATCTGGCCGAGAGATATATCATTTAAAGAGCCCTTTGCACTTGCTCCAGATTGCAATAAACATCTTCGTACACGATCACGAGAGGCTAATACACGAATCTCGCGTAATGAAAATACATGATCGCGCTTATAATCGTCTTATTCCAACAGACATCTTCAATGTATCAATATACTTATGACCATAAACGACGTAGAGTTCTAATTACAATTGGCAACGCGTTTAACGCTTGGTTTCTGCACGCAGTCAGCGAATGTAAGAAACGGAACTACGTTTCGTTCAATTCCGATCCTAAGAGCAGCTGCGGGCAGGAAGCTGAGCGAGTCAGCTCCGAGAGAATCATGCTCGCCAAACGAGGAACGACAAAACCTCGTCGCTCAGATAATGTGATTAATGGGGTTAAACGTTTCTCTCCAACCCCCCTTTCGTTCTCCGTGGAGCCGGTACCGGCAAGAAAATGTCTCTATTCTGACCCATCGAACAACGACTGTCATTGCATCGATGTCGTCGTCGTTCACGTCGTTGTGGAACGGCTGGCGGTACCTCGAGGGCTCGTACCTCCCTTTATAGGTTCAACCGAGCGCGGGAGACTCTTACTCGTGGAGGAGGAGGACGTCGACGACTACGACGACGACGACGTGGTCAGCGTTTTACGCTAATGCATGTCGTATATTCATCTCGCCCGTATCTTGCTCCGCAGTTTCGCGGTGGCTGTGTGCGCGGGTGGACGATAAATGCGGTCTCTTCCGCTAGATTCGCTCAAAGAGGAGCGGGACGGACATTCGAGAAGAATAGGCGCGTAAGAACTCGAGTGGACAAAGTGGAAATGGCGGCATTAGTTTGGCTCTGTGTTACGAGAAAAGTTCACTCGACGACGAAGTAGCCCAGACATCGTCGAACATTAAGGTCATGTCCAATTCAGAACATTTTTGCGCCGTTTCGCTTGTTAAATGACGTGGCACAATTCGGGTACTTGAATAACACATTGCTGCGTAGATCTGAAGTTCAGTAGCTATTATTCTCGTTAATTACCGGATCGTTTCAAAATAAATAAAAAAAATATATATAAATTTTGATAAAATCAATCTTATGTCAAATAAGAATCGAATAATTATTTGTGAAGTAATCGTGATATTATACGCGTGCATAAACGCATTCAATGCGTTATTTTACAAACAGCAGAAAATTTCGCTTACTTTTAAAGCTTTTCTGCATTACTAATCACAGTTGTTGCCACCTCCTAAGTGAAATCTGCTAATTACTAGATTAAGGCACAAATGAGGAGCCTGGTGGAACTGGTTTACGACGACAAGGAAGTTGCTTCGTTGATGCACGTGCAATGATACGGTGCAAACGCTAATATCACACAGAGAGGGAACGAGAAAGAAAAAACGAGAGAAAGAGAGACGCGGAAAAAGGACAAACCATGCTCCTTTGCTTACCTAGCTGCTTCCTTGATTTTGCCTAGCCACGCTTTTCATATTTCGCCACGTAAACCAGACAGCGCTGGCTGTGCTAACGAGGGCCTTCGCGTACTTGTATCGTCATACCGTGCAATTGCCAGTGCTCCCGTAATCTGAAGAACTCTAAAATACGTAGATACCGTGGCACGTACGCAGATGCGCTCTACAAGATACGCGAGGATGATCAGAAGAAACGTCAAGAGGAAGAGAGAGCGAGCGTAAAAAAGCGAGACGGGCTTTGTATGAAATACATATTGACGATACTTCTCAGCGCAACACTAATCTGTCGCGGAGATACGTCTGCACAGTGCACCATCGAGTGAGAAAGCGTATCGAGAGTGTATTGACATTTCGAGCCATCGAATTGTAATTACAGCATACAATGCATACTGTTAACTCCGAGGAAAATGGAAGCAAAGCCATCCCCCCTTATCCCATTAACCGCGCCATCGCCCTTTGATAGACAAGTCGGTGATTATAGCAGACGTAATGCGGCTTCGACAGGAATTGTGTCATCTTGCCAAGCGATTACAAGTGCTGACTAAGACAAGACAATCAATGGGATAGCGAATATTCCCCACTTTAGACGCTTGTTATAATGGATTCGTACAACAAATCGTTGCTATAACTACATTGCCTCCAGTGTATTACTATTCACTTTCATAATAAACATTAGGAACTAAATTCCTGTCGTTATAATACTCCGCTAATGTACACAAATTACTATAATGATTTTCTGTATAATTCAGCATAGCAGAGTTATAGCCGAGCGCTAAAGGATTAGCATTCGCTAAAGGATTAAGAACGCCGGCAGTTTCGAGCAAGCGTATATATTTCACTCTTGAGAACGCTGCGTCCCTTACCACGCTCTGATGACGTTCGCGGGAAGATGGAACTTAAAAAAACACGAAGAAAAATTTTACGTGATAAAACCGCGGACGGTGACACAGTTTCGTCGTTCGGCCGAACGCGGTCTAGAGGGGCAGGTATATAAAACAGAGAAAAGCCGGGTTGCACACGTGTTGTCCCCCGGGCGACACGTGCGACCACACAGTTGCATCTGCCCCTATGCTGAGCCGTCGACGGCGCAGATAGTATTTCGCGTTTTCCAGGCAAATAGAATATTTCGTTCTTCTTTCCGCACCACGTTTTAAAGAAAGCGGACAAGTCGCGGAACGCGGAAGAAGCTACTGCACAAACAAATGTATTTATATATCTTGATATACGAAACGTTGAAGGACGACAGAATATCCAACTATTAAGAAATGATGACTTTGCTGACAATAGAAGCTACTTTCTATTAGAGAGAGAGAGAGAGAGAGAGAGGATGTACCTATTAGAATTTAGAAACTCTTTCATGATTATTCTGTTTGAAGTTAAATTTATAAAATTTATGATTGATGTGAACATTGATTTGTTTTATAGAACTTTTAATCCAGTAAAATAATGTATATTGATTAAATTTATGGTGGTTTACCTTCAAGGAATTAGACGAATAATCGTTGAATCTGTGGGCATGAAATAACAGGAAGAATATTGCGTCGACTATCGACTACGACACAAACTCGAGATGTACAGCAAGATGCATTTAAGATACCGCTTCGCACAAAATTCTGACATTAAATTATTTCGACGTATGAACGAAAGGAACGTCCGCGACGCTTTGAGACTGCCGCATGGTCGCATCGTTCGCCTGTAAATTAATAAAATGCAATTTGTACCTTCATCGTCGTAGCGAGTCAAATTAACCTTGCGACATTTTCTTCTCTTTTTGCATTAATATCATATATAAGCATTTTGAATCATTTGAATGTACAAGTAAATAATTCGAGAAAGAAGTTCTCTGCACAAAAAGAAAATTAATGATCAGGATTTAATTCTTTTAAGACGCTTCTTACGTAATCTGAGAGAATACAATTGTGAAATCGAAAAGATAAATTAAATAAAAATAATCAAAGAGAGGTATATATGAGAGAAACTTGATTATTCAATTTGATTGTGCTGAGACAGACAAAATTTCGTTATATGACATTAATGTGAAAATAACAGACCAACCTTAATCTTTATTCATCAATCTTTATTAATCAAAATTTCTTGAAGACATCTCATAATAGGAAAATATATCCATTACAGAAACTTTTTTCTTTGAGTTAACCATCTTCTTTCATTATCATATTCTAAATAAATATTTTTATACCAACGCGGAATAACGCGAGTCGAAACTTTTACAAAAAAATCTACATAAAATCCATTCGTCATAATCTTTACTTTCCTTTTCAGCAGGTTTCAACTTTTCCCCAGCGAGAAAGAATAACGCTCGAAGCGGTCCGGAAGCACGAAAGTGCGTATAACACTCTCCTCCGCAGAAGCAAAGTTTCACTCAGCATTAAGAATACCGGCTAAAGCCTCCTTGCCTCTTCCTGCTGTCCACCCCAGAGAAATTCCTTCGTGTGCCACGGCAGAACGAATATTCTTTCGAAAACACGAGCCGCAACCTCCGTCCACACCACAGGCAACGCGAACTACCGCGCAAATACATCGGGATGTGTTTTATCCTAACTTTGCACGAGCCTTTCGCCGGCATCCGGCAGGTCACGCTGAGCGGTGAAAAATTAAGTCACATCGCTCGGGATACTCCGTATAATGGCGTAATGCGAGAGCACGTTGAAGGAATTACCACAATTGCGTTTCCTCCGCGGCTTCTATACTGCGACGTAAGAGGAAGCGCAACAGAGGGAGCGGGATAAAGTTTCGAAAGGCATCTTAATGGCGGCATGTATCCGGTTTCGTTATAAGCTTAAAATGAATTCAATTATAACGTTATTAATACAAGTCATAAATGTCAGGTATATTAAACTATCTAAGCCAAATTATCAGAACACAAAAAATTTTATATGGAATTAATTTGCTAATTATTTGCTATTTTTTGCTTTTAAAAGTAATTTTTTTGCTCCAGCTATTAAAAAGTTACGAAGGGCTGGATAGCTTAAGATTAAGGGGGATCACGATCTATCTTTATCTAGCAAATAATTAACAAATTAATTCCATATACAATTTTTTGTTCTGATAATTTGGCTATCACTCCAGCATCCCCTTAATATACCTATAAATGTCAGCTCTTACTGTATTATCAGTGATCCTTGACTTATAATATAATCGCTCTTCAAGTGTAATTATCATTTTTTGTAAGATTATTAATGTTTTGTTCGTTAATCTTAACAAACCTGTTCTATATTCGAAATGAATTACTGCCATTTCCTATTTTATTCTATTTCACGCGAAAACCATATTAATATCACACGGTAGTAACATCAGCGAATTACGTCAGCGCAATACCTCATACTTTATCGCTACGTTACACGTGTATGCATACAGGTATTACTAATAATTTAGCAACGATGGCGGTGCGATATCTCTCGTACACTTGGCCAATCGTATTATCACCCAACATTAGAGAAGATATACGCGGCAGCGATAGCATGCCGAGCAAGAAGAGGACGTAACCGTGGGTGGGATCGATGGGCCGTTTCTGTAAGAAATGACGAGGCGGTAAAAAGAGAAACGGCTCGAGAATAAGATAGTAAGCGTCGTGCAAGAGTAATCGAACCATCCCTCGCGCAAGAGCGATCGGCAGCGCGACGAGATAAGGGCGGGGTGCTATATCGGTTCTTCTCGTAGGGGGTGAGAGGAGACGGTTGGGTGCCGGAAAGAGAGGGAGAGAGAGAGAGACCCAGTGTAGAAAGGCAAGGGGGTGAGATACGTAGTGATTGCAGCGGAAGCCGGAAGCGAGAGAGGCCGAAGGGAAGGAGGGTAGGTGACTAATAGTCGTGGGTCTACCCCGTTCGCTGACCACCGTCGACCGTGTCCACGCTTTCTTTCCGCCCTTCTTACTCCACGGTTTCAACCCTCGATCCCTCCTCTCCCCGTCGAGTTTCTCTTACGGGTTCCGTCTCTTTTCATGGCTGCAACTCTCGCGCACGCGTACCAGAGACCTAAGCGGAGCACGTGTTTTTCAGACTCCACTATATCTCGTTTAGCGTGACGTTAATAGAGTTACGATGGCAATGACGACGCCGTTTCTGCGACTCGAGTCACTCGAGATTATCCTACCGGGTTAGAAAAAAGTCGAGAAATGTCAATCAACAATTTTATGACCATGAGGAGAGTAATTGCACTTTATTTTACAACGTTCGATTATTTGACGGTTCGGAAAACAGCTGCTAAATGTTCAGCCGGCAAAACGCTGGGCGAAGACTAACAATACCATGTTTATTCTATTTTTGCACTGAACGCAGCATATTTCGGACAAATGCTATATACCTAACCGTATTTGCTTTAGCATTATATAAACTAAATGAACATTTTGCCAGATGATCTCGCGTGACTTGACGGAAAAAAAATATTTTTCGAATAAATATTATTCCCTGCCGTTGCCAAACTCGCGGGAAATAAATCAAATTATTCGCGAGACTCGCCGTCCACCTACATATATATTTTTCTTCGCGTATCCGTCAAAAATTCGTTTATCCGCGTAGCGAATATCAATAGAAACTTTATCGGCGATGTCTTATTTCCCCGTTACGCAACATCGGACATTCGCCGTATTTTCACTGTTTTGCAAGGCGCCAGGCGCCACGTAGAAAACGACGCAAATGTTTCAAGGAATTTGCGAAACATTTATTTTTTCGCGGCCTCCTTCTCCGTGACAGAAGCGGAAACACACACCGGTTAATGAAGTGGACAGTGCCACCGTGCGCTCGATGTTGCTCGAGGGTGTCCTCGTCGACGGTGCAACCGTCCATAACACCTGCAACACCCGTTGTTGCTGCAACAACCTCGCAACACCTTCCATGATAACATTCGCGATCGCCGAGGCGGCCTCGAGTTCCTCCGAGAGAGGTCCGGTATAAATGATACTTCTCGGAAGCGGCATGGGCTTCCTCGAGCTCGTCGGCGTGCTACAGAGATTAATAGCTTTCCGTCCTGAGCGACGAGAGAGGCCGGCGAAGGACTTCCGACGCAGGATGCGTTCGACACGTTCGAGTCGGCCGGCTACATCGCAGATGATTAAACGACCGGCGCGAATGGCGAGTAATTAAATCAACGGACAAGAAGCCGGAAGTAAATTTCGCTCGGGTACCGTTGGGCTCAGGGGGCAGTGACATGGCGAACGTGGTGGTCAGTGAATTGACGCTTATAAGGTCAGTGATACACCGGCAGGTTACCTCGAAAACGTAAATGAGACCGAGCGCATTTCGCGTGAAGCACAATGGCCGTTAGCCAAGCTTAAACGTCAGAGAGAAGTGCACACGCGAGGATAATACCTAGCTAACGACATCGCGTGCCTCTACAGGGCGTCCCAGACCAATTTCCTTTTAACAATAGATACTAAGTAAGTAGGTAAAGAAGAAGAGACGCGTGCGATAACTTCTGCACAGACGGACCTCGTTATTTTCATCTTCACAAGAGAAGAGAATCGGAATTTTTACATTGATTTGGAAATGTAATTCACTTTGGATATAATTAGCATTAATCAGAAATCTCGAATTTCTTTTTCTCTCTTTTCTTCTCTCTCGACCGGTATAATTCAAGTGTTTGTCGAGTATAATGTAGCGCGAGTATCATAGACGCGCGTCTACAACATCGTGCTTCAAGTGTGCAACGAAAGACATTCATGCCAGCACTAGGGAAGAATATTATATGTGCATAACATGGAAGGACAGTAATGCGCGCAATGCACGCAGAAGCCAGCACGCGGCGGCAAAGCGAAAGCGAAAGGTATATACGTGTAGTATTTACGCGTGCGTACGAGCGCTGCGAAAGACGCGACATAATCATTGGCACAGTTGCACACCGCGTGCTGATACGTGTGAAGATGCCATTCAGGATACGTAAAAGATCATGCTGGTATACGCGGCGATGGATGCAACTAAATGAATTGAGAATGATAGCTTATTCCAGATACGCGGCACGGTGCCTGAGGCTCTCGTAAATGCTTTAATGAATTAGCGAGAGCTCGTCTCAAAGTTGAAAATAAGCGAACCGCATCGACCGGTCCGACTAGAACATTAATGTCCATCGATGGAGCGCGGCTGGTGATATCCTCGACTGGCAATAAATGGCCGGCTGCGTTCTATGTGCGGGTTGCGGAATTACGTTATTATATTATAAATTTTTCGAATGGATTTTCGTCGGGCTTCGCAGCTCTGCGTTGTCGGCCGAAACGCAGATTGAGCCAGCGGCATTCGAGGTTTCGCGTTTGCAGGAAGTAATTACATCACGAATATCACGCGGATTGCCCGCGAGTGATGGAAATGGCGAAAAGTTACTCTTCCATTTCGGATATTTTGCTATAAAAATATGCGCGTGCATTGCGACGATATGTTTGCTGCCGCGTTACATCCTTAAATCATGATTTAGATGATAATCCGAATTATAATGTGTTCTCTATTATTTATTTTTGTTAAACGACTTAGCCAATTAGATTATCGGCCAGCAAAAGTATCGAATCACGTAAATTCGCTTCTTTGAAAATACATAATACAATATTTAAGCCGCACATATATGTATATCGAAATAAATGGTCATACAGTGATACATTAACGAATCGCATTGCCCGCGCGGCCTTAATCGTCTTATTTAGAAAAAATTTTCCAGATTCTGGCGATATTTCGGAACTACGGATAAGCGAACGAACCAAGAAGGAGGAAGGAACGTGCATCAGTTATGGTTGGCATCAGCGGTGCTTAACCTTACGACATTGCATCACGCTACTACCTGACGAAGGAGTTCCGCCGTGGTAAGTTCCGCCGTGCACGAGATCTGGCAATATCAACACCGCAATGTGTTTTTCAAGTTTTGCTCGTGTTAAACTACGAGTGGAGAAAGCATCGCGGTTTTCGGTACAAAATACTGATAACGCTCTTACGCGCGAATTATCGATACGTCCCAGTGGAAATGTTCGTCAGAATTACGCTAGACATGTACAACAACTTTAAGTCGGTGGGCATCTTATTCTTCCTTCTCGAATATGCGTTAAACAAGAACTGTGTTAATATATTAACTAATAATTATTAATACATTGTACAAGAATAAATATTAATGTGGGATGAATAGCAAGATTCCCGACTAATTGTAAGTAAGAATCGTTTACGGTTAATCGATAATTCCTATTCTCAGGCTTTTTAATAAAATCCACCTTGCTATATATGCTACGCTATAATTACTGCGATAGTGTAATCGATGCTAGGAGGTACAAACTAGAGAACAATTTATCGCTTCGGGGGCGCCATTTGTCAACGCGATTACAGATCCAGAACCAACGCCCTTTCTGCTCCCTTTGCTGCAGAACTGAATAGTACTAAAGATATATCCGCCGGAGGGAAAATACAGTTTCGTGGTGCACGAACCACGCTGCAAGCCGGGTCGCACAATTAAGCATTCTGACATAAAGATTTCAAACGATATACCGGTATTGCCGGAATCTCGCCAATTAAAGCGGAATTCGTCGGGTCGGTGGCATTTGTTCAAACCACTGACGGTTCGATGGCACGGATATGTCACTGGCATCAAAAACATTTATTTCACCCACGCAAAAAATGTTCCGAAATATCTTATCACGCGTAAATCTCTTTATTGCAATCCCACCTCCTGTCCATGGAACAGAAATATTTTACATATCATGCGTGATAATACTGATAATGCGTGTATAGGTACATGATCTTATAAATATTTTGGTGTGTTCCGTTATTACAAAGATTATAATTAATACAGATATTTTTTAAAGAAATATTGGCATATAATAAAAGTAAAATTAAAAAATGATGTACACTGGTGAACATGGAAAAAAGAATATCAAGAATACTTTAGCCCTACGATATCCGATAACGCTGCATGTTCGTTCGTACAGTGCATATGATGATAAAAAAGATAAGATCGTACAACATATGGAAATTTTTATTGAGGGTACCTTACAAGTACGTTAGTAGTGAATATATCAGTCCTTCATGGTGTTCTTTTTTCCATGTTCACCAGTGTATGTCAATAAAAAACACACTGATAGAAAAAAAATCATTAATCAAATAATTCACAACCCAATACGTCGATCACATATCAAATAGGAAACTCGCGACTTCGTCTCAAACCGGGTGTGATAACGTTCATGGATGTTCCGCGATCGTGTAAAGAGCAAACGAAAAGGCAAGCTGTCACCAGTACGACGTACCACCCGCCGTGAAATCGTAGAGAAGCGCATTTGTTGCCCCGAAGCGTGTCGAGTGCTCGTAGATCACTCAACTCAGCCCGTGCCACTTCCAATTCTAAAGAGATATATATGTATATATATAGAAGTCTCGGAACTACAGTTTCTCCTTTCTCCTTTATGTTATCCATTTGTAAATTCCTCGACCAATTTCGCAACACAATGCGTCTTTTTTTTTAAATTTTACATTCAGATATAATAATTTTTTTCATGCCAGTAATTAAACAATTGAGTAAAATTAGCCAAACACAAAACATTTTTTAATACCTTTAGTATTTTTTTCTAACGTAAAAAGTTAATTTGTTGAAAGCTCTCCGCTGTCAATAATTCAAAAGCTATCTCAAGTCTCGAATTTTTCCACGAACAATTCATGCGTGAAAGCTATACTCTACCAGATGAGAGAAACACGATGAATGCATGGTCAGATCTTATGTGTGATCTTTAATTAATTTTCCGATTTGCACTCCTAAAATGCATTCCTAAAACAATTAGTTTTCAAGAGCAAACGACGAGCTCGACGAAAGCACCGACATACCAAGCACATATTCCATCGAATATATTATATACATATTTCTAGTCTCTAATCTTACAATTAACGCTACTGTATAAATCTGGTTACATTTATTTATTACATTACCAAGATAACACCGTAAGTTTCTGTTCTTTATGTGTGTAGTTTTAACATTTTAATAACTTAGAATCGATACTGCAATAATAAAATTCAGATTTTTCTGTATTGAAATGTGCCGATATTCATGACACTGCAATTCCGCCGGCAGTCATTCAGAAGAACTCGATTGTGCAATTGCTTTGCAGATAAGATAATAATAAATTAATTTTTGATTCCCGAGCATGATGCATATATGATGGGCAGGAAACTTCGAGCATGCGTGACATAATTTTCGTTCGCAGATAGTTTAACTACCGCGGCCTACATAATCTCGTGGGGTTAATTAGTGTCAGTTTTCAAGTACGATAAGTCTCTGAGGGTTGTTCTCTCTAACGTAGCCCGGTACACAACTGTAGTTTGAATAGAGTTACGACTATGCTTGCCGCAAAACTGTTATGGTTACGTTCTATAGTCTCGACAATGTACATACATTGCATTCCTTTCATTCTAAAAATATATTTAAAACTATTTATAAACAAAGTGCATCAATCACGAATTTCGAGCGACAAAGACAATCGTAATAAATCAAATATTTAACATAAAAAATCTTACTGACGCGGTAATGCGATTGGAAACAAAACGTTATCTTGTAAGTATGTAGAAGATGCTGACCCTATGCGAATAGTACAAAAAGAATTTATTGTTGTCTTATCGAGAATAGAATCGACTAGAGGCTTCTATTAATTTTTCGTTCAATTCGGTTAAATCTGTTTCGCGTGCGGCATAACAATTAATACAGCGGTAATCGTTTATACCGGACGTAATGCGAGTCGGCCGAGTGTTACGCGTGCCGAAATTAATACAGGTCGTTCGGCGTTATTGCGCCAGCTCCCGAGAAAACGGTACCGGCTGCGCGACGCAAATTATGCTAGGAGAAGAGAGAGCGAGAGAGAGAAATGCTGTTTGGAGATGTAAAAAGTCCGGCCGAGAGAGGCAAAATTCGCTCCGAAAAAGAATGGCAACGATGTCGTATGCCGCCGGGTGTTAACGGAGCATTCCGTTGCCTTATAATAAATTCTGAGACCGAGTTAAACGCCACGCCAATTCTACTCTGTTCTCGCGCTACTCGTTCTTTTTCTTTCTATCTTTCTCTTTTCTCCATATCGCGGCAACTTGAGAATTCTGTGGTAGCCAGTTGAGGCGAGGGACGGCGGGCGGAGGGGAGGGTGGTTATACCTTTAATTAGCGGCTCAGCTGAACTTTTTGGCGGATAGATAAGAATATATTTACTGCGTTCACTCGCGCTCCACGAAGTAACTGAGCGAGGCTAACCACTGCTCTTCGGCTTCGGCCCACGGTAGTATCTTATCCCGGTGGTACCACGGGCCCCGGTGCTGCGCCGCGAGAGAGATACGGTCGGAGAGAGCGAACCGGCCTAGCGATGTACACGAGTCGCTATCGAGATCGGAGTACATTACCGGATTCATTCGTATACGTAACGACTTCCTGAGCCCTCCTTCCTCTGCACTCTTCACTCTCGCATGAATACGCAACGTTGAATCACATCTTGATAAAACTTACAGCGCGCCTACGTGAGTCAGTTCAAATTTGATTATTACAAGCCCCTGCATGAACAAGCGAAAATCGCGAGCCCGATTTGAGTATACCGCTCGATGTGGCGGTACCAGCATGAAATCTTATTTCTAGCAAGTTTGCACACGTTCCTATTTAAATATATTGATTCGAGACGTAGAGATAAGATCAGCGTGATAATAATTTAACGATTGAATTTTAATTGCCCCAGCAATGTATCTCTATCTATTGGGAAGAAATTTTAATCTATTTAATACGTTTAATAAAAAAAACTTTTCAATTTATCAAGAAAAAGTAGACGCGAATAAAAATTCGCTTAGTCGTTCGAAGCCTTTCGTAAAAGATTTGCGGCCAACTTTCGAAGGTTAAAAATACGATAAACGCCCGCTCGAGGCTCTCGGCGCGTTATCTGCGACGCGGCTAATTGATAACGCCGTCGAGATTAGCTTTGCTCAAGCCAATTTAGGTAGTCAGATGTGCAGATTAAGGGTGAGGTGCAGAAGAAATCGGCCGCTTCTACGTCGCGACCGCGCAAATTTACTGCGGCTTGGCATGAAAGCCGATCCCTCCTTCTCTCTTTCCCCGGGCTTCTTCTTCCTTTTAGCATTTCTCCATTCACGTTCTTCCTCTGTGCCCAGCTCTCTGTTCCTGCTCACTCATTCCCCCGTCTTTTCTTTTTTATCTTTCTATCCGCGCGTAAAATGAAGTAGAAGCATGGGCCAAAGATATAAAGATAAGACCGTTGCGTTCGCACTTGTTCTCTTCTGTTTTTCTCTCTTTCTTCCTTTTTGTTCACGTGCATCGCTTTGATAGTAAGAGAATCAGCAAAACGATAAAATAATTGATCGACATCTCCTCGCACCAGTCTTGTGAATATAAGAAACTCGATAATGAGAGCGGAAAGGAACGACAAAAGGGAGAATAAACATGAGAGGCCAGGATGGAGTTATTAGCGATTGTCGAGTGTCCCTCAGCATTATCGACGAAGGAGATAATAATGACACTCGCGCCGAAGCGAAAAAAAAACCTTGATTTTCGGTTCTTAACGAGAGCAAATGGCATCTGTACAAAATTTGTCGAGGGCTCTTCTATCTTGGCAGGGAAAGCGAAGTGCTCTTCTTAAAATGTAAATGTTCCTGCCTTTCTTCTACTTGATGGTATTTATATGTTTCATTGAGATATTAAATATAATGTAACAAAAGAAGGAAATTATTTAAATGCAACGCAATAACAAAGCTAGGAAACTAAAAACCTCATCGTATATTATAATTCGCGATATCGTATCGTGTCGAAAAAACCAAATGCATTAGATTAAGCTTACATAGAAGACTACCCGGAGATATACTCAAAAAGGAATCTCGAGACAAACGTTCTCGAACTGTTGCTTGTATTTTCGCCTGTACTTTCTCATCAATAACGACGAAACGGGCTTTCGAATCGTAAATCGTGTACGCGGGCGTGGATAACATGTGCTGCTCCAAGAACCAGTTCCTTGATCGTCGCTCTTTCTGATCGTCGATGCCTGACGTACGTACGGGCCATCGAGAATAAGGCTCTCAATATCGTCCTGCAGGATGTATAAATATATGCTTCTGCCGCACCATCATCGGTTGAGCCCTCGTCTCGGAGCCGGTTAAAAGTAACCGATATAAAAACTTATCGATTTTATGTCTCAATATGTGAGAAAGGTGGAGAGGAGGAGGAGCGATCGCCGTTTCTCGAGCGAGGGGAAAAAGAGATGCGTGAAAACGGAACGTCGCAGACTGGCCGAGAGGAAATAAACGCCGGTAAAAAGTTAGCTGATGGCGAGAAGGATGAACCTGGATTCGAGAGGACGCAGAAAGAAACAGGAAGGGATCTATACAGGCCGTTATTAACGTTTTTTTCGCGTTAGCACCGTGTAACATAACTAATTGGTAATTGAGTCGTGACCATTCGATTAGTTCAGCGCGTGCATAAATTTAGAAAAATTCCGCGAGCGAAATTCAGCTGACATCAAGCGAGTTTTACGAGCGGTTCGATCTATTTCCTATCCGGACGAGTCTGCATTCGATACACATCGATACATGGAAGAGACGTAAACGACGACGACGTGACGACCGAAGTTCACGCCAAGACGCGAGTAAAGGTGATAGTTCTGTATCCTAAGGGGAAAACGGGTCGAAACTTTCTGATTCGATTGAACTCCACTTCTGGAACGACGTTCGCGCAAATTTTAGCTTAAGATAAAAGATACAGATCGATTCAATCTTTATCGTGACAATTATGAATGTAAATTCTTTTTAATCGGAAACCGAGAAAGTTTCAAGACGCAAGACTCTTCGGTTTCGACAGTTGCAGACTGAATAGGAAAATTGATATGTGACAGAAGAATACATTTTTATATGTGCAGATTATTGGATCGAAATGATCTTCCAAGCGCTACGAACGTTCCAGTAATGTATAAATTGTTTCTATATGTTAATTTGACTTGTTATTATATTTCGTTGCAATTGAAAATGCATTGTTAAACATTGTTTTAAAAAAACCAATTACATAATGTCGATATCCTTGAAAAATATGATGATAAATTGTTTACTAAAGTTAAATTCAGTGATCGTCTCCGTAATAATTCGGCAAGCATCATAACATATGTACGTGCTATCGAAGAAACGTACACTTGAAAGCAATGCACGTCGCGACCGTGCGGGATCACGGAATGTACTCTTCAGCCAAAACCAACCAGTCAACCCACACGGGTGCACCCACGCACAACACCCTTCATCAAGTTGCGAAAGCACTCAACTTGTACATCCGAAAACTTGGGGTTCTTAATCAATATCACCGTTGTGCATTACAGAACGTACGTCGCCCGCTGCCCACATATGTACTCTCAGCAGCACCCTCCTGAGTGCATCTGCGAACTCGTCTCGTGACCTCGGAACAGCACGATCGACTTCGGTTACGTCGTAACCCCCGTCCTCGCGCCTCCTTCCCCAAACGCGCGATACATTCTCCGACGTAATGCTCGAGTAATAACCATTAATTTGTATGATCGGTTTACAAGCCACCGTGTACTAAGCGTAATCTGGCACGCCAGACTCGGATATAATTTCTTAGCGCGCATCTCACCGCGTGCAATTCGTTTCTATACGAATGATACTTTCTCTCGCGAAGAAACGAGTCCAAGGGACCGTTTCGAGCCGCCAAATTCGGCTCGCTTGCAGAATCACGGATACGGACCGGCCGTCGCTCGAGCATCGAACATGAAACAGCAAGCAAAACAACGACGGGGATATGCAAATACGATGCTTGATCCTGTTACGAATCAACGCGATCGCTTAATTAGCAAAGAACCAGACTCCCCCCTTCCTTGTGTTTCATCCTCGTCCTTGAAACTCGCTTGATGTCTTCTGTCTTTTTCTGTACCAATATTTTTCTCTCTTTCCCACCCTCGCCAACTCTTTCCGATAGGATTCATACCGCCGAATGCACTTTCCAGAAAAGCAAGCCGTTTTGATGCTCTAACCGTCTATTTCACTGGCAATCCGGATATTACGAAACGTCTCAAAAAATTCTTTGAGAAGATGTTTTCAAGATCGCAGTATTATAGATGAACTCCTATACTTCGTGTCATACCGATGACAATGCCTCCTGAATGTAATGTAGAAATGTACAGATAATGTATGAGTTGATATATTAATTAGCACATTTTTTATATATACATTTTTTCTAACTGCAATTAATTGAAACTTCTTATCTAACAACGTAGGTCGAAAATTATATGGTTTTGTGTACGACACAATAAAATGGCGGATATTAAATATTATAAAGTAAATAGTGACAAGCACGCGAAGCAGAAAGTCCATTCAATCGCGATATTAAATCTTTAGCATCAGCGCTGCAATATAACGTAGTTCAACACGGCATAATAAAATCTCTAGAAATATATTTGATATTTGAAAACAAATAGAGTAACATGCCAGAAAAGAATCCTGTTGAGCGACAATTTTATATGCTCTCGTGTGACGCCGTCACATCTCGTAGTTTAATATAATATAATAAAATCAATAAAAACATTTAATATTCGAAAGGGAGGAACGAAAAATGCTGGATAAATTGACGCGTCCGATGCGGTATGTGAATTAAAATCTCGTACATGCAGCAATCTAGGCAGAGGATTGCACAACGTGTTGTAGCTACGTAGCAAATTCTATAGAATGTATTAAATACAATATTTAACAATAAAGATCACGCACGCAAAGCGAGCACGCTCGACGAAAATTAATATAAATAGATATATGTGGATAAATACCTCCATAGTTCAACGTTCATTATTTTCGTCAGCGTCATAGAATATACTCCTGAAGAACTGAATTAAGAAAACATTTTTACCTTCGCACATCAGGCTTTTCTGCTCAACATACGTGTGAAATCCAGCAAACTACCTTCGATTAGTGCATCATCATTTTACCCTTCCAGCTCTATCAATCTCTTTTTAATCCTTTCCATAGCCAGTTACGTATACCTTCGACAGTGTGAGACGCTATATTACCACATCTACTGGATGCGTATTACGGAAACTCGTTCGAAGGTATCGAAGATATAGGTAGTACTACCAGCGTGCGGTATACACGGCGCTTCCGCGAAGGCGGTCGTCTTCGGGGCTCACTTTGGGAAGCGTCGTATCGTTGGATCAAAAAGGGAGGATGAAATGAGCGGGGACAGGAGGTTAGACAGAGGGAACCCCTGCCTGGCCGGCTTGCGAGGTACGCGAGGATAAGTCGCGGATCGGAGTGATAAACGACTCCGGCGTTATTAATTGCGGCCTCCATTAACTGATGAGTCCCCCTACCTGCACCCACCCTACCCGTTCGGAGTCGTTTTGTTGGGGCCCTCACGAGAGGCGTTCCTTCTTCCTCCGTCGCCTACTCGCGGCGCGGGAGACGCATAAGACGAAGTCAAAGCGAGAAATCCTTCGCGCACGGGAGAGGCAAATGATCCGCGAGGAGGACGGCCGCTGCGCCCGCTGCGGGGAAAGCCGTGATGCTTTGCAAATGAGCCGAGGGTAGCTTCCTGATTTTTACGAGGTCCGTTAATGAATCGCTCGTGCGTCCTTCGGCGCGAGCAGCGCGCGGGCTCGATTTATCGTCTTGCGTTCGTTGCAAGCGCGCGAGTCGGCTCGGCTCGGCTCGATGCGGCGCAGCGTGTTGGCTCGATGGTGAATGAGAAATCGGTATCGCATGATAACCGTGTCCAACGCTCCGATAATACATATATTATTGTCGGTGCGTCCTTCTTACTTGGGAAGAGGAAAGCGTGCGAAAGCTGCCTCGCCAGTGCACAAAGACGACGACGGAATTTAATAACATACAATGAATATATCCATTACGTCGTTATAGCCTTCATTCATTAACTTTACAACAGCATAACGAATCTCTGGCGGATCTCAGAAATTTCACAATCACATCTCTCTCTCTCTCTCTCTCTCTCGCTCGCTCGCAAATTTTGTTTTTCTCCTGCAATAAGTACGTTTTTCCAATTAGAACGCAACAAAGGAAGGAAAAGATAATCACGGCCGCTATATTACGTGTCGCAAGCTCGACGAGTGCATTCTGCTCGATAATCGCAAGCCGTATCGCCGGTTCTTTTTCGAAAGATAGATTATGGTTCTTTTGCAAAAATACCACAAATGATTCCACGAGTCCTCGTACTCGTACTTTGTTGCGAACGAGAACCGGATGGATTTTTACGCTGTTCTTCTAATTAATTGCGGTATGACCAACATAAAAGTACCCATCGCTGTTGACGGCAACGTGGCGACGAAGGGGAATCATAATCCGTGGAGGAGGATTATTATTGCCATTGGCGAAAGCACGACCGACCGCGGTTTTAACTCGAAGAGGACTCATTATTACTGTTACGAGTACATGAATAATTCCTGCTAATTTTTACGACATCCACGTAGCGTTTTATTACCGCACAGCTGTCGGCCACCAGACGATCGTCTACCTAAAAATACACGCTTGTCCGTTTTCAAAGCTGCATCTCTAAGTGGCCAATGCTATCTATTATGAACGGGTAATTTCCCTTTGGAAAAACACCAGTGATGGAGAATTGTACTGTATACATTTTCAGTGAAATCGCTTTATGCCATAATTACCGCTTAAAAATGCACACGACAGCATCATGTCAATTTTAAAGCAATTGTGCAAGGCAAAAAACGTATTTTTTGAACATATAAAAATTATTTAGTATTCTACTTTCGCTAATTGTCAAACTCTGAATAAACCTAATGAATTTTTATTTGTAAATAAATTTTTTAGCTTTCGTTTTGTTAATCCGTAATACTTTATTCAATAAAAAAGAAAAGAATAGATAAATTGTTAAAAAGTAAAAAGCGCTGAAGGGATGAACTGCATCGAATTTTACTTAAGGATTTAGTCCATAAGGTTATTGTATCTCCATAAACGTATTTTATAAAACGCTTATACTCGTCCAGAGCGACAATATCGATTCTTCAACGGTAAGTTTATATTTATTCGTTTCCATTCGGCGAGTCAATCCGAGCTATATCCGACGATGCTATATTCATCATACTGCATTTCATACATCCGATGCAATTAATCCAAGTGCATCACAAATACACGGCAAGACGGAACGCTTGCTTAAAACACCGCGTGTAAGGGATTATGCCGGACATTCGTGAAAGCTGATGCATCGAAGTACGATGCGCAACTTCGATGTACCGCTATTTTGCCAATTGAAAGGCAGATCGTCCGAGTCAATTAGGGTCACGGTCTTCTCGATCGAACATCGTCGCCGATTACGCACTTAACAATTGGAGCGCGAAAAATCGCGAAAAGTTGGCGAAGCGATTTTTCCCGCTCGGATCGTTCGGAACTGCGATAAAAGAACGCATGAAAATGAAAACAAAAGGTGGAGGTGAAGGGAATAAAGGAAGAGGGTAGGAGGCACGAAAAGTACGAAAACAAAGAGCAATCGTAACGATGGTAATCTCTGCGGTTGACGTACAATTACCTTCGTCAGGGCGCCTAGGAAAATAACCAATTTCAGAAGTGTTTATTGCAGGCTGCGGCGTGCTTCATTGTTCGCACCGTTAATGAGAGGGGACGAAGGCGAGATCTCTCGCGAAAGACCTCCTTGTATTTTTTAATTTTAATTGTGCCAACTTGTCGTTACATTCCGGCATACGGCGTACGACCTGGAAGATCGCTAAAAACGACCACGAAAAAATATCACGTCGAGGTGATATAACATAATATATATATATTGTACGAGAAGAGAATATAAATTGTTCGAAATATTTACAGTATTCCTCATATTTCCGTATCGCTTTTATATTAAAAATATTTATACTAAAAAATGTCAAATATTGCGCTTATTAATAATCTTATTCGATATCCCATCCCATCCCATTCGTTTCCTCAATTCAATGCGCCCCGATCTGATTTCGGAAGAAAGTTGACTCGAATAAACTCTTTTCTAGATAAAAATAAAAGTCACGGATTGCGGCATTTGCTAGTGCCGAATGAATAAAGTTTTCATAAAGTTATGAACCGAATGCTTATTTCAATTATCCAATTTGTCTTCGTGCTCCCGTATTTCTCAGGATTACGGCAAAAACATACTATCTTATTATCGGGGGGCCAGGTAACCGTCTATTATCTTCTTCTTCGAAGTGACTTTGTTTCTTACTAATCCACAGAAGTCAAACCGCAGGAAATTCCGCAGGTGTCGTTCGTGACGCGTTACTCTTTGATCGTTTACACTTCTCCACCTTTCCCCCCGGTTCCAGAGACACCTGAAACTCTCAAGCAAGATTCGTTCTTCGCTGTTGTACTTCTCCACCGCGATCACGTTTGAGCGATTTAAAACTTTTTGTTTGCACCCCTCACACGCGGAGACCGAAACTTTCACACGCGAGCGCGATTTAATTCCCATTGGTATACCATCGAGTCGTACCATCAAAGAAAATATAGTAACGAAGTGTTCTCGACGACTGTGTACTCTTTCAACGAAAGCTTACAATTAATTATACAAATTTCAAAAATATACAAATAATTATGCGCTATATAAAAGAAATATGCATATAAAATATCTTCTTACAGTCTTTCGTCATCAATTCACGTTTTTGCATCAGTAACTCGAACCGATTGTAGCCTCTGGCGCACTACAGACATTCAGGCCCTTCGTCAGTATCGTGCAACTCGCCTGGATAACCGTTCGAAGGTCGCTCGATAAGTTCCCTCGCCGGTGCATTCGGTGAGTGGGTATAAATTATTTTGCCGGGAAATGATCTTCGCGGTGGCGTGGCACGGCCACGGGGGTGAAGAGGCGGAATAAGGTTAAAGGAAATAAAAAGAGCGGAGCGGAGTACCGGGAATCCAACACCGGTTGGCCGCCAGAGGCAGGAACAGACGATCCAGGAGTGGCAGGAGATGGAGTGTGAAACATCGGCCCATCCTTCCTGCCCTTCCCGCACGGGTCTACGATGTTGGAGCTATCGCTTCGCGCTCGGCTAAATCGTGTATCGGGTGTTTGAGGCTCGTACTGCGGAATCCGTTTCTTCGCCGGGCGAGCAGGTTAAACTGTTTCGAGAAATGCGCGATACCAATCGAATACCAGCGATTACACCGCTGCAACAGCACTCCCTTTTATGGAATAAACCGGAACCGGAGACCAAACGAATTCAAATTTTCCATTAATTATGCGTCGATTAATTATAAACCGTGACTTAACGAGAAAACAAATTCTCCTTTCCCAACGCAGACATATATGTATATTCTAGATATGTTGAAAATATATGTTGTTCATACGTTGCAATAACAATTCATGCTGAATCATAACATACCGTATATTCAAACGTAATTTAATTTTCACATTCGTTTCATCTCATCAAGATCATAATTACAGATGTCTCCTCACTCGAGATACTAACCAAGAAAAAATAATCCCACGGTGTGTCACCATAACAAAAACTCTAACTTTGCCTGCGAACTTGATAATGGACCGATCGTCGTCATGAATCTTTTTTTATGGTCTCCGAACTTCTCGAGCACGGTATATAATGCACTACGGTATGCTCGTGGACGGGCATTCGCAGCGACTCGGCTGCACGTGTGCCCGTGAATCCGTACACGTGCATGCATGTATGCGAGTGAGACAGAGAGAGATAGAAAATAGAGAGGGAGGGTAAGTTACATATTGTAGATATGGGAATACATAGGATAATGTATACCAACCATATCGGTACCTACTGCCCTACTATGTAGGCCACGTGCACTCGTGAGCCATGCATCTTCGATAAATACCTTCAGACCTTCGGAAGGCAGCGGGAGGAACATAAAATACAAATTTTTCCTGGGACAGCAAGTCGCCCGCGCTGGTCCACGCGGATTATGTGCCAATTTGACACGTTAATTTTAACGTAAAAATTCGAACGATAATAAAAGGATCGGCCAGTTATTGCCGGGGCTTCAGATAATAATAGCACTCATTAATTAAATCTCAATAAAACGATTCCACGGATTCCCTTGCTCTCTTGAAAATTTATAAATGCGTTAACGGCCACGCATATTTATAGATTGAATCCGGCAATAACTAACCGATCGCGCGGGTCCCGCGCGCTCTTGCTCCATCGAGCATTCGTAAGGCAACACATCGAGGGAGCGTAAAATACAAATTTTTTTCCGACAAGCCAAACCATACGTCAAGATTACGTGTAAACTTAGTGCGCAAAGTACATAACGACGCTATACAAAATAAACGGTGCAACAATAAAAGCAACACAGCATTCAATAATTCCAATTTAAAAGAGTTTTCGCCAAACGTAAATAAATATTTACCCGGCTCTTGTTTTGCACGTAATTATTTGCACATTATCCGCATTGGTTATTCGCAATAAACGCGATTAATACAATTGTTTATGACAATCTTGATCTGTTCCCAATTTTGGTAATGCTAATCACTTATAATTATGAGCGTTATACCATGTTGCAATTGCATCATTAATGAAATAAAATTCGTGATTGATGCAAGAAGCAATTCTTACGCCTATACATTAACCGAAGGTATTCTTTGCGTCATACTGTAATGCTTGGCAAGACGATTATTAAGCATGCCGCTAAGAATGCTACGTACCAGGATATTATGCTCGATGCACTAATAACCGCAATTAGTTAACATTCGATTCGCTCAGTCTCTCGCTCGTGCAAGTTTATTAACAAATTAACGACTATGTGCGCCGACTCGCGCTCGGAAGGTTGCTTTTGAGACCGCGCGATTTATGTTACCAATTAAAAGCGGTGGCATGTACACCAGTGCAAGTACACGCTTTACATCATGGCAAGTTTTAATAGCAGCATCCACCGTCGCGTTTTTGGTTTGCCTCGGGAAGTTGAAGGAAAGGCGAGAACATCGAGTCTTCTTCCCTACGATCACCTAATCTCACCGCTACCATCGAACGCTTTGGCATGAGAGACAACAAATACCATTCTGTGATTCGTAGGTGAAAAGACGAGTGTCCCGTAACCGTACATAAAATACCCATCGACTGCTAACCACGCAGTCGCAAGCCACGAAGCGACGTTCTCAGTTTCCGTTCCGTGTTCCGAAGCATCGATATATTCTTATACGACGAAAAGCGCTGAACAAAACGGTCTCCCACAGGAGCAATACTCGAATCAACGCAAACAACGACGTATCTCGGGTCATAAGGCCGGCCAACAGCGCAGTCTCACTGGAATGTCCGATAATAATTCAATAGCCAGTTATTTATCGGTAATTCGGTGGTCGTTCCAATATCGCCAGGTGGGCGACCTGGCGCGGAGGATCAGCGCGGAGGAAAGAGAGAGGCAAGAGTAAGAGAAGAAAGATCGAGAGAGAGTCTCGTAGCCGAGAGAAATCGAGAAATGTGGGACGGAGGGTGCCATTAATTTGGCAGCCGTTGTTCGACTCGCCCACTGGGCCCCTCTCTCGTTCCTGTTCTCTTCTGCAGGCCTTAGCCTACATCCGAATTCCTCGGCTAACGTCGAAAACTACACATGGCGCAATATAAGTCTGTTTCTCCCGTCAATTCCTCCCTCCCAGCTCTCTGTTCTCTCTCTCCTATATCCGTGTACTCGCGCGTGCACGTACACTTTTGTTCCATTCCGCTCCTTTTCTCCTTTCCCCCCGCCCCCCGATTTTTCTCCTCCCCGCGAAATTCCTTTCACCTCAAACTTTTTCTCCCTTTCTCTTTGCCATTCCCATTCCTCGAGCCCTTATTGCTTCTATCAACGTGCCCTACTTGATTTATACATCTATATGTTTTGTTCTACTCCGTAACTGGAGGAGGGAAGGAAGAGGTAAACAGCGACGTATAATGCATAACTACGCGATGGAGGAGACCCATCTTACTCATATAATCGTCTTGGATAAGTAGACGCAATATCGTCCGTATATCGCGTTATATGAATATCGGGAAGATGTTAAATGTGTAAAAGCGGAAGTCATATGTATTTACGGCCGCCAAGATATGAGATGGAAAGCTTCTCGAAAAGCGCCCCTTACATGTGCGTTGAGTGGGGAATTGCGATCAATAACTGATGTATTATTTAGTTTGCCTCATAAAAACACTTTTCTTGAATGGCAAATATATAGACTAAATTAAAAAATCGGTTTGATATTATGAATATTTGAAATAGGATTAGAGCTGGTTGAGGAAGATTGTCGCTTTTAAGAAAATGAATTTATTATACAGTCGCGAGAGAAGATTTGCCACCAAGCAATACATACATATATACATACGTCTGGTGACAAACTCGGGGAGGAACACCTGTTATAATTTTTATTTGAAACCCGCAGGACCCGCAGTAACATAGGATGAAGGGAGACAGTATATTGCGCGCGCGCGCGAGAGTCGCATCGTCCGATTCGTGAACCCCGAGATTAAACCTAGTCGACAAGCGAGAGGCTGGGGTGCGCGTTACTTCCCGTTCGTGCACCCTGTTATCTTTTTTTCTTCTTTTTATATAGCTCACCGCTACGGCTCGCGAGCCGACGTTTCGCATGGCTTTACGCGTTAATCCTTTAAGCGCGATCGTCATGTAAACCCGAAAAGCTTCGGGATCGGATTAATACCAAGGCAAATACGAGTTGTTAAATACGCCACGCACCGCGATGACAAACTATTACTTACGTTCGATAAACGTCACATGCTACGGGAATAACTCGAGAGCCGTATTTGTAGCGTGAATAACCTGCTGCATTCCGCTCTTGGACTCTTCTCGATGGATTCTACTCGCATTCTTATCTCTCATTTCTGCCGATATCACACTGTATTTAGATTTTGCAATTTTCACATAGGATATAATAGCGATGTAAAGATAGCTTATAACACAGACACGTTTCTGACAAATATTGCATATGGTAATGTATGGTAATGTACAGGCAATATTTCTACCGTATTGTTTTTACCAAGACACACATTACTGGAGTTTTATCGTGAAAGACATCACGAAACACGTTGATCGTAAACTTTGATATAAAAGAAAGACTCGAAAGAAAATGGCAGAAATTAATAAATAGTTACATACTTTTGGCATGACAAAGTCATGTCTCAACACCTAATTACAACGGGAAGAAATATATACGTGCCTTCCACGCACTTTAAGGTCCAAGCCGGAATCCGCAAATATAAACTACATCTACTGACAGTAATTTAATTGACACGCCGCTCGCGTGTAAGAATAAACCACCGTGATATTAATTATACCCGGTCAAGAACAATCTCGGTAAGGCCGTATTTTGTTAATTCACGCGCCTCAACGACGATAATATTTTCTTAAGAGCCCGGCATCCTTCTCGCATAAAGTACGCGCGCTGTACGCCGCGCATTCCTCCGAGGAACCGGGACCGGACCGTGCGTGCCACGTCACACAAAACCTGCCTTTGGGAACGCCTTTATGATATTTTTAATAGCGGGACCATCGGTCCGGTATCTTTCTCGGCCGCAGCTGTTCCCCTTTACTTCTCCCCTTGTTTCCTTTTCGTCTCACCCTCAATCTTTCTGCCTTTTACGATTATTAATGACGCTATCCGCGGACGGTCACCACCCAGCGCAAGAGTCCGAGATGGCACCGATATTGTTTCATGCTTTATTTATTTACACCGCGACGTGACGCGCGATCGCCCCGATAGCGGTCAGACACGGATTTATGAAGTGCGCCGCGAAAAGAAGACCTTAGCGCCCTTCGGTCAGCCTCAAGAGTTGGCCGGTAGATATCTCGACAAGGTGACGAGGATCGATCGGCTGACAGTATTATCGAAACATTGTAAGAGGAAGTGAGATAAACTTTACCTCCAGGATGTGCGCGGATCGAAACGATATATCAAACCTGATAGGGCGATGTGCTCGAAGTAAATTGGTAGCGTTGGTACTCACCTAAACAGAAAAAATAACATCATGGTTAGAAGGGATACAATGCAATGTAAAACGAAAAAAATGCGATATACAATTTCGTCATATTAGAATCTTGCATTTTTTTTAAATACCAATATTAACGCACAATTTAACTACACGATACTAATTACAAAGGAACTCTTCCTAATTGCGAAACCATATATTAATAGATTACCACGATACGTAATTACCAAAACTTTTACGAGGTGCTTTTAATCGTCGTTTTAACAATACGAGAGAATAAGATCGCGTCGAGATGTGAAAATAATCAGTCGGGCTCGTGAGCGTGCAATTACTTGACGTATATATAGCCTCGGTAGTTATAGCGAGCCCCATTCGGGGTTTCCCGCGGGAACCCGCAAACTTGATGTTCTTGTGGCGTAGGCTACGACTGAGGGGGGCTAAGGCCGGTGGTCATTCTGGACTTCGGCAAGATGCAGAGCAAACGCGGCTCACCGAGTCGGTGGATCAACAAATTCAGGACGCCCGCGATTATCGGATATCAGTGTCGACAAACATCAATTTCCTGCGCATGCCGGTGTCGCGCGAACTCGAAAATATTTACGCGACTCGGAGCTACTTCCTCGATTCGCGCAAATCATAAAGCACATTGCGAAATATGTTATCGACGCAGTATTTCTCGTTCTGCTCGAGGAATATTCAAGCGTAAGCTTCTACGGACGCTATTACATCTCGTTTAACGAGTTTACGTACTAACAATTTTATGAAAAGTGTAAATTCTAAAAACATCAAAGAAACAAAGATTTTATTTCAATATAACGCCTGCGTTTGTTTATTCCTATATTGGGAGCTATTGCAAAAATAAAATATACGTATTATCCCGCGTAATATATATAATATATATTATATAATATACGTAACGTGTATTATAGATTTTATTTTTCCAATAGCTCCAATTGTGAATAAATAAACGCAGGCAAAATCTAATGAAAAAAAACGAGAGTCATTATCGAATAGAAATAATAAATTACCGTAAAGACAATTTCAATTCACAATGAATAGAATCTTACTTCGGATCTTGGAATTGATGCAAAGGGTTCTCGGGGAGAGACGATCTCGAAGGAGGTTACAACCAAGATTCCAATCGGTTAGAGTATAGATCGTCGAATTCTGAAATCCGGTACATTAACCGGCCACAAAGTGTACGGCTTTGCGGCGCGAATCGCTCGTAAACTGTAAACGTCGTTCGCGAACGCTTCGTACCCTCTAACTCCGTTTAACTATCGTATCTAAAAAGCATTCTATTTTTTATGCGATTCAAATGCAACTCCAGAACCATGGAATCGCGAAACCATTAAGGAACGAACTTTCGAACAGCCGATATTTATCCGGCGCACTGATGTGTCGCGAGAGGAAAGTGGAAGGAAGCCGCCTGCACGTTGGATTCACTCGCGAAAGGATCGATACGGAGGACACTTTCGTTTTTTGGGAATTTCATCGAAGCCTATTGTTATCGCGTATTCTAGCGTTATTTTTATGTCAGACAAGATAATCGGGACGTGCGAGATTGCGCCTATTATTCATATATCTCGCGACGAATGTCGGAGAATTCTTGCCGTTCAACATTTTTTCGTCGTAATAGCGTCGAACATCGACTGTGACACATTTGGGTCGCCCGTAATATAGGGACGAAATGTTCATATCTGTAGATCGGTAGTTACTGCCGCATGGTCGATCGAAAATTGAAATGTCAATTCGTATTTATGTAACATTCGTATCCTCGCCAAAATGTAAAAAAGCTCTTCGTGCGATTACTTCGGCGTCTCGCCATTCGTCTAATGTTCGTGTGCGACGGTGTAGAAAATGCTGAGGCCGACGTACGTTTTAGAGCTACTTCTAGCGTCCGCGCGGCAGAGAGGTTTTAAGTAGAAATCAAATCCGTAATGGCTCTATAGCCAATCGAAGCCGGGCGTTTGCGTATAGGAACGAAATGGGCAATTTTATCACGATAAATCGTTACTTCCTGTACGCAAAGCGGAATTCGCTTCGGCTATTACCGCGACTAAGTGCCGGAAGATACGACAGATTGATAAAAATTCGAATTCACGTCCGAATTTTATTAAACTTCGTCCAATAAAGTCAAATCGATAATAAACGCCATTACACCGTGTTCGTGGGTCTGTAACTTATAAATTATAGCAATTGCTTAAAAACTAATATACGCTTTAATCGAAATATGATTATACGACAAAAACGTGTTTCACTCTACTTTTTATTAAGACGATCGTTACTTTCACTTTCATATTACTTGCGGATATTCACGGTACCCAAAGAAATACCGATTATATTTCTTATTCTCGTTGCTTCCAATGCATTAAGGAGACAAGACACTCCATTTAACGAACCTTCCCTTTTTCCAATTGATTAACCGTTCCCTCCGTGTTCTTAACGCCGTGCAAACGTTTATATCGCTGAACGCACCGCATATAAGAAACGCACCGCGGTGCGACATATTTGCAAGTCCTCGTCATATATCAGCATTAATATCCCGCGCGACAATAACGCGGGGTAGCACAATCGGATAACGAATGTACACGCTTTCGAGAATGCGAGGGGAGGGAAGAGGACAGATAACGTAAAGTGCAACCAGTTTTCGCGCACAAAGCAGGTAAGCACGGTCTCCGATTGGAGATTTTATTGCGACGCGCGACGCGCCGATATGGCATGTGTGTGCGTACGTGTGTACGTGTGTTTGCCTGGCGTGCAGTCATCTCGAAGATCGAATATATACCTGCCTACCTGGCGGAATTCCTCTACGGATCAGTAGCCCCGCGATAGGCAGTACAGGTACCGGTAATGTCACGGCACGCTCGGATACCCTCTGGGTCGAATCTGCTATATAGCACACGTACGACCTCGTCGTCGCTGGGGAGCGGGACGTTATGGGGGAAGAAACGGGCCGGGGAGCGTATGCTACGTGGTAGCACGAAGTGCCAATAATATCTTCATGGCACGTCGTGTCGAGAAGATATACTTGGTGCTCGGGTACATCTAGAAGCGATAGCTAGTCCACCGTCGCGCCCGGGTATACCTGCGGGATGATCGCGCGTGTATAAGGAAAATAAGGAGAATAAGAAGACCTCTCCCTTTTTCTCCTTTCCCGCTCTCGCTGGAAAGCGGCGAGGTGTCCCCTTTAACGACCACGTCGATCGGCCACGTCGAAGATGCGCCGTTACGAGAGAAATATTCGCAATCAAAAGTGGCCGTGTGGCTGGGAATAATATCCGAGATCCCGCGCCGTCGTACGCACATGCTCAATGATCAATGGATGATCGCTATCGGCGATATGACAGGCATCCAGAAGATATGCATATAAATAGCCGAACTCGCGTCGCTGTTGTGCAAACATCACGATCTTGTCTCGCGAGGATATCTCTCGTGTGCCGCCGATCACATTGTTACGGCCGGCGCGTCGCTGGATCGGAAATCGATGGACGGGGATGACTCTGGATTTTATATCCTTCTCCCGGAGCGCGATGAAAAATGACCGCGATCAAATGGCGCGCAGCTTTTAAGGCTAATGGATAACTTGGAAGATCGCGGAATGCGCGGTGCGGATCGCGCTTTATCGAACGGTCTGCGTTACGAAGAAAAGCAAACGGACGGTCGTGAAAAGCCTGGTATTCCCGTGAAGAATACAGCCCCCGGACAGTAGGGCGCAACACCGATCTTCGTAAAACGGGATATAAAACGACATTACAGCGATAAGCGTGTCAACGACATCTACGCGTCGCGAAGTACGCGATAAAAACGAAATTTGCTCGCGAAAGTATTTTTTTAATCCATAATACTCCGCCACGTGTCGTAGCAACGACCTCGGCGTAGTTGTAAAGATAGACCGAAATGAGAAAAATTCATAGTAAAACTAACTACAAGAAATTGCTTACACTTAATGGCATTCCGATGGTACAATAAAAATCAGTGCACCTAACGCGAACCGCTTAATTTCTAATTTCTTTTATCGCGTTTCGCTCTCGTAGTTGAAATACCTTACTACCGTGTAAGATTTTCCCGTCAAATGCAGATCCTCCTGCAGGGATGCCTGAATTAATAAAAGCTAAAGGTTGTGTTGATCACGATACGCCAATAATGTCGAACCTTCCGATAATTCCGCATTCGCGGAAATCCGTATGCTCCAACGCCGCGAGTCAATGATCTCACGTAGAAAAATCCCAAGGCAATTAACCTTGCGCCGTACGGCTTGGCGCAGAAAAGTGAGACGCTTGAAAGGCTATGATCGCATAAACACACACACACATATATAATATATATATACACACACACACATAATTTATACATGTGTATACAAATAAACGCAAACACCAATGCATCGCCGACCGGGGAAATATTCCGTATCGTACGAATACCTGCATACAAACGTATATGGACGCGGGCGATAGAAAGCAATATTGTGCAAGGTACTAATTACGGGCGAGAAGAAAAACGGCATGGGGTCGCGATCCCGACGCTCAACTCGGCACGACAGAGAATTCCAGCCGACTCAGGTCAGACATATTGAACGCACGTGCCGTAAAAAAAGAAGGTAAAAATGATAAATAAATCGCGCGCTACCCGCGTAACGATTACACGACGCGAGCACACAAACGTACGTTTATATGTACGCACACGTGTGTGCGTGCGTGCATCGCGCGCGCGCGAATCAGTGTAAGTGAAATAGGGGGTGCAAGCAGGGGCTGCCATGGGGTGGGGATATCCCTTGCACCCTGCCGCCGCGGTCGTGTAATTATGTCGTGATTTATAATGATGGCGGGCAGTCGCCGGTGCGCAATTCATCTACTAAATGAAACGCCCGAACCTTGTTACGCCGAGTTCGTCACTGCGGCGGATCCTCGGCTTTTGTACGTACTGATTACGCGTATCAGCGCGAGAATGAGTTATGGCGGACGCATGGTGAGATTGAAAATAGATAAACGTCCGGATAAGTGGAAACGCGGATTGTAATCATGTAAAATAGTACAATTTAATGTTATTTAGTCTAATTCTTTACCATATTTTGCGAGAAATGAGAAAAGAAGAACGAGTAATAATATAATAATTGATATTGCATCAATATAGGAAAAGCTAACTGTGGCTAGATCGAATTATTCAAGCAACGTTTAATGACTGTTGCGTGCAAGAGAAGCGCATAATGTGACGTTGATATGCTCAGTAATACAGCTACAAAGCGTGGTCTTATCCGCAAAGCGAATACAAAACCTCGGAAGCGAGTTCCAGAATTCCGGTAAGTCGCGGCCAAGTTTAGAAAGTTATGTTGGCGCTGCGACAAGTCGCTCGCAGCTTGCCGGAGACTTACTTCCGAATGCAGCCACGGTGACGTGAAAACAATTCACGAGAATAGAGAGTCATTAAGATATCTAAGACCGCAGTCATTATGACAAGAAGCTTATACCTCGAGTAAGTAATAACGCTGATTAAACTTACATAACAGTAACAAAGCGGTGTTCTGCAACTTTATGTAAAAGGATTTAGCCGCGAACAACGTTAAGTACGTTCGCATATTTTCGAAAAGATAACACCTCATTAATTTTGTTCGTTACGCGATAATTAATAACATAACAAATATATTTTACTTGAAGGTACAACTCATTTCCCATTTACTCGTTAGATGGTTGTCAATTTTATAAGCTCTACATATGTAGTTAAGTAAATAAATTACTTTAATTTTTTTTATAAAAAGAGATATCATTGATACAGTTTCGCGTTTACGCGAGGGCAATCTTAAAACAGATAAGAATAATATAAAAAATGGAACATTCGCGACCTTACTTTGCCACAAAAGAGCTACGCCGAGGGGGTCGACGTGACAATAATGACCAGAACACGCATCTATGAGAAATATCACAGCGTTGGATGGCGCAATAAAAAGCTCGCCCTTTATCAAATCCTGCTTTCCTCTTCAACTGCAGCCGACCGTCGATCATGCACAGTAGCGCGCGATCCACCCGGCAGATGCGCGGTCATCAATCGTGACTCGATGCAAACGACGTCAAAAATGTGCAAGGCTGAATTTTTCTCGGATGAATCATCGCTTCCGTGGGACACACTGGCGATGGCCGCCGTTTTGCACCCCCTTCCGAAACACGCTTCGCAATGTCCGAAGCATCGGCGGTGCGGGATCGTTCCGCTTCCATCCGCGGCGAGCTCTCTATTTACGATCCATCTCGGTAGGATGTAAGGACCTCGTATATCACGTTCTGTTTAATTTCTATTCATGTGCGCGACCGTTTCGCTATCAACGGCGTCCATATAAATTCTGGAAAATGACGTCTTGATTTGCAGCACCTCTTTGACATTGTTATACAACTTACGAGATCTGGATATATATCCAGCGAATAAACGAGCGCACTCTACTGAATTTGAATCAGTCGTCTAACCGATAAGATGTCATAGAATCAATAAAATCCCCATTGTACACGGTGTAGGATATAACGAAAGGGCACATTTTCCTCGTACTCCATACACCGGTAAACATTTAGGTCGACAAAGTCGCCTAGAGCTGTATACATACGCGCTAGTTGGAAATAGTTCGCCGAGAACGTCAGGCAGTCGCAATCAGTGGTCGCGTTCGGTAATCACGGATGGGTTTCGCCACTTTGACTCGCAGACGACGACGACTCGGCAGTGAGCGGATGGTGCCTGAGATTGACTGCGGGCATACCGGCGATAGGAGAAACCTGCCGCATTACGATGTTCCAGCGAGCATCGCTTTCGGCCGTTGCCGAGGGATCGCGGCAGTTACAGCGGCAAACTGTTCAGCCAACTGCGTTGATTACGCTCGAAGACACCGAGAGTGATACTCTCTATCACCCTCCCGCTCCCCCGAGAATTCTCCCGTCATTCCAGAATCGTGGATGCTCGTGGATGCTCTCGTCTCTCTCTTCCGTCGTCAATGTACTACCCACGCCCTTACCTTTTGCCTAATCCTCGGTCTTCATCCTCTCGACGGAGCCTTTCACCTATAATTCCTTTCTTTCGCCGTGCTCTCTCAGAGTCTATGAGGCTAAGTGCGCGCCGTCTCTCCTTCATGAGTTCAGCCATTCTCCTGGTCCGTTCATGGTCTCGTCGTCGAGACCTTCTATGTTTTTTTAAGTAGGTAGGATAAGGTCGTTAATGAAATTCCCTCCTGGCCGACGAGAGAAGTTCCTCTCCGCTAGCGCCATGGTGTTTTTCATCACGGCGCTTCGTGAAAAGGATCTACGGAGGTGGACCGAACGGAAGTACTGCTCTTCCTTCGGGGGACGATGAAAGAAGGTAGAGAGATAGGATGAACGAAAGCTTCGAGAGTCGCCTGTCACGCGGACCGAGATTGCCCGCTTCTTTCTACTACCACTCTGCCGCCTCTCCCACGACTCCTAATTCCGATGGTTACCCGCACAAATGATGTGGAACGAGCAAAACATTGGGATCTCCTTGCCGGGGCTCTCCTATCCCTGTCCCCATTGCAGATAAGATAAGAGGGAGTCACGCGCTATCGCCTTGCAGAGTTCAATGTTCGTGCGCTCGCCGTAAGGCTTCTTGCTCAACTACTGCTTAACTACTTGCAAAGATCGTCAGTTTCTAAATTACGCGACCTTAATCAGCATCCATGTATTTAATACGTTGGAAATTGAGTAGTCGGTTTCACGATTCGGCGCGACTCCAACTGATAAAGATTATAGTTAGATTCGTATTATCGCGTGTAAATGCATGCTCTCACGCTCAAGTACGCGGAATTAACTGCGAAAAATCAGTGCGTAAAACGGCACGGTATGCGCGTTCGGCCTACGCGACATGCGTCCGTCGTATGATTTGCATCGGCGCATGATACATACGGTGTAATGGAGCGGCGGGGCCGAGCAATTAAATTCCAATTTAATAAAGGCACCGGGGGAATGTCGACGCCGCGGCGAAGTTTCATTTCAACGGGGCTGGAATCCCGAGCGTGCGACCGTGCCGCATCGGGGATGGTATGTGTACACGTACGTACGTTTAACGGCTGCGTTTCGCAGCCGAGAGACGAATCAATCACTGCGCCACGCAAAGCGATCGCGAATGCTGGTATTCGATGCTCAACAACCGGCGGATAGTTTCGGCGCTGCCGAAAAAGTCCTTTGACTGCCGTAGCAACCTAAGCGTTCCCAAACAGCGCGATTCGATTATTTGACGACGTTGAGAAAGTAATTTCAGCTGCACAGCGTTGCGCGTCGATCGCTCGCAAGACGAACAATCGGCAAAACAGAAATTCGTAGAATTCTAGACTGGAGTATTGAAATCATCTGACTTTAAAAGTTCACACATTTAAATAAAGTTAAAGCTAGGTAAATTTTTGCAAATAAAAAAGATCATATACTTGATATATATAGTTTAATAAAAACACTCGCAGCAAAATTATATTTTTATGAAGATTATCGCGAGTAATCGAGATTATTGATCACACAAATTTGACAATATGAAAAAGCGCGAGTGGAAGATACGATGATATTTTTCGATGACCAACGTGAGGCACCAATAGTCGTATATTTATTTGAACCCTATATTTGTCCAAAGTCTAATATTTGCGAACCGTTCAAAGACCATAGTTTTGGAGCAGCAGCTGAGTAAAGAACAGGGAGTGTATAAACCTTCAAAAGTCGTCTGTGCAATAATTTAAAACAAAATTTTTACAATCTAAATTCACTACAACTATAAAAACTATTCGCAAATATTTTATATGTTATTTTTATAAATATAAAAAATAAATTATTTTAAATTTATTCTATATCTGGACTCGTATATCCTTTTATACATTGTAATTAATTAATTAGTGCTTTTGAATAAAATTAGATAAAATTAGATTTCAGAAAAAAATACTTATAATTTTTATCGTCACGAAGAAGTCAATCTTAAATTCGTAAAAAAAAAATATAAGCTTGCTATTGACACAATTGTAAAATATCCTTTATATATGTTCACATTTCTATAACGAGTTAACAAGATTCCGAGAACGGAATGGATCGAAGAGAAAAAGCTCGAGGGCAGACTTGCGGGGAACAAGGGATATAAAGGAACGATTCGGAAGCAATTCGGTAAGTACATGTCGATTTATGTCCGGGAATCGCCGATAGCTCACCTACGCCATTTTCTTCCCCCGCATTCGCCGGGTTTTGCCACTGGATCGTCGAAGAGCGCCATAAGAGATCCGCGGATGTTATTGTATGAGAACGACGATCGTTCCCAGCCTCCCCACCATATTTTATACACCCTGTATATAACGTGTAGAAGAACGTTTCCGATGGTCTATCTTATGACGTTATTTGCGGAGTGGCCCGAATGGATGGGCCGTCGACTGTCGATCCGTCGTGGCGTTCGAAAGGAGGAAATGGCCGACAACTTCGGTCAAGGAATTATGAGGAGCCTTTTTTCCTAGATTACACGAAACATCCAGCCGATATCACGCGAGTGAAGCAGTACGAAGTGGATTCCACACGGTGCGGCAACGGCGATTCTTTTCTGCGAGACCTTCGATCTCATCTGCCGTAGAGATCGTAAATACCGTCGCCGCGTCGGTTCCTAACGGCGACGTTCATCTGGTGACACTAGATAATGGTATTGGATGGATTTTTTATACCCTCGCATACATTCTCTTAAATAAAAAGCTTGAGTAAATGTGTGTCCCTAAGATTTATTATGTATAAAATGATAATAGAAGTTGTGGTATCACAAGAATATAACGATATGAATCGATATACGCGATAACGTTATTCCACAAAGCATAACTATTCTAAAAATTTAATAATATTTTCTCTTTCTTTTTATACACTGCATAAATTTATATAAAAATGTAGTGTTAATAATAATAACTTGAATAGATTCAATAATAAATTAGTTGTTCAATAATTCATGTTCTCGATTTAATTCATGCTTGCAAATTTATGAGCGTTAGCTTAAAAATATTGATCATAAAATAATTTTAACAATTATAAAAAAAAATTATAATAAAATCAAAATAGAGGAAAGATTGTTGGTCCCCTCTCGAATTTTACATTTGATCTGGTTATATGTTATTATACTTTCGATCTGTAATAGGCCTCATAGCGGCACACAAATTATTCAGATGAGTTTGCAGCTGGTGAATAATCCGGTTGCGCGGTGACGGGCCAATGTTTTTCATGCGGCTATCCCTCATTTGGCTTATCTCTGATTCTGACTAAGACTAATGCGGGCGATTCGCTCGATCGTTTGTAACCCCCTCTGACCCTCGTGGCCAACTCGCACTCATTTACCCCCGAGGGCCACCCTCGTCTCCGGTCCTTTGCTGACTAACACGCTCTCATTTATCCGCAAGGAACTGATGCCCGTCCCGTAGATATTAGTTCGAGGAAATGTCAGGATCATTCATAATTGAAAGGTAAAAAAAAAAACGCTGCGCTTGATCGATCTGTCAAAAATCGTGGCATAACGTATCTTTTAAAACACATTAAATTTTTACACAGCGAAATAAATTCGACGAATACTTCCCGGGCACAGAATTGCAGACGCCTTTGCGTTGAAAAATTGGCGCAAAGAAACATCTTAGATTGACGTAACTTATGTCACGATTGTTTTCGAATTGCACCGCCATCAAAGTCTCGTTTTCTGGTACTCGAAAGAGGACGATCGGGGAGGTTTTCTCGCTTTCGCCGGTGCTATATGACTCGTGTAACTGCCGCCGGTGCTCCTGGACGTTTTCTATGCTCGAATAACGTTGCACTTACCCAAGGGTTTACGTCCTGACGCTTCTTTCTCTCGTGATATCGACTTTTAACGATCGGGACGAGGAAAACCGGCTATGAGACCAAAAGTGGTCGCGTCTCGATTTGCTCGGAAAAACGTATAGAAAAAACGTCCCACCCTTTCTTGCGCATTCTATTTTTTTACGGCAAACCGCAAAGTCTCTGCGATCCGAGATGAGACTCTTCGTGACATGTTCCCGTATAATTTCGCCGGATCGCAAGAGAATAAAGAAAAGTCGACGCGGCAGCAAAATAAAACTAACTAGCAGCACAGCCATTACCCTAATCGCCCGCTCCTCAGTATCCCTACCGGACAAGTATTTCACATTGCGTGAATACGGATCGACATCGGTGTCGAACTGGTTCTCCGCTCCGTGAATCTTCTATCCGTCTCTGTATATACCCTCTTCCCGGAACGTTTCCCAGTGCCTTTCTCTTTCTCCCTCTTTCTCTCCCCCCGCCGCCTGCCGTCTGCCTCCTGCCCCAGCTCTTCCTCTTCTCTCTCCTCCACCGTTCTCTTCGTTTAATTTCTTTTCCGATCTCCATCGCGTTTCTATATCACCAGATCCTGAATCCTACATCAGGCAGCTCACACGCGATTTACTAAGAAATTCATTGGCTAATGAAATTAAATTCCTGCCCGCCGTTCGTCTCGCTCCACGAGGGTCCTTCGCGTTGTAGTTTATGCGCCGTATTGAGTTCCGCGAGTTCCATGTCTCGTTGTCCTCTCGTTTCGCTCCTCTCTCTCCTGATATTACACGCCAAAGCCGAGCGCAAAAAAGTAATCCAAAATAATTTCCTTTGCTTGTCCCCCTTCCCTTCCCTCTGGTTGCCCGTCGCGCGTCCGCATCGCTCGGCAAATGCGATGAAGAAAATGAAAACGACGAAAGCTGGTCCGATGGAGAAATAAAGGAAAGACGGAAGAAAAAATGTCGACTCCACAGTCGGTTCTCACACTTCGCACCTCGCGCAAATAATTGGAACGTGCTGAACCCCTCGAGTTCTCGGGTACTCTTTTAATTTCGTTCCTGGCCTCCCTTAATTCGTCGCAGGTAGTTAGAGAAGACACTCCCGGAACTATTTCCCTCCTCCCTATCGTCTCTGCGTGTCTTCCGTCCTCGTCTGCCTATTGCATTAACTTGCGAACGGAATCTCGCAGGCCTTGCCGGATCGAATCACTGCGGCGAGATTTTTAAATAAACACCGAAGGAGGAGCAAAAGGTCCGATGTTGACTCCTCGAAACTTAAGAGCGCCACGCGCCTTCGACTTCTTCCGGAATAACTACTCTTGACATAAGGAGATTTCGCCCTCGCTCTTTCCAAACTTCTTCCACCTACTTCAAAGATCTTTAATTTCGATAGCGCGGCGTGAAATTTAACAGCAAATTTGCGTAATTCGCAATTGAATTGAAAAAGTTTTAATAGCTGCAACATTATAATATGTAACAACCGTTTTTACGTTTTACAATTATCGCGAAAAATTGAGTACTGAAATTGATTTGCGCAACGAAGCAGCTTCCAAATGTTGCTTTTGCGTGACGCAGCGTGCGGCACAGTGGATCGTATGTGAAACGGTGAGTCGTAATTAAAAATCTAATTGGCAGCAGATACCATTTTTTTCGATGTGGCAAAACTTCTTTTTCATTGCCAATTATTCGAGCTCCGACACGGACTTGAAATTTCCAAATGGCTCTGGCCCGCTTTTAACGATGTGCGCAATGTTTTATGAGTATTATTTTTTACGCGGCATCGAAACGCACGGTGTTCGTTTCGCGCACCGAGTTTTGTATTCTATTTATAGATAGAATGTGTGTTGTTCAGTTTTTATCGATCGACAATTCGCGCATTTTTTTCCAATTTATCGCAAAACTTCTTTTTATGAAAATCTCAATAAAAAAGAATAAAGAGTTTTCATAGATTTAATCAAACTAAAGATAAAAAGAGAGAGAGTGTGTAAACATCGATATCGCCTGCATTATCGAAATATAAATAAATCGAAGAGGTTTTTTATTAGTTCATTCAACAACTATCGCGAAATCAAACTATCACTTTCTGTAACTGAAAGATATCCCACTGCAGTGGCACCGTCCCAAAAGAACGATGGCGGCAGCTTCTTTTTTATATCCCGCAGGAGGGATAATCTTGTTTTTATACTCGAGAATTCCCTCTGGGAGAATAAGTCAACGGTGGCTTCGGGTATCTCCAGGAGAGAGAGTTAATTCGCGGTCCGCTGCAGGCTGCAGGCTGTTTACACGCACAAGATCTCAGTGATGTATTCGCGCCTCGAATTCGCGGCTTCCTTGTCGACCACCCACGCCACGAACCCGACCGTTTTCGGTCTCCTGCTCAGCAAGACGTCGGAACGAATATGTTGAAAGTTAGCGTAATTGTAAAACTCATGCTCGCCATCGATCTTGTCAAATCACAGTACAAGAGAAAAATATATCGCTTTGTAAAAAAAAGATCCTGTCGTTTATATATACACATCATTTTTGCACTTGTATCACGCAATTAATTAATATTGCCATCCTCCTTTGTCTCTATCTCGTACAATAGATTATTACAATTATAATACTTTAATAACAAGATTTTACACGTAGTGAATTAATTTTGGCGATGAATAAGGTTTACAGAAAAATCTCCTTAAGAAGCTTTCAGGGCTGACAGCGGGTGGATTAGTGAACATGCGGTTGACGTATAAGGCTTGTCAATTAATTACCCTTCCTTGTATATTCAACTTCGGGGAGTTTGCACCCTCTATCGTTCCATGGGATTATCATGACACGACAAGCTCCGCTTATGCCCGGATTAGGAAACGTCTGCGAACGTTTCATTTTAAAGACAATATCATTTTACGTTGACACGAGAATTTCCGTTATCATGTTCTACCGCCCTCTCTCTCTCTCCTTTTCTCTCTCTCTTTAAGGCAATTTATTATTCTTACTAATCGTAAAAAATATACTTGTTTTTTTTTATATATGAAAATAATGGAAATAATTGTAATAAACGTCAGAAAACTTAATATGACAATCAACAATTCCATAATTTTCAATAATTTCAAAGCACACTTAATCATGCAGCAATATTAGAGAAAGTATCTTATTATATATTTATAGTTAATAAAGCTGGCGCAAACATGAAATGAAATGTGTCTTTTATACAGAAACGATCCGACGACGATACGCAATGCGCGATATTACGTAAGCATTTATCGCAGTTACGAAATTAATAGGTGCGAGGAAGATCAGATCAGGAAGCGCCGAGGTCGATACGGCGACAGCGGTATAATAGCGCATGGCGGTTACGTCGAGCTTAGTCGCGAGACACAAACGAGGGGGTCAGGATTTGGGGTCGGCGTGAGGTCGTGGGCGAGCCGCAGAGGTGCGTGTGAAAGCAACTGAATCTTTGATGGCGGAGGTTGAGAGTCAGGATCTCACCCCTTCCTGTATACTAGAGAGAATTTCCCCATGAGGAATCCGGGATGGTTGGCGATGGTTAAGCGGCAACTGGCCACGCCGGAAGTTCCACTTACGACACCCGTTACTGCGGACCATATCTGCTCAACGGAGCGACAGTATAACGAGGTCATCTTTTTACGGGCAGCTCGGATAGCGCGTGAATCTCTGAGTCGAATGCGCGCATCCCTGGTAGTCCTGTAGTGTGAAATCTAATCTTCTCCCCAATTACTCTCACGTTATCCGATGGGAATGAGCGCCGATGAGATGAGATTCCCGTACGGAAACATCGTTGCTAATGAGTCCTGAAGAGTGACCCAGTTGTTTAAGAAACTTCAAGTGCGCTGGTAACAAGGGTCTATGTAGGTTGTGAATTGCACGAGTAATAGATTGTCCAATGAAGATAATTTGTCAGAAAAGGACGATTAAATCGAATTTTCTCTGCGAAAATTAGCATGTAACCATCAATTCGGCGGCACACATTGTGGCGACGCGACGTAGCCGCGACCGCGCTATGCAATTATAGCAATTTATATTGTGAGTTCGGCGAAATAAAATAACTCGGATCGATGATCAAGATTTACTAGTCAAGCGTTCCAAGCGATTTGTTAGTCGAATGTGTCTCTTTTGCCAGCACACAACTAATCACGGAATGTTATTTCCAGACATATGTGAACGGTTTTCATAGAGATAAAATAAAAGAAATGCATCTTTTGTTTAAAAACGACTAGAACAGTTTGAAATTACATAAATTCTAGCACATATCTAACAATTTTCTAAAAAAAGATACTAAAAGTAAATTTTATGTAAATCTAAACTCCAAACAGTTTGTCAAGTTATTGAAGATATCTGTTATAAAAGCATTATCATTCTTACGATACAAAGCATACGTAGAAATCCGTCTTTTAAACCTTATAACCCTATCTACAGTCGCGAAAATACATGTAAATGTAAAAATATAAATAATACTATCGATATCAATTATTGACTATCAGCGAGCAAACGCAGACCGATAAATATAAAAAATAAAAAATTACGACGATGGTGCAGGGAGTGAAAATTAGCGAAGCGTGGTATATTGTTGATAACCAACTTCGGTATTCAATACCTTTTGCCTCGATTCGCAGAAAATCAAAACGAGCCACTCGTCAAACGTGCTAAATGGCAATGAAACGCGATATGGCCATGCACAAACGCGTCCACTTCGAATCACGTACGGTAAATTTGCAAAGTGAATTCCTTCTTTTTTTTTATATACGTACGCATCGGCGCGACCGGTCAAAAGAGGATTAACCCGGAGGATGGGTTCAGTCGGGAGCCTTTAGATTCCGCCCACGCAAGAAAGTGTTGCCATCCATGGCGCTTAAGGCGGGACGACGACGGTAGCTCGATTAAGTAACAGGGTTTAATGTCTATGCAAAGTAAATTGTTGCCCGGCGAAGCCCGATCGTAGCTCGAAAAAGTGAGGATGAAGAGGAGGAGAAGGAGGAGGAGGAAGAGAGGAAAAAACGAAGTCTGGTATAATCGAAGGATACAGCGAAACCGGAAAGAGCGGGGGTAAAGCAGCTGAGCTACAATTAAATGAAGAGGACACCACCCACCGATAGCGCCCAGGATAAGTTCCTTTAGCGAGTGATTAAATTTTAATCCACTTCTAATTAGATTTTTTGTCAGGCTCGACGTAAGGGCGAACGGCCGAGCCCATTTTGAAGGGAGAGATGGTTAGGAGGACCTTGGTAGACGAAGATGCAACTCTCGCGTTAAAAGGATTCATTTTAATCGAAACTTTTTAATGAGAATCGGTTGTCCGGTATTTTAATGTCATTAACACCAACTCCGCCGACAATTCTAACATTGGCATTCGCTCAGACGTGATACGAACCGAAGAATCGCATCTTTTCATAAATATCAATCCTATTGTCCCCATTTTGTTGATCAAAAGTTGAGATTAAAGTGCGATTAAAAGTAAAACGGAAGTGTCGTTATTATGATGGTTAATGTGATTACTGCAACCTCATTGCCAGAAAGATTCACTTTTCTTCTAGTGTTTTAATATCTGAATGATACATTTCTTATACGAAGTTACAACTTTTACAAATATTGCCACAAATTAATAAAATTCATCTCATTTAATATTATTTTCCTCGTAATGTAATTAAAACCCAAGAAAAGGTATGTTTGGCGATTTATCGCTAATTGAAAATCGCAGTAATACTGCAGACAGTGCAATTTTCTTCGACTCACCGTAGCCCGACTAACATTTCTGAGTTTGCACAGTTTCTGGGTTTTTGACATGGACGAATCGATGGGCAAACAAACGGCGGATTTGGCAGCTTTCCTTTGGCGAGCCGACCATCGCCGCGCCGCCGCGCAGCAGTCTCTCTTCACGGAACGCCGTCTTGCGCTCGTTCTACTTTGCATCTCGTGCACATCCTGCCCAAGCCACACAGCCCATCATTCTCTCGTTCCGCTGGTGGTTCCTATCAAGCGCCGATAATTCGGACATGTAGGCACCGAAGCGAGGCCGGCGCCTTCTGGTCAGTAGTTACCGCAAGAACCGCCAAGTCGGTTCTATTCTGGCCGGGCCCTAGCCTGAACCAGCCTCGCGTTACACCGATAAATAGTCAGTTACCTTATACCACGTTACCATTATACCATCTAAATGTGCACGACCAAGAAAGCGCTGTGGCCCTTTAGAAACGCCTCGTCTCTCTGCCACGGTCTTTAGACCGCCTTTCAGATGCCGCGCGGAACCATTCTCCTAATTGAATTAGCCATCCGGAATTAGCAATTTGAGATTAGCGCCGCGGCGGCGCTTCGTCTTTCGAAAGTAAAGCTGGTCGAGAGCTGGATTACAGACTCGTTACGTAACTACGCAATTAGAGAACGTGTACGTCTACGTTGTACGAGTGCAGAGCGAGCGTGATCTTTGCAGGATTCAGGAGTCGTCCAAGATCAAAACGGCGAAGGTCATAACAGAAACCCGGAACTCAATTGCATGGTGTCCCAATGAAATACGACTAGTCGACTCCAGCTCGGAGACCAGCGCAGTCAGTATGCGAGTTCGGATCTTCATTTCTCCACACGTTGTAAGTAGATGGACTCCTGCCCTTAGCGATCGTCATGTAGTTCCGAGTTGTAAACAGTTTAACGGCAGAGAAAAAATAGACATTAATAAAATATATAAGGATAGAGAGAAAAGGGAGAGAGACAAGGGAGAGAGACAAGGCGCGGAGGAAATAAAAGATGAAATCGGTCAATTTGATCTCCTTGCTCGCCTCCTCTCCGCGTGGCGCAGGTGGATCGACGATACTTATCTGGCGATAGCTATTTCCTGGAAATCGCGGGGGGGGGGCCAAGGGCTTGTCTCTGTAGATTGTCGTCTATCACCGCCAATCCTCACTAAACGATGCTCGTATTTCCGCGTACGACTCTTTCACTACAATCGTGATACAACTTTGACGTTTCTCGAATATAGTATATCGATCATTTTTTAAAGTCAACTCTCCCCGATAAAACGAATCTTGCCGGTAGTAAACGGGAAACTCTCAATGCTATAAAACTTTGTATGTGCCTACGTTAAAAGGCAAGAATCACTCGCGCTATTTTCCGAATTGCATGTCAACTCATTTATATGCTATAATAAATAATCCAAAAAAGATTGAACGACTAAAAATTCATGCATATGCTGACAGAAGACAGAAGTAATATTTAAATCAATTTCTTCAGGTACTGCGATATCAGTTTTGGGAACACAAAGGATAAAAACTGAAGTTTTATAAAGTCTGAAGTTTTTGTTTTTAGATGCTCTTAATGAATTTCAAGTTAAACTATTTTATTGACAGTAATATCCTGCATGGCGCCGGTAAAATAGAAATAAACAGAAATAAACGGAAATAAAAGGACAGGATATTAGAGTAATCATCAGGGGAAGACATGTATTGTGTTAGTTCGTTGGCTTTGATTGCCGGGTATTCAACAGGGTCTAGACAACGGGTGGCGCTTAATGTCATAACATTATGCGACGACGTTTACGCCATGTAGGTATACTTAAGGCAATAAGATCTAATGTGATATATAGCAGTATCCGAGAAATCGAGCCGAGAGAAGATCGTTTGCGTATCGTTACCACTACCGCATGCACCGCGACTGTTAGAAAGATCTGCCAACGCGCTTCTGCACTCGGTAAATTTTGCATCACTTTGCATATGCATGCGTCGGCAGAAACGAAATCATCGATTTACGAGATGCAGAGGAAGCCGCGCTTTTCATTGCTGCCATTAGCGGCTTTCTCCTCCGTCAGCATATAATTCTCTACAAGCGTTTTACCTGTTAACAGATTACAATCCGCCAAGTAACAATTCATGACAAATCTACATAAAATTATCAACACGCGGCAGCCAACGATCTATTTGTAACGAGGAATCCGCTGTATTTACATCTGGCTGATTTACTTCGTCCACATGGTTACTCTCAATCGTACGTTACAAAGTTCGCGTCACTAATCCATTAAAAACCGCTTAAGACAATATAACACGAAGAAAATGGTAGGTGCTGTGGATACGTCACGCGTGAACTGGAAAACACATGTGAATCAAATTCAATTTAATCGACTGTCAAAACACACATTATACGCTTTGTAAGAGCAATATTATACCGTAAACCAGCAAGAAGCTACTTATTCAAACTATACGAGAGATGCGAAAGAGTCGGAATGTTCTCAAAGTAATTTACGTGATAGGAAACAACGAGACGAAATCAATAATGCAAGATTTTTGCAGACAAACTATCTCATCTTGTTCTCGCCGTTCTCGCCGAATAGAGATATTTCGATCGTGTATATTGGGCTACGCTCTCCTTTTCTCTTATGCAGCAGAAGCTACCGCACTGATACTCGTTATCTGATATATTATTACCTGCTAATACTCTAAATTTAACTACCATGACGTGAAGAGTATTTAGTAACCCTGAATCCGGCAAATCAGATCCACTCTATATTTTTCTTACAGTCTGTAGACTATTAATGGATGTCTCTCTCTTCTTTCCTTCTCTTTTTCTTCTTCCAATATCTATTTCCGTTTCTATTTTCTAATGTTAGGAATATAAGTTTTACATATGCCGTATTGTAAATGCACTTCTTCCAATTTATGTAGAAAAAGAGGATATTTATATATACGTATATTGTGCTTATGTGTAAAATGTATATGTATGTGTAAAATATGTATGTAAAAAAAAAATATACACACACACACACACACACACACACACACACACACACACACACACACACACACACATATATATATACATATATTTATTCTAAATGTATGTACATATGCACTTCTTCAACTAAATAAGCACAATGTAACAATGCTCTTGTCGTTAAGAACAATCGAATTATTGTCGCTCAACAAACGTCCGTCGCCGCGGTTGCTTCGGAATTGCCCGAATCGCCGGATACCTCGGGTAAACATTCGCGACTATCCTACAATAGCTCTCGAGCACAAAAGCTAGCTACTTTGGTTCAAGCAAGCGAAAAGCTGTCCTTTCCTCACGAACGAAATGAACTCCGAGAAACTTCGTTACTTAAACGCGGGAGAAATTGGGATTTTATAGACATTCGTAAGAAAAACAACGATTCCACAAAAGCAACGATGGTTGCCTGGGCGTACTAAACTAATCTTGATTATATTTGCACACGTTGAGAAAATGAAAATTTCGATTCTGAATTCGTAAGAAATTAAGAGACGCTGTATGCACGCAGATATTTGATTACTGCATAGGAAGACAGATTGTATAAATGTCATTTAATCAAAGAGAAAGAGAGATGTTTTATCTCTGCGCGTTATTATATTTAATCTATATATCGCATAATATAGCAACACTACTTACGAGTCGCCATACGATACGTCTTACGTTAGCACGTAGGTGCACGTTATTCACGAAAATGGTGAATATTTCAAATAAAGCGTGACTGCCGGGAGATATACATCTTCACGCTCTATCTCCGCGAGTTCCGTCGTATAAGGTATATCATATTCACGCATGCATGTATCATGGTTAGTACGTCGTAGCTGTCAGACATTGGCGTGGTGTATCCAACGTAAGCCGAGACGTCTTCAACTTGATTACCTTAACGATATCATGACGGTGATGTTATCTAATAAACTAAATGCAATATAACAATAGAAAGACGTCGGAAATGTTCCGTACAGCGAATAGAGTTTGTCACGAACTTTCATAAACATACGCAAAGAGAGAAGAAAGAAACGCGTGATACGCGTTTGTCCTTTTTTTTCGTCACGATCGATCGCACATAACTATCGGTTTTGAAAAACTGTCAGAATCAAGCACATTTTCGAAAGCTATGCAAATGGCCATTATCGCTTTTAAGCGATCTGTAATATCGCAGTTTGTCCCGCGGCGTATTGAAAAACCGTAAAGCGAACTGCCCGGCAACGTCGGCAATTTTTTAGCGCGATCGCGTACAGTGCCAACTTGAGGGTAATAAAATAAATTGCACAGGTGATTCTAGGTAACCGCAGGCGAACACGTGGCGCACTCGCTAGCATTCGTGGAAACGGTCGGCGCCGAGAGGAACGACAACTAGGAAGAGGATTTTCGGCGTCGCCTATGGCCGCGGCTACGTTTATCGCCCACGAACGGCCACGGTCAGCTTTCTTTTTTGCCTAACGGCGAGCTACGTGAGAGAGAAAGAGACCCCGGCCCAACCGCATCGCAGCATCATCTGCGCCCAACATTCCGCCATGCTCCACCCTCGCGTGCCACCCGAATCCCCCTTACAAAGAACGCTATTAAATCATATCAGGTTCAGCCGGCAATTATTTAGGTATTAGCACTCTTCCCCCGCGCTTCTCGTGCATTCGTGTTTCACGCGGCTGCTGCAATCGGGCACCGGCGCTTCATCGGGCCAAGGATTTTTTTGTCCGCCACGCCGCGCCGCGTCGGCCACGGCATGATGCGTTTTTCGCGCTCAATGAAATTCCGCAATAGCCTCGTTAAAGACCCCTGCATCTCACTGGCTTGTGTTACGTGATGCATGTAAATTAACATACATGGGCGATGACTATTCGCCTCTTAGAAATAACATTTCTATATTATTTCTAGACAATAATTTTTTATATTTTTTCTTTTCGTGCTTGACTCATTATCGCCTGTTTTTTATATTTATTATATATATTTATCACTTCTACTTTTCTTATCATCTTTAATACTTTACTACATTTCTCGATGAAGTATCGATAGATAAATCGCGTGATATCGGACTGTGTTGTTCGAATGTAATTAGATAATGTCGGTCTGAGCATGATTTAATTCCGAAATTGGCGGCAGGCACAGAAGGGGATAAATAACTCGTTATTGCATTCGGTAAAACCGTCGCGTGACTCCAAGTCCTTAGAACGTGCAGCCGCCGCGTGCAAGTTCGTGGGCAGAGACCCCGCCGTTTCATTTCTCACAACAAACGTGTGCACGATAATGAGAAGGACCGGCGTATAATGAGTCGAGATCGATTTCTTGATCAGAGATCAGACTCACAAATCGAGGAAGACCTACCTACCTACCTACCTGTTCGTTCGTCGAAATAACTCTTCCGTGCTATTGATTTGTAGAACGTGACCATTCGCGCGGTGATAGCGCACAAAAATTTACGTGTACGTAAAGTTCCATTAAATATCACTTTAACAAGTTGTAATAATCGTTTTGCAAACTCGACGCGGCGCTAACATAATATTTCTTAATTAATTTTTCCCTACTCGATGTTACTTATCTCATGCGATCAGACTTTATTTATAAAACCGGTCTTTCGTTTTACTCTGTAAGCTGTACATCTGAAAATAATACTTATGCGAGGCATAAAACGCCGTCGCTTCTTATCAATGGTTTATCGCGCAAGCATTATGCGACAGTGTATAATGTTTATAGTAACGCCCGTATTTCTTGCAGGCGCCGCATCGATTACCCCGTTCTTTCCAACATTCGCCCGCGTATACATTCGACACGCGTCGCCGCGGACGATCCCGGCGATATTATACCTGTCCCTTCGCCGGCGCGCAACAAAAAGACTGCAGCAGCACCACCACGCGGACTCGCGCGCGTGGTTCCTGCGAGTTAAAGAATCGTACCGTTATAAATAATCGCTTCCTGCCGGCTCCTGTTTGCGCCGCGCCCGGCACAGCATCCACCCAAGGCGAGATTTTTTCGTCGAGGCTTGCACGAGGCAGGGCAGGGTGGCGACGAGGTCGACGGCGGCGAAAATGTCGGTCATAAAAATGTCCCAGTAAGGAATGGCCCCGGCGAAGAGAGAGAACCAGACGAGTTTGCCTCTTTGCCGGCGACCGTACCTTCGGGATGGCGCGCTCGGTCCGGTCCATGTATCGTGGGTGTACATCGCCCTCCTCTCGTTTATACAGGTACGCTTTACGGTGTAGGGCAGGCAAGTACGGGTCGAGTCGGAGCCGACCCGGCAAACTCCGGTCAACGGAGAAAACGGTCATCCCGCCGGGGGGTGGGAAAGGGTCGGCGGTGGGAGAAGACCTAGTGGTTAACCTCGTTTGCACGCAAATTCAGATAAAGTCGCGGTTACCGCGATGCCGTCAGGTCCATAGATCAATCGATCGGTAACGCGTTCGACCTCGGGCCACGACGCGCGACGTTTACGACGTCTACGGCCTAAGGCCTGGAGAGAGCGTTGGAAATAACTGTACATGCCTTATGTGTATAATCCGTACAATTGTAGACCAAGAAAGATAGAAGAAAAAATATCTTATTATCAAATATCTGTTGAAAAGCCGCGACGTCACGCACAATGCTGAAGTATAACGTTGTAAAGTCTCACTCCGCGCTCTTCTCCGCGTGCCTTGAAATCGCATCGCTTACAGTCCGCTAGTCTGTAAAGTTACGTCCTTTTCATAGCTGCAAACTTGTACCGCCGCAAAAGATTCTAAAAGTTAGTATTACAAAATGCAAATTGATGCCAACCGCGGGCGCATTGATCGAGAAACGTTGCACGCGCGTGTATCATAGGTTTCGCTATCCTCTCCTTTATATGCCGGAACATTTTATGACGTAAGTAAGTATAGGTTGACCAGTCGATGCAGCAACCTGCGGGCAGCCAGGGAACGGGTATCCTGGGAGAAGGAGGATCCGCATGCAAATTCGAGTAAAGTCGGTTCCGCGCGCGAGGCTGCCGGGCTGCATGCATCGATTGACTAGCAGTGCATCTACCATTATGCGTTTCGAGAGGAAATCCCACGAGAAACGTATTCCAGGGTAAAAAGGATGCCGGGAGAACGCATTTTCCATTAAAATTATGTAAATTAATACTATCTTCTTCACGTCAAACGCATTCGTGTACGATAAACCTTTCTAGATTCGCAGATGTTATACACGTGCTGTTACACACATTGCTAGCGTTAGCTCGGAACTAAATAGAAAGATTAAACCGGGCAACTTTCGAGAAAACGAAACATTAGCTTGCAGGGACGGGGGCTAATCTGTTCCACGTAAATTCACAGAGAATCGCCTTCCGAGAAGCGGTCGAAGTTTATAGATCCTTTGACTACTCGTGCATCAAGCGAATCTATGCCAAGGAAAGAATCGCTCGATATCAGAAGTGGGTCAGTATCTTCTTATTTTCATAACTTCCCGCGTTTCTCTTTTCACTCGCAAAAGATTCAAGCGGTACGAAGTTAACTTTTTATCGTCTCAGTATCCGTGTTACGCACAGACTTTCTGCGAGATAAAGAAACAAGAGAGAACAAACAACTATTTTCTAATATAGAAAAAAAGAATGTACAACATTCTGGATTATTGAAAACAAGACTTTTTTCTTGATAATATAAGCCGAGAATTTTGTTTTTAAACATTACAGAGATATAATGATTCCCACTCTTATACGTACAACTTTTTCCATCACGGTAGAAATGTTAAACATTGAATATTTTCATATATTTCACTAACATAATTTACTAACATCGGAAATTGTGTGCGCCATTCTTTTTCGCTCGCCCTGATCCCTTTTTGTTGCTCATCAGCACGTTTCGTTTATTTTCGCCATTTCTTGCGCTTCGCTTTTTCAGCTTACGAGAGATACATCGAAGTAACCCGCCCGTTGCATGCACTTTGTGTCTGGCCTATTTTCCTGTGTAGCAGGGAAACGGGGAAAATGATATCCCGCTTCTTCCCGTCCTTTTCCCCTCACCCGGCTCTCGCGACTCGTTCCCGGCTTTCTTTCCGTTTTACGTTGCAGTCCGCTTTTTGAGATACGCGCCGTAGACGGGCCCAGAGACCGTGGGTGCGCGCTTGAACGGGTAAATTGATACCGACGACGGCGGGTGGTCTGTTCTAGAACATATGCAGATGCCGCGCTACGAGAATATTCCGCGATCTCTTTTCTCAGAATGGGATACGTAGCGCGATAATTTGCGACGCTTTTGTTATTTCATTCGGATTCGCGAGCACAGTTTCTTTCCTTCGCGATTCTTGAGCGGGCTAAAGAATTTCGCAACGTTTCAAGTAAACGCAAGTCAAATGTAGATAGAAAATTACATACAAATACTACTTTAAATAATACTTTGCAATTTGTATGCTAAATCTTTAAAGTACTTCAGCATTTTCCGATATGTAACCCAGATATCGTTATTGCTATTATGACAATAAGAGAAAATACGTACGTAGATCTTACAATTATTACCATTATTACAAACTCGCACGGTTTCTAATTCAATTTAATGTTTCCCAATTTGTGTTAAATATTATTCGGGAAGCGTAGAAGAAGCCATTCTGAATGCAAAATAATGCCATATCATATGCAGCAGATGAGGCTTGGGCATAAAATAATATCGGAATAATCATGAATCTTTTGCACGAATCGATATTGTTAATATTATGAACATATACACGTATTATCTTATCGCGACACATTTGCACAATGGTACGAAACAAAAACACGCCCGTGATAATCACATTTAGTGCTTCAGCCATCTGCCATCTCTTGAAATCATATTTCACACATTTAAATCCAGCAATCGATAATGCAATAAACGTGAGAAATTACCACAGGAATTTTACGCCACCGTCGATGCGCGGATATAATCAATGCAAAAAGCTTTGAATAAACGAAGGTTCATGCATTATATTACGTCAAAACGTAATACCAGTTCGAAATGGAAAATAGATATTATCGTATAACTCTAAATAATCTTGCATTATACCGTGTGATTGATGTATGGAAAATATCCTATCCTATTTGTTTCTCGGATTTGGCACGGAAACTGAATAGGATAGAATCCTTGCGCGATTGTAAGGATGCGCGTGCGTAAACCCCGTAATACGTGTGGCCCTTCCCCACAAGCTAACTCGTTCTTTCTTGGCCCATTGTATATGGCGCGAGCACGGAACTTATATAAAAGCACCTCTTACCCCGTTACTCGATAGTCGAAATCCAGTTTAGGAGTTCGAATCGTGCGCGGGAGCGAAATGTCGCCCTTTCAAGAGTGCTTCCGCGAGATCTACGAGGGTCGGTCGCCGCGTGGGTTGCAGCTTCCTTCCTCGAGAGGACAAGCACGTTCCAATTAAGTGTTGCCTCTTACGGATCTCATCCATTCGTAAAACTAAACCACTTAACCCAAGAACCGAGGACTTCTTTCCTGCGAACTACGAAACTAACCAGATTAAATCGTACTAAACTCCCGCGCTCCATTTAAAGCGTTACATCCCGAGATTTTCACAGGTTGCTGGGAGTCAAGCCTCACAGGTGAAATCGCCAAGATTCTGTGAGTATGATGAATCTCAAGGGATATTTTCGGTGATTTACTTCAAAATCTCTGTTCACACTTTGCTTTTACCAAATTAACGAAAATATACACGATAAATCTCTAAATAACGACAAATGCATTTGAATTATAATGAAAAATATAAAAAGGCAAGATTCTGAGCTAAAAATTTCTTTATGCATATTATCCCTTATTTCTTCCTTAAAAAATGTATAAAGAGACTAAAAGTGATATATATTTTTTATGTATAAAATTTTCCAAAGAATTTTTAAAAAGTTCCGTCTTAAACTAGATTAATCCAGGTCTTACTGTCAATCTATCCACTAGTTTTAGATCTCCTCCTTTCGGTAGTTTGCTATATGTTATATTTCTCGATTCTTAGCTGAGAAAGACGATGCAAGATCAGTCGAGCGTATACTCTATGATTGGTACTACCGGCGGGACACAGATTTTACCATCGAACGTTACGATCCTGTTTTCCATCGTATCGTGAGATATGGTTGCAATGTCATGCATGCGTGAAAAATGTAGACGACAAGCCAAGTACGTTCGAACGAGACATCGATTCGATTTACGTCCTCGCGATATCACGAATGATCGAAATTTTCTATATCCACCGACGTGCAATATTGCAAAATGTAACAATACTGGTCTCCTCGAAAATGACTAGCGAATCTAAATATCAAATATCGATATTCTAATTAGTGCGGAATACATTTCCATTCGATAAAAATGGCTACAACGAAAAGTTTATCGCGCGGATATATTCAAACATCAATAGAGCAATAACAAATGTAATCTATTTAAGAGCTTGCCCCCATTCTTAATTAATCGATTCAGCAAATCGAGATAAATACACAAATAATATGTGCAAGTCTATTTCAAAATCGTAACAGACCAAACAAATATCGCAAGTTTCTACGTTCTGTCTCTAAAAGTTAAATCAGCAGAAATTTTCCTGCAGACTATAGATATAGCGTAAGTAAACGTTTACGAGCAGCCGTCTACCTATATATGCAGATATCTACCTATATATAAGATGAAAGAAAAAGATGGAAAGAGATATTGGTTCAGACAAACCAATTAGGAAAGGATGAGTTTGCTAGGTATCTCTTATATAATGCATATCCCGAAGCTTGTCGTTGTTTACCTGGTATTATTCTGAAAAATACGTCCCCCATCTCCCTCTCGCCGTGCACCTTCGGTACAACATCCAGTGTGTGCAATCGCATCGGAAAGAATTTCTTAGTCATCTCCCGTCAGCCCGACAGAGCCAATTCAAAGTTACGGTCCGAGCGAAACCAATATAATAAAATATTAAAAAGATTGTCGAGCGAATAATTGGCCCCTGCTCGCTTCTCCCGACGACACCTTCGTTCCGAACCACCGAGTCAATTACAAATGCGTGATTCGAACGGCGAGCCCGCGTCATCAAAGGAAGAAAAACGACGACGGAACGCGGAGCGGGGTAAAAAAGATTTCGTTGAAAATTAAAAGTAACGCAGGCGTGGAGTGTTAATTCCCAGTCGACGAAAGCGCGTGCAAGAAACGTCACGCCGACCGTGGAAATCGGGAATAAAAGTCCGGGGCACACGAAAGTCCGTACTGCTAACTACCTCATTTCCATTCGCACGCTTTTTCGCATATATACTAACGGGGTTTCGCCATTTTTCGTGTGTTCCGATATCCCGAATATCACGCCGTATATATATCTTTTGTTGCCAGTTGATTAATTTCACAAACGATCGATTGTATCAATATGTATGCACGCGTTTGCTCGTTAATTATTATTTGCAATTTGCAATTCGCGCGTGCGGGAAAGGTACGTACGACGATTTAACGAGGTTAAATACGTTTGCTCGCGCTATCAATCATCTCCTCCGGTTCGTCCATTACTTTGTCGCGAGTCGTCACGCGACGAAACGCAAAGCGCAGATCAATCCAAGTCTTAACTATCAACGACATAGGGCGAAGATGTCCGATAAGGACGCAGCGAGCGCGAAGGGGAACATTTCCGGCCTAAGGAACATTAGCGAAGATCGATTGCCCGGAACTTAAACTCGACATCTTCGTATGGTTTTTCTCGCGCGGAACTTTATTCCAGCAGATACAGATCGCGATCGTTTCTTTTGTATGCATTTATGCGGGAATTAATTGTTTTGCATTATTGTATGCAATATAAAAATTCGTGCTCGAAAATCATAAATTATCGCGAGCGAATCTTCGCGATTTTTTGTGAAAATACAGCTCCTGAGGGACTCAGGACCAAAATTCTTAGCGTCGAACATCGAGCCGCTACAGAGACGCCGCGCCGGGGTGAAGGCCGTTGCTAGCAAAAATAAGAGGTTGCGTCGATGAGCGAATTACTCCAGCATTCTTTCTCCGCCGAACGATGGTAGTCTGCAATTATAATGGCGCAGCTGCTTCCACATACAGTGGTCCGTACCGGTCTGACCAATTACCTTGTCTCAATGTAATCTATAGTTTCGAGCCCGGACTTCTAACGAGGCTCTATCATTAAATGCAATATTTTTAGGACTGTTGATTGCCCCGTTAATTACTCGAGAAAGACTTGACACCGCAATGCTTGACCAAATATAGTCGATTAAGCTGAAGATGAAGCACTACCCCGACGGTGCGAAAAGCGCGGAGGCTTACCGATACGTTGCTAAACGCGTCTTACGAACGTACATACAAATAAGCTGATCGACGCGAAGATGCATCACTCAGTGCATTACTCCGGCGCCGCGTCCTCGGCTACGTTGCGTGTGTGCGCGCGGAATGGACCATTTCACGAGCTACAGTTTGGCGAAAATGAGTTCTTTCACACCCGACGCACAATGTTGCCTAATATAGAGTTATCTCATTAACTTGGTGGAAATTGCCGGAATACCGCTCACGGCAGCAACGTCGAAAATCAATGTCAAGATCCGCATGATTGGTACAATCGTAGTATCATATTATGAAACGGAGCGTACAAGTCCGCCGTAAATTAATTATACCGTTATTGCTAATTTTATATGAGAGCACCGCAACGTCGCATTACACCCTTCCGCAATTTAAAATCATTCAATCATGCAAATTGCGAGCGCGCTGATAAAGAACATTTAATTGGCGTGCATAATGGTTCGATAAAATTTCGTAAAAGCGTTGGCCGCTTTACTTCCGTAATTTTTCGTACCGGTCGCAAAAAAGACGCTCAAAATTAATGACCATGAATCTTTTTTTTTATGAACTCACTCATCAAACCCGCACTTATTGGTTGTTGGACTACGTACGCGGGACCATCATCAGCTAAAATACGTATGAAGTGGACTCACCTGGAACACAAAGGAACAAATATAATTGTTAGAGTAGAAGTTAAAACGCAAATGGAGTTCGCTGGTGGATTTTCATACATATGACAATCTCTCTTCATCTCTTCCCACTAACCACCAATAACAAGATGTATAAAAACTTGCATAGTCATTTTGCAATATGTGCAAATATTATAGATCAGATTAAAAAGAATATTATTTTAATTTCAAGGCATCGATCATTGTCTGCACGCGGGTCGCCTTCCTTCCGCCATTATGAACCGTAATTATAAACGACCGAAAATTAATTCTTTGCATATTAAACTTCGGATAATAAAATATTTATCAATTAATCCTTGATGGATTTTGCTTGAAAAGTTGCTTCATTATGGCCTTATTAACTAAGATATTTAATGTTGAAAGAAGCAGTGAACAAGTGGCTAATTAATTTTTTAAGAAGGATTAAGTTCAAATTCGTTAGGAAATCTGTAGCTATTAAAAAGTATGAAACTGTTTTACTGCAACTCATATATACGTATATGTCGCGATAAAAATAATAAAAATTTGCATAATATTTTATTAGAACGAAAACAGTCGCGTGCATGTCTGGCGGCAATATTCGTGAAATTAAGAATTATTTTTAACGATTCCCTCGCAGTAGCACGCGGGTCGCCTTCCTTCCGCCATTATGAACCGTAATTGCCCGTGTACGTCTCAAGCGATTCCACCGTCATCGTGCGATATGCGATTAAACCGGATTAGCATAATTTTTATATTTAAGAAGAGGATATCCGCTCGCGCGCTCTCGCTCTGTCCCTCTCCCTCTCCTTCCCTTTCTCTCTTCTGCTGCCACGAATGTACATTCATAAAATCATAATCGTTAACGATGTCGGAGAATGCAAAGCGACGGGGGTCACTTTTCTTTTCTCCGCCTGGGGCAGTAATTGCCTCGTCTTATGCGCCCCGAGCAATTCCGCTTCTCTTAACGTGCGAACGAGAAAAAGCAGCCAATAGATTTCAGCCGGCTCGACATCGCGTCGACTGATCGTATAATACTCGACCATCTCCATCTAGTTCTCCTCCATCACCTCTTCCCGCTCTGCCAGCTCTTGTTCCCTCTACACCCCTCCCCGCAATCGCTAATTAATTTTACATCCCCGTAAAATGGCCAGACTGACCTCACGTCGATAAAAAGCTCTTCCATCCGGCGAGGCGTATACGTGAAACACGTATAATCTTATATCTACGTACATTTCCACAAATTAGTGCAAGTCTTTTCCGCAAGAAACTCGGTCCGGCCGTTTTCTACGAATCCGAGTCGGATACGTTGGTGCTGACGGTGGGAGAGACGAAGGTGGAAAGGAGAAAGAACAGGAGTTCGACAGAGAATCGTTCCGATTTTTGTTCACAGTAATACCAAACCGAAGGAGTGCGGACGGCCGAGGGCACGGAGGTGGCGAGTGATAAATGGACGGGATTCAATTTGAGGCCAATCAACATTCTTGTCCTCTCCTCCCTGTCTTGTCCGTGTGTCTGCCTTTTCGTCGTTCCTCGACTGTCTTTCGCTTTTTCTCGCGTGTTCGCTACCTGTGTCGAGCGCGAGGTAATAGCGTGCCGCCGACCGCGGGACCCGCGTCTCGTATTTTTCTATTATTCTATGACCCGTATAAGAGAGAGTACCGAAGTAAGTACAATAACGTCGTATTCACGTAGGACACAGCTATGTAACTATGGCCGTTGTGCCGGGATGTCAGAAGAACCTTTCTCCTCTCCGAAAAATATTACCCGAGACTATTACCCGAAGTTACACAAACTGCAGAGTGGCCACTATTTATGTAGCGAAATGGGTGTTATGGGGATCATGGAGCGAATTTCGGTTGCGGCCAAATATTATGACTGCTCACGCAGCAATTGATTGCTATTTGTACATTGATACATAGAAGATTCACGTATTATATATTATACTTGATAATTATAGCGAACGTTATGATGAACGATTGTTTGCGGATGGAAATGACACCGATACCTAACTGAAATATTGCCATGGATGATTATTCGACGATAGTATTATTTCCTTTACAAATTCATTGATTAAATATGACATTTTGAATGTATTTAAAATTTTTAAATATATTAAAACTTTTGACGGCATGTGGTAGATGCTTATTTAATTAAAAAGTGAGTTACTTTGCTCTAAATAAACGATCGCTATTTGTTGTCACGGCACACAAGCCGTAATATTTGTCAAACATACGCCCGACGTATACACGTCATTTACTAACTACGCGTTCATTAAAACAAGAACATAATATATTGGCAAATATATGTCAACTTAACTTAGAACACTAATTAACGGCATTAATTAAATTTAAAAGAATAATAAAATATAAAATTAACATAACTCTCTCTCTCTCTCTCTCTCTCTGTCTTTAAAAAATTGCATAGTATAATCGCTAGATACTAATTTACAGCTAAAATACAGTGACTTACAAAATCATATCATTATTACATTTTTTTTTTAATTCATAAACAAAGATCTGTAGCAAGATTATAGATATTTGTTTGTTTATATGTATATGTCATATATAACTATGTTGATATTGAAATATCGTTTTCATCGATTGCCTTCTTCAAATCAGTTAATTGTAGATAATTGTTGTGTGGTACATTTGATGAAAAAGTTTTATGGGTGATTTACATATGAATCGCAAGAATGCGTTGTATCAATTACGAGGTTTTTCAACGTCGTCTCGCCGACGACTATATTCTAGCAATACGCGAGGGGAATAAATTGGAATTTGCTTATCAACATGCGCAACCCTTTTGGCGGAGATCGCATGGTTAGGAACTTGACGGGTTGCGAAAGCGTCAGTACACGACGTAAGCTTCCTTGAGACGAAATATGCCTTCCCTCACCCCGTTGCCCACCCCACGGTGCTCGATTCAAGCGTGAAAACTTCTGCTCACCGGGGATAGGGCGCCCGCTGCTGCTTGTAGCTGCCTAGCATTGAAGCTATGTAAGCTGTGCGTTATAATGGTGGCACAGCGGTAGTGTTATTGCCACACAGCAGCAACCGCCTGCATCGCGCGAATATACCCTCCAGAGTGCGCGCATTATTTAAGTATGCAACCATACCGATATCGACTCTATCTATCGTGGCGACGGTGCTACCTGGGCATGCTATTATTTCCCGTGAACTTTCTCGGTATGCAACGAGCGCGCGGGTAAGTTTCTCGTCGCCCCCACGATCGTTATCGGCACCGTTATCAACTAACACAATGATCGCTCGCTCGGTGGGTGCGTCGAATGGCTTCGGATCGACTAAGAAATTGCTGCTAAATCGTGTGCGACATATTGAAATAGGAATGCCGTTTCTCAAGCAACGTGAATAAATCTCTCGGAATATTCAGCGGATCGTCTGTCGTGCAGTAAATCAAATATATAGGTAAGAAAACAGAGGCGTACAGGCATACCCACACACACGTACGGAAGAGGATGGTTGTCGAAGCGGACAGCTAGACTCCGCTAGAGACGACGTGCGACGCGCATGAAGGAAAAACTAATTTCACCTAAACAAACAAAGAGATTCCTCTATTTGTCGGAGTGATCGATCGCGGCGACGTAATCTTGGACGCGAAAGCCGCGCATACCCCTCGATATAGCGAAAACCTTATCTTTTTAGTTCAGGCCCTGCGCGCGATTCCGCATTCAGTGTACGCGACAACGGCCTTATATTTTTATTTCATCAGTCAGGGCGGTAAGTCTTCGCCTGAGTCTTTCATCGATCATTCCGCGATCAATCGCACGTCATGGAGATTGTTTCCGGGAGGGACTGCTATCCGCTACGTGTCTGCGCTCGGCGAAGCCGATTCCGAAGCACGGGGCCTCTCGTCATCGATCATCGCGTAACCGTGCCACTTCCGAATTTCAAGTACGCGCATACATCGCAATTGGTTACCACGAATTACCTAGGGCGCTTACTGGCACTCGAAGAGGCAATCTAACGTTGATTACGCTCTAATTAATCATTGTGAGATTGCCCCAATTCTAGCACCAAGTTGGAATCCGACACTGCCGCACGATCCCAACATTTTCAGCCCGTCTTATCGGCGAATAGCATCAAAATAACTAATTATTATTCATCGGCTTGAAAAGATCGCTGCAAGATTGTGACAACAAACATGGACATAACAAAGAGCAATGAGAAAAAAAGAACCTAATAATTAAACAATAATGTATAATGTTCGCTTGAAATAAATAACAAGACAAAAGGGCTTGCGAACTAGCAGGTTGTTAATGCTGACATGTATTTAATAATAATTAAACGTCAACATCGTAAATCATATAATTGCAAGGAATACGCTCTTAAAATATGCGTTATTATATTGAGGAAGAAGAAAGTTGATGCATGGAAACACGAGTTTCACAATAATGTTATGCACGTGCTCGTGAAAAGTTTCGGTAAGTGGTGGAGATCGAGTATCAAAGTTATGCAACACTACGGCGGTAAGGAAATGAGATCAACGAGTTGTAAAATCACGAAGCTTTGAAAGTCTCGTAAAGATGCCGCATTCCCGCGGGTTGGATGCGTTCAAGAAGAATACATAAAACTATCGTTGCACGCTTACAGGATAAACCCGTGTAATAACGTGCGGTGTTGTTAAATTATTTTTATAAGCGACAAATATAAGATAATTTAAATTAAATTACTTTCTTACAAGATTTCGCTTCAAGGATAGAATTAAATCAAAGTCTCCAACTTTATACTACCAGACAAATTCTCGTTAAATATTTACGTTAAAAATTCAACATAATACTGTAGTAAATTTTAATTGACTTTACTCTGAAAATTATATTCATCTGGATCACATGTGGATTTTGATGATAAAATTTTCACTAGCGTCACATAATTTCAGATTTGCCGAACTCGTTTATCCTTGAGGATACATTCTAAATTGTAATGAAGGCTATATGTCGTCAACAGTCGCAATTGCTCACATTGGAATCTGTGTGATTATATTTGACTTCTTACCCAATACCAAGCTGAATCGCCTGTACGTATAGAGTGCCAGTTGAGATGGTACAGAGGCTTAGATAGCTGGTGAAACTCGTAATGAAATTCCTAGCATTATTAATATTGCCGAGATGGGATAGGAATAGCAGTCAGCCATATCGTGTTCAACTAGTGAGGAGGATCAAATCGCTGTCAAGCTATGTGCTAGGCACCGCGTTTAAGTTCGTCTCAAAGCTCGGAAAGCTCGGCGTATACCAAGATGATGCTCATGCGAATCTAACGTGAATAATAGAACCTTCGAATGGAAACACGGAGGATTTTCTGCAAATCAATTTGACTAAACTTAGTTAGATTGCTATCTATTAGAGTTTCAGTTAGCTAATTATGCATTTAAATTTAATTTTCGTCGTCGAGAGTAGACGAAAATATGAACGAAACTATCCGATATAATAAAACGTACGATATAATGAATTAATAAAATGATATAAGAAAACATACGAAGAATATCAAAAGCTACTAATTCCAACAGTCGATAAAATACTCCAGTTAGTATACACGGAGAGAATTTTCTCTTAAAATTTACCCTGAAATCATGGCAGTTGTGGGACAACATGTACCACCAAGAATTTTATACGAGCTATTCTGATTAATATCTACCATAATAAAAAATATTAATATCTATTACATTGAAATATAAAATATGTTTGATTAATTTTACTCAAATACAAAATTTACCAATCTGCTTGGTAATTTTTATCACGTTGTGTAAAATGTCTTTTGTATATTTTAAAAATTCCTTGGTTGCCAAGTTGTCCCAAGTTTGTAGTGAATTTAAAAGTAAAATATAACAAAAAATTCTCTCCGTGTAGTCTCGCGTGAGATGGCCAAAGTAACGTCGAACCGAGCTAAGCAACGGTGTGGAAGACGTTGAGCATATCCGACTAGCCAGAGTTCAAAGCCGAAAAGCGGATCACGCGCAACTGGATCGATTGTTCTTAGTTGCGGCTACGCTGTGAATGGAAAGCCTTGTACACAACTCCGTAATGTCACGTCGTAATTATTGGAAAACTTTGTTCGCATGATTCCACGTGTTAATTTATACTTCACGTGCCTGTGTAATGCTTCATGTATATAGTAGAAAGCACGTCGTATCTAACAAGCTTAAACCGTCAAAATTAAAACTAACATTCTTTTTTGCCATGTTCTTGTACCGGTTTTTACATAGAAAAGATATACTTGAGAAATGAGGCGCGCCTTGACTCGCGCTTCCGGATGTTAAGCGAGAATTTCTAACTAACGTATTCACCCCTTCGGGTACGGAAAGCCCGTGCTAAGGGAAATCCACGCTATCTCTTTCTCTCCTTCCTACTTCACATCCTTACGTTTAGAACCCACGCGAAGAGAAAAAGAAATCGATCGCAGAAGGAAGCAGGTCGGAGCAGGAACTGAATGCGCGAAGGCACTAATTTGCGAGGAAAGCGTTATTATACACGGAGTAGCAGCGTCGCCATTAATCATCCCCGACGATCGTAGCCCGACATTAATTATCCGAGGCCATTTTCCTCGGTCGTGCGGTGGCGACAGCGTCTCTCGGTAGGACGGTTGCCTGGTCTCCGCTGCCGAGCCTCAAAGCGCGGCTGCTTCGTCGATAGAGGAAGACCGACGCTTCTCGACGGGGGCGGAATTTGCGTGAAATTGATATGTTATCGCGTTATTAAACGAGCATGATCCTCGTGGCTTAGTATAAACCGGGTTCCCGCGCGTAAAACCGACCGTTTAGGGATCTGAGAACCAGGCTGGCCTGGTTGATTCGACAAGCAGTGCAGGCGGAACTCGAGCTCTCTCTCCCGAATCGGATCCCGATCCTGTCGTCCTAGCCAGACCCTAGGAACGGGGATGCACTCGAATTTTAGACCGATTATATCGATCAGAGACCTGCTGATCCCGAAGCCGATATCGTTTCGTTTATTATCCGTAATCGTGAATACAACCATTTCTATTGCCGTTCTCTGTCGCCACTTAGCTCGGGTAACGGTTGGAAGCACCGACCGCGAAACCGAATACTTTCATGATTGAAATTTCATTGTGCGCGTCACCCTCGAGCCCGCCTCGATTGGTCTCGGTTTTAATAACGATCCGTCAAACGCAACCGCCGGGCTCTCCAGCCGATTTCGAATTAAAGTTTCAACCTGTGCGCTTTACGATTGTTGGAATTAAAAGAATCGAACCGTCGCTCGCGGGAGTGGCAGTGATTTTTTTGCTTCCTGCCGATGCCACGGCTCTCGGTGCCGACGATCGTCATTTTTCAGAAGAAGGAAACGCCGCGCAATCCGGCTTGCTCGATCGATTCTCCTCGCGCGAGTGCTATTACGAAACACGTACTGCGAGTTTGATGATCTATAGGTCAATCTTCTCGTTTAATCTCGCTGCGCTATCGCGAACTTGGTCACCTACTTCGGTTCGAAACTTGTCAACCAGTTGGCAAACTATTGGCATGGAGAACTCGAGTTAAAATCTCTCTCTCTCTCTCTCTCTCCTCTCTATGTTCTTGCCACGACGACGGCTTTTCGCGGATTAGTCGGTCGAATTTCGCCAATATTAAGACGGAACCATGATGGAAAAAACGAACCGCTTCGTAAGAAAGCTCCAGCGAGCTTCAAAAACCGACCACTTATCCTACCAAAATGTTTCTCTTTCAACCACACGCCCCAAGCTCATCGACCGAGCAAAGTTCCATTACGAAATTATTGCACTTTCCAAATTTCCCTCTCACCCTCCCGTTGTGACGAGATGAAGTTAGACTTTCGCGAAGTTTGGCCATTGCTGTAGTTCCCGCCGGCACACGAGAGCCCGTTCATTCAACAAAAGCTACAAATTGCTTATTGTTTTACCCTAATATTATTCTGACCGTTTAATAAGACGTGAATCGCTTTGCGACCGCGTCACGTACGTTTCTGTTCACACGGACAGAAACGTACAACGATTTAACGAAGAGTTCGGCTTACGTACATACATATATATGTATATATATATATATATGACGCTATTCTGTGGAAATTAGATTTACCATAATCTTTTTCGGTAGCTGCAGTCAGCGCATAAAAACCGTACGTATTCGTATTCATTTGTACGTAAGCTAGTTTTTGTCTGCCGGCCTAGGCGATGACTAATGGCCCATAGAAGGGTGCTCATTCAAGATTTACGCGCCCCTGACCCTCTTGTATACGATTTTTCACGGTTTTCACGCACACTTCACTTGTTAGTACGGCGAACAATAACTAAAAAAAAATCGATTCAACGAGTATGATCCAAATCTATGATTTAAAAAATTCCAAGGTGATCGATCGAAAACTGCAAAGACAGAAAACAAATTAATAAGACTAAGAAAATAAAACCAAACAAAATTATTATTATTCATAAACGTATATAGATTTCTATTCATATAAACTTGTTTAGGAATGCAGACTTTACTTGAGTTTTTTACTTAACGTTCTTAACTTTTAAAAAAAAATTTCGAGAGCCATATAATCGTTTATTTCCATAAACTACGTCGGCATGTTTTTACATGTCGAATTGTTACACTCGACAAAAATTACATACAACTGGCTGACTGTAGCACGTCCCTCCTGTCCTAACAGTCAGCAGAATTTCTTGGTAATCGTTACGGTACTCCGTGGGACGAAACTCCGATTTTCGTGCGGCCAAGAGCCATCCAATCCTATTTCGCGTTCAATCGGGAATCACGTAGGTAGAGCGAGAATGCCGAATCTCTATCTATTTATGTAGAGTCGCATATACTAGTCGCTCAGGCAAGGGAATGGATCGCCATTTCCAACGATATGTGAATCCGTGCAATCGCAGAATCGTATGCCGTTTAGAAGATCGTTTCCCAGGCATGCCCCAAAGCCCTGGTCGATCTGGGAACCTTAATCCAACTTAATTAGCGTCAACCTCGCCTGCCCCTAACGGCTAACCGACCGCGATAAAAGTCTCGTGGACTCTTAGCGCAGAATAATAGACGAGTTGTTAATGCCGGATTTCGTATCACATATATAACATGCCTTCTCGTGCACACGCCTATTTGTAATGCAAAAAAACAAAATTCAACAAGCAATGACAAAGGAATATAAAATTTGCAAAATCATTTTACTCACGAAACACTCTTCTCTTTGATTCGCTTTTTATCCACATCTTAAAATACTTCATTATTTTTCCTGATTATCAGAAAACAGTTATTTTTGCGGTGAATCGCTGTATGCTTTTCATTACACTTTAAACCGATTTACTGGTAATCATCGAATACGGAATTTAAAAAAGCACCTAAAACGATACCTTATAGACAGTGTATCTCGAAACGTTTAGATTACAGACAACGCGCATCAAAATATATTCAGCGCATTCGCACATCACGCAGGAACATATACATAAGTGTACATCCATATATATGCACCTAACACACACACGGCCGAGAATGAAGATAGCGTACACAAAAATGGTATTTAGAGGAGGATGATTGATGCTACAAGAACTCGAGCCACCTCGTTACGACCTTGCTTCCTGACTGCTCTGTTCTTTTTCCTTCATCCGTATTACTGTATATCATTTCGTTGACGCTCGGTTACAGCCGCCCCGCAGTTGTCCATGCTGAAAACGAAATCTTAATGACACCTGTCTTGTAGCGCTCACCGCTCGCAGTTGCGCCGCGTGCAGCGAAAATCGTGTGCGGAAATTGAAGAGAAGAAAATTGCGATCCTCGCGCACAACTCGCGTATCTTCATTAAATATGATTGATTTCTTCTAGCTTTATCTCCGCAGCTTCAAGTACGTCTTTAGTACATCACAAACTTCAATTTTTCAATCGTCGGGAATGTCTGAAACGATCGTATTCAATATGCCGCGTATTGCTTTATTAAAATTCCATTACACGCGCCAAAAACGCTTCTAACTGTTCGTGCCATCGTTCAAAGTCGAGCGAACCCCACACACAAACGATATACTCCGTTAATCGACAAAAAGCGTGGCTTCTTTTTCCGTCAATCAATCTTTATCCCCTGCGAGCCGGGCAGCGGCAAATATCAAACTCCAGTGTTGTTAAAAAAATCATAACTATGATCTGAAAAACGACGTTTCCGCCGCCTTCGGGGAGATACGCGCGTTTCAGGGATAATCCCTGGCAAGGCAAGGCGATTTTCGCGTTCGGCGTTTCCCTTCTCCCGAATCCGAGTCCATTTTGCCGGCCGATCAAACTGCACTCGCCCGCACGACAATGAACCGAATTCTCCACTCACCCTTCTGCAGGGATACAGGAAAGATACAGGGAGGGGCAAACAAGTCCCTGTCTTCTCACTTCTCGTCTCACCGCGTTTCATATAAATAAATATTGTCCAATGATTGATCGTGCGTCGTTGCGCTCGCGAGCAGGACATTACATCAACCGACCTGACATAGCGGTAGGTTCCGAGGAGGGTCCGCATTTTTTATTTACGTCTTACGCCAGGTAATTTGTCATCGTGCCACAATGCTCGCCTTACGAACGGCCCAGAAAGTCTGGCAAGAGTGGCAAGTTAAAATACGTGTATGGATATAATCGTCAAGCAGAGCATGGATAAGCATGACGACGGGGGTTGCATTATAATCAAGAGCATTCTCGCACAGTTCGCTTTCGAGGAGATAAGCCAGATAAGCGCGAGAGGGGAATCACAAAAAAAAGGCACTATTGCAAGTAATGCGATTCCCGTGTGCTTCGTGGTCTCGCCGTGTTGAACGTACTTACAAAATTCACTCAAATCGAAAACGCGCGGTATAAAATGTTAAGTGCCGGAATCGCGTTATAGGGAACACGAAGAGAGAACGTCGCACGTGAACAAGATACAATCGAGAAGTGACGTAATACAGGAAATATTTTCAAATATGTGTTTATTGGAACTTTTTTCACCGCTGAATTGAATTTCCTATTAAATCCCAGGTGCGTGCTCTCTCTATGGTTATATTTCCGGATATCGCACATCGCATATTGTACGAGCTGTATTGTGCTGGCGAATTATTGAGATTTTTACATCGAACTATCCTGGGAACACCCTCCCTACTACATTCTATAACAGCAAATTTCTCGCATCCATCCTCTTCGATGCACTCCGATATTTCGAAAATACGCCGCGCCGGCATGCCGGCGCGGCGCGGGAAACGATCCCGCGGCAAACTATCCGGGGACGACGAATTTCACGCGAGACACCTGATACTCACGGAGGCGCGAATTCGGCGAGATCTACGAGCGGCACCGTAAGTGCGCCCTAAACGTGACACAGACTCACGGAGGCGCTGAGGAGAGATGCTTCGCATTTTCATGATGGTGATACGTTATACGACACGACGAGGACTGACGAAAAGTTGCACCTGCATCGCGCGCGAATTAATAACACGTGACGTGTTATCGAGTCTCGCATCCGAAATGTGCCGCAATAACGCAGCCATAGCGCTCGCCATATTTCTGCCGAGATGTATGCGTTTAAAGTATAATAGCGTACGTTTTTCTTTTGAACCTCTTTTTATTATGTTTCCGTATTAGTGCTTAGAGGCTTAGAGCACAGAGACGGAAACGCATTAGGGAGAAACGTTCCTTCAGACTGTCACGACTGTCGTTCTTATATTGGATCGAGATGAAACGTTATAAGGATAAGACTTAAAGTCGATCACTCCGTTAACGGTAGAGCGTTGAGCACGTCGGACGAGAGTATTCATCATAATCAGCAGCGGAGACAATTAAATGGCGCGTGTGCTTCATTTATCACCATAATCGCGTATGCGGACAGCCGCTCTACCGCTACAGGGGAATGCGTGGCTACATCGTCGCAGTTAAACTTCTCCCCGCGAAGGAAATTAGCCCGTAAAGCGGCCGGACGATGGAGTTCCCGTTCCCGAGAAACTCTCTTCGTCTTACTTTCATCTATTATTACAAATGGCAGCGCGAGTTCTCGGCGCCGCGAGTCCTCGGCGCCGCGACGCCTCGTGTACCTTGATGCACGTGCATTTACTATTCACGTGTATTATAGTTGTAAGAAGCGGGAAGAAAGACAAACTCCCTCTTCTTCACGTTTCGCGATCGTGCGAGACAAAGAGTTCATCGACCGCGCTGGATGGCTGTTAAATATTCATAACAGATGTTTTATGCAAAACTAATAAATGTTAGTTCATCAGTACGTGCGTACTCTTCTTTCTCATAACAATTATATATATTAACTAAAAACTGTCACAATTATCATTTTGTAATCATAAACGTAATCTTAAAAATTTTATCGTTGAAATATAATTTTTCAAAAAATTTAAAATCATGTCTCCCATTTCAGATCAACATAATGGTAAAAATGAGTGATAAAATGCGTGCAAAGTTACATTTAATATTAACGAAATATATCAGATAGGGCAATATCCTGTGGTAAGAAAAAATATTTCCTTCTTATAATGCTTGCTTCTGTTTTTTTTTTCAACTATCTATACTATCTGTGGTTAAACCGTACCTACAATCGTGCAATGGAACGAAGAGAGTGCACTACGCATAATGCATAATACCTTCCAAGTTGTCTGTAAAAACGGGTTGCAAGGCCGACTTATTCTTATCTGCATTTCCTTCAGACGTACAATTCAAAAGGGTCGTCGACCAGCATTTCCATTGTGATACAAGCTTGACTTCTAGGAGGACGATTTAACGATAGGGGGAACAAAGTTTCCGTATGATAACTACGTGCCTACAAGCAGTATTATAGGATAGGATGCGGCATATATCGATCTAGCTATAGCGAGTTAGCAAAGGATACGTCGACCTACGTCGCGCAATGGAAGAAATATGAACTTTCGTAACATCTATCGAAAAACTTGGCAAATAGCTTTATATTTACCGCCACGACTAAACTTGTTTCATGCAAATTATTAACGTCATCTACTGTACGTCACGCAGAGAAATATAAACAATAAAAAATTTGCATTCGCAACTGATTCCACATTGTAACCTACAAGACTGTTTACTTAATTACTAAGAATTATTCATAAAATTACAGTGTGTACGTTTCGATGTTATTCTCGTTATACAGAGCTAGATCCAAGTAAAGTCGTAAGTCGCGAGTAAAAAGCTGGACCATGATAATGCGCGGACGGAACGAGGAACTGCCGTCTTGGAAACTTCTGGCCGCTTACAGCTTAAAGTAACTCGTAAATCTTATTTTTCTTCGACGGCCTCCCGGCGGGACAAGAGCGTCCACTATAGTCACACGCAAGTGCAACTAACTTTTTTTTTATAATAACTTCTTAGCGTAATGTACCTATATACATTATAAAATGCTGTTGCGTAGACAAAGGATGATAACGAGGTTTGCTCAATATGTATCTTAAAATAAATGTCCGAAAATACCGGGCGCTTTTTCGTGGCTCTTATCACGTGCTTCAAGCACGCTGCACGAAACATTCTAAGGATGCATGAAATGCTAAATTCTATAAATGTCCACATTGCATCTCGAGAGAGCTACTATATATGGACAGCAAATTGCAAAGAGCAGAAGCTACTTTTTTAATCAATTTACTTCACCCAAAGAATCCCTAAGGTATATATATATTTTTTTAATTAAGATCGTGTACATATTTAATAAGTTTTTCACCGATCTCCTTCAACCACCTCTCCAAAGATTCTCGAAAGGCGCGGTCCAAAACCGCACGGTTACGTGACCCGAGAAGATTGTGCGGCGGAGAAAGGAGTTCGCAAAATGATAGCCGGCAGTGGGTGCATTCGCGCTGCACTTGTAATTTTCACTGATATAACCGAGGAATTTCGTGCCAGAACCCATTTGCACGGAAATTTTACTCGATGCAGTTGCGATAGGATTCATTCCTTTTAAAAACCATAAACCTCGATTTAAAAAGAGAACTCGGATTATTGAAAGACGTGTCGTGAAACGGTTCATCCGCCCTAGGCGTTGGATATATTCAGCGGAGAAGTCGCGCTACATTATGAAAGACCGATATTCGATTAGCGGTTCTTAAAGAGTAATATTACTTTGCATTACAAATCGGGATATCGCTTTGTCAAGACTCGCACAAAATCGGATCCACATTGAGGTCAAATGTAAAATTCGTCGTAAATATTAATTTATAACTCGTCATTTATAAATAACTTTTTGTATAATTTTTTCATTCTTTATTAATCGAAATATGCTCGAATTGATTAATATTATATAATATTAATCAATTTAAATCCATGAAACTGAAAACATTCTACATTATGAAAATATATTTATTATTTAATGATTATAAAACTGCATTAAGATAAAACTGTTTTAATTTACCGGAGAATTAAAATGTTATGTCACGAGTCATATATTGCAACGTATTCCAATAATATATCTCGTTAATATCAAATTTTCATATTTTCGACATGGACTTTGGAATATTATTTCACCGATTGCTGCCTCGTGGTGATTGAACATTTACGTTTTAACGATAGTTATCACGAAAGATGAACTGCTGCAGCGAGCAAAACGGCCGGAAAGAGGCAAAATGAGATAGGGATACCGAAGTTGCATAATCGACCGAATGGCGGCACGGCGTCGTAAGTTCGCGAACGAATAAAACTTGACTAAGTGAATCGAGTGAATAGGGACCAAATGAAAGAAAGTGGAACCAGTAAATCCATTGAAAAGTTTCTCACTCGCAGACGTTGCGACTTTTGCTATATATTGTTCGAATCTTCCTCGATGACCCTGCGATACTACAACGGAGGACCGATCTTCTTACCTTCTTTTGAGAAATTCCGAGTCACGATGTAAGCCTCGTGTAGCGAGAAACACGCGGATATCGATCCATAAAGTTACCAGGAATGCAAAGTACATTTTCGGAGTTTGAATAATAGTTATGTTACTTATGGTTCGTTTAACTTTTTTCCAAGCATAGAAGAACTCTTTACAGTTTCACGAAACTTTGACAATTACAGTTATCAACTTTTTAGGTATCGTTTAAAATTTGGTAATATGAATACAAATATTATAAAAAGATGCATGCATACAGATATATTTTTAAATATAACAATGAGCTTTAGTAATGCAAATCTATAATAATCATCGTGTAAATTATTTCGACTAATCAATTCATATATGGTTGATGGAAAAAAGAGGTTGAATCTAAGATATTCTAAAAGAACAAATTGAGTACCTTTAATTCAAGTATTAAATTGCCCAGATCACTTAACTAATCGCGCCGGGCAAATTCGGAACGTGTTTCAGGTCGACGTGTTTCAGGTCGACGTGTTTCAGGTCGTTGAGTCAGCCAGGGGATAGTCCATAGGTTTGTGCATCGAGATACTTTCGTAATGGATGAAATGGATTTGAGGGGCGCCAATCATTTCTCGCGCTCGCGTATGGAAAGCACGTGCTCTCATCAGGTTCGCGAACTTGGCAGGTTCGCCAAATTGCTCAGCTAGGATTAAATCGCTTTTCCGTTACACAGGCTCTACGTTATTATGCTGCTAGCTTGCATAAAATACGTTTAAATTATACTGTAACGTACCGCTCTATTATACAAGCGTTCCTCAAGTATGAAAGTACGACGGCGTTTAGCGATCTTTTGCAGATTAGAACACTTCCATACCTATGAAAAGAGAGATAGGTAATCACGGTTTCGATCTCTATCCTCTCTCTCTCTCTCTCTCTCTCTCTCTCTCTCTCTCTCTCTCTCTCTCTCTCACTCTGTCTTTCTCTTTCTCGCACGCGAGATTACCAAAATTATCCAATCAAACCTGCGATTTAACCGCCGCAACATGCCCGAGTGGAATCGATACTCGATACGTGCATCGTATGTCTACCGAAGGCCACATAAATTGCAAGGGGCAGCAAACGTGCGCGGCGCGCGATGCAGAAAATGCTGGACAGGTGCACCTATCTCGGTGCCGCGATGCCCGAGAGCCGCAGCGATAATAAAACGTCGGTCTTGTTGCACGAGGTCGCGACTTTGAGGGTTTTCAAGTGCAGCTCTCTCGCGAGAAAGAACGTCGAGTCCGGGGAGTGTGAGTATATTTAGTGGCAGTGGACTCCACCCGCTGTCCGCCCAATATTAACTCGCGCCATAATGCGCTAAATTCCTACCACCATCCCGGCATCCTTCCTTCCTTCCCCCGGAGCGAAAGTCTTAAATCTCTCCCAGCGCCGCGAGTAACCGGCAACCTGTGCTGCCGCTCGTATATCCCTAAGTCCGTTTCGAACAATCGCCGACTCTTTTCTTGTCTTTCCACTTCGCAGTTATGCCCAGAGCGAAGGAATCTCGCTTGGCGTAGCCGTACGGCGACGCAACGGAACACCAAGATTGCACACTTTCGTATAGTGTAACTTTACTGTGTGTGCGAAGTATATATGTATTGTGTCTACTTGTATCTACTGAACTGTGGAGCAGATACTTTTGTCAGAACTCATCGACAAGCATGAATAGCGAAGAACAAGCCGCGTACCATCCAACATTTTTGTACTTTACGCATCGAGGAATCTTCTAGTTTATATGCAAATATCTTGTCGACATTGTACTGCATTTTTGTACCGAGTAAAATAATTGTAAAGAAATTATATAAGGCATTTATTAATAGCACAAAGCGTATAATTATCGTAAGGCATTAGGCATCTATCGGATACAAATGACATTAACAAGCGCTAATTATCTAGTAAAGAAATACCATTAACAACTCGTGAATAAGAAACACGAGATTAGCATGATATATCGTATATTCGAGATGCTTCCAGCGCTAAAAGAGCTCACATGGTCTCCACCGCGGAAACCCGCCGCATCAGCAACTTATGGAGCACATTAATAAACTCGATCGCCATTACCGTGATGACGCGATATACGGGTACTTCGCGAACACCCGGTGGATGCGAGGCGAGTAAGTAGGTCCGCCGCTTTACATTTATCTCGGTGTAACCGGCCGCCGCGCCGCGCCACGCCGCGCCGCACCGAGAGAGAGAGACTACACACGAGGACGCATTGATTATTCGCGGCGTAAAGCCCCGCATTACCGAAGTCCCCTCCATCCTTTACCATCCCGCGAGTCGTGCACCTGAACGCGTCCTCGTCCTCTGCCTCCTAGCGTGGCCCGTTTTGTTTTTCTCCTCTCAAGCGCGGTCCCCCTCTCGTCCTCGACCTTTGACCGCGCCGAGACCGCCTCCATCTCGGGAATGCCGTGGATTCTCTCGGGGCCAACGTTTTTTCACGGCATATTATTTATCGCCCACAATTAGTCATGCGACAAAAGACGCGTTAGTTTCCGCTCCGCGTCGCGACGATCCCGAGACGATCTGCTTCGGCGAGCGCCGACAATGGGTCCACGTCCCGGGGCCTGGCCGGGGGAACCCCGTCGCTGTCAACAGGCGCGGCCCGACGTTATCGCGATAGCGACCGTTGGATATCTTCGATAATTTGCTACGGGGCCGGGAACGGAGCGGCGGGATCTCGCGTGACTGCGATGCAACCGTCGCGTCGTTGTTTCGTGGGGGTTGACTGCATTCAGCGCGGGTACTTAATCGTTCTCGGGCCATCGTACCTTCGTCGCGCGCACGGACGCGGCCATTTATTACCGTGCCGATCGAGATCTGTATTCGACTTGCGTTACCGACGTCGAGACGTTTCTCGTTCGACGATGCATAATCGCCACCCGCGAAGCGGTTTTGTACGAAAAGTTACGATTGCCGGGGGATCCTAATTAACCAAATTAATTTAATCTCTACGTTTTAAATGATGTAAAAAAATCGTGAAGATATTAACGAGTGATAAATGAGTATTATCCGTTCCGCATGTTTGCGAAATCTATGCGCGAGATTACGTGTAAGTTATGTTTTTAGATATCCTTGCCAGCGAAAATATGCAGCGCGTCCTGCATTTGCATATTAAATGTAAAAATATGGAGTTTCAGTAAAAAGCATTAAATGTTAAGTATAAAAAGCGCTTCTAAGTATTTCCACTTTACATTCGTACGTAAGGACACGTATAAATCATCGAAAAAAAGCTTCCCCCTATCTGCAACTGCAACACGTGAAGAAAAATCTCGTCTCCATAGCTTTTGCTATATTTGCTCCGATTTCTTTTCCACTCGTTCTGTTACGTTTCTCGTATCCTTCTACTAAGCTGTTTTGATCGTCGGAGCGTACTCTCACGAATATATTCAGCATCACGGCAAAAGTCAAATCTATTCTAAACGGTAAGCAGTAAGAAATATAAACCGTATCGCAATTTCCTGCATTTACTCCTTCAAAGGTAGTTTTAAATTTTATGTAATAAATACATTTGTAAGTTTTAAAAAATCGCATAACGTCGCTAAAAGAGTGACTGGCAAAAAGTGCATTCGCGTCTCATTTGCATCATTAAAACGACATCGCATGAATAAAAGCTCACGATAAGTAATATGGGGTATAACGTGAAATATTAATCTTCTATGACTTTTCATATATTAATTGCAGAATTTCGTGCTCCACTCTGTGAGAAAACAATGCGTTCCACGCGAAACGTTATTTATTTGTGATTAAATCGCATCTCCAATTATTAACCAGCAAAAGACGAACATCGCCGGATTCGCGCGAACAAACAGTGCGAATCGCAGTCAACGCATCAGAAATAAAATCACCATGGACCCCGAATTCGATTATACCAACAACGAAGCGCCACGTGCAACGGGCAATTACCTATGCAAATACACCGCGGCTATCCCGCTTTTTATCCCGTTATGTATGCGCAAGCGACGCGACGCAGCGATGAAAAACTCGGTCGGGATTTTCAGTCCGCGAAAGACGCGACGCACGTTTTGCCGATCGACACCGATTGGCCGCTTTGGATGCTAGTTTCCATTAAATTCATTCACGGACCAGCCGTGGATGGCATCGCAGAAATTCGATGGGTAATTGTGTTACGTTATGTAGCCGGCGCGACCCATTGAATCTGCGTCGCGCCGCACATAACGCCAGCAACGCAATGAAATTCATTTAAATGTGACTCGCTTAAATATGAAGCTGCATCTAGTAACCAGCTGATTTGCGTTTTCGAGCGGTATATTTTACGTGTGGCACAGTCAAGCTGAAGGGGAGAAACTAATCGAAGATCATTATCATTAGAGGCAGAAACTTTTCCAATGCATACGAGAAAATGATTGTTACGCTCCAGAAATTTATTTTGATCGCGTAATTTGGGATTTTAATTTCAACCTTTCAATTACACGCAATATTCGCGTTTTTTTTTGCTTTGTAAAAATTGATGCATCAGACAAATTGCGTTTTAATTCTTCACGAGATGTACGATTATCAACGTAATATCAACGTTAAATACATCGGAGTTGACAGTTCTTCAGTCGAACTATAAAATTATCTATAGCTAATCGGTTCAATAGTAACATAATAAGCTTTGCGATAATTTGAAGTCATTTTTATCACACATAATTATCAAAAAAGCGAGCGACATTTGAATGACAAGAGAAACAGAAAGACTATTTTTTATAATGGATACTTATAGTATATTCTTCAAAAAGTGAAACAGTTGTACAACAATTGTATAATATTTATGCAAAAAAGAGTAAGAACTTAACAATATTGTCGATATATGCTATTTCGTGATAATAACATTAGTCCGTAATAATAATAAGAATAATTGTGTTATTTTATTTTGTTGCTGGTCCTCGACTAGTGATTTAATAAGTATTAGCTTGTCAAAATCAGTGATAGAAAAAACTTTTTATAACAAAAATATGTAGAATAATGGTATATATTATATAATGTGATTCAAAAAACGAGATACGATTCAGAAAGCAAAATTTAATAAGCATTCTATGATAAGCATCCAAAAAATTATTTTTTGGGCTCCAAACTTTCATGCGAATAAGGAAACTAACGTTTATTATAGCATTTAAATATATGCTACATATGTATAGTAAACATATATTACGTATGTATATAAATTAAAATTTTCTTTTACTCACTAGGACATGGCCTCGAATTAAGTGTATCACGTCCTTCTGAATCGCCATGTGTGGGTGTGCTATTGGCTACCGTGTTAATGTAATTGCGAAAGCACTTGCTACGTAAGTCGTATGAGTTCGCATGAATATATATTGCCACATTAATATTGCAGCTCGTCGAAATTCAGCGGATAGGTTTGCAGTACGCTATAGTTGATGTTATGTTAATGCAACCTTCGGTCCTTCGTCGCCCCATGCGGTTCTTTCACCGGTACGTACCGGTCTCGCCGCTGAGAATGGACTTTTTCCGAATCGCGAATTACGCATTTGCATTGCGGTTGCAAGCACGCGTCTCTCGGGTTCAAGGCCTTGCGCAAACCAAAGTTATGCACGAGTTCCGAAGTCTAAACAGCAAACTCACGAAAGTAGTTCCGATAACAAGAAGATTGTTAAAATTATTTCCGCGCATTCCTTAACCTACGTACATTTTTTAATGTTTTTAAATGCGTATACCATATCAAATTATTTTCAAATTAAACCATCTCATAAAGTTACATTTTTTAAATTCGGATATTTAATTTCTACTAGGGTAATAATAATAATGTTTTATGATATTATAATCGAGAATAATATATTTAGGGTGAAGCAATTAAATGATGAGATTAAAAATTTTAAGTAAATTTACTGTGCTTTATGCTGTATAGTGTCTGTTTGCAACGTATAAATTAAAAATTTTAATTATTTTTGAAAAATCGGAATTTATCACGGGAATTTTAGTATAAGCATCGCTAGTCAGTATGCTCCAATTCGCAATGTTATGAAGTTTATTATACGAAAATTTTATTCCGCAGAAGAAGGAGAATGCACGATAAGCGTGGGTAATTTTAGCAAGCTGCATTGCTTCAGGCAATTCGCTTTTTATCAGTTCACTGAAAAGAATAAAAGATCTGCACGAGCATTGCCTAGCAATTTATAATTTCTGCAAAAATCTCTCGTATTTTTAAACTTATAATAAAAAATGTCTACAGTGATCAATTTTTTAAATAAAATATATTTATGATTTCATCGTCAACATTTCTCATAATTCGCAATTGCAGTTTCGACTTTTTACTTCGGTCAGTTATGTTTGAATCTGGTTAATCCATGTCTCAAAGTGTATTCTGTTCTGCGCGCAGGGACTCCATTTAAATTAAATTTTTATCTAACCAAAATTGTCACTCTCGTGTTCTATTCTAAATTGAAACTATCATCCTATTCCCAGCACTAGTATAAGGGAGCCGCAAATATTCACTCGGTATAATCACGTGAAACAAAAACCTCTCGCCAGGGATGAAACGAATCTTCATAGGAAACAATTTGCAGGAGCGCAGAAATAAGTTTCGCGGAATAAAAGCAAGCCAGTCGATGCGGCTAAGGATAATACCGGCCTCTCGAACGAACCGGAAACATTTTCGTTTAGGGTTCTCCAATCGAGGAGCTCGACGATCCACCCGGTCAAGGATCCAGACGCGTAGCAAAGGGAAGGAAGAAAAGAGAGGATACGGAGAAAAAACAAGAAAGAAAAGGATAAGGACGGTGGACGAAAGTATCTCAAGTTGAATATCTACCCTGCCGAGACTCTCCCCCCCCCCCCCTCGAAACCGTCCAACCCCTTGTGTATAGTACACATTCGGCGACAAAGACAGGCGATAGCGGGAAGGAGGCAGAAAGTCCATGACGCTCCACAAAAGGATGGTCGAAGGTGGACCGGAAATAAAATGAAATCCGCTACGGAGTTTGGCGCGCACGCCGAAAACTACTCGCGTACACGATACGGTCTGAACTCGAACGTTTTCTTCGCGTTGTTAGTACCCTCTACCTTCTCTCCCGTCGCTGCTTCTTCAGTACTCTTCAAAAAAGAGAAAGAAAGAGAAAGTTCCACACATATCTTCCATTTATAACTGTACCCAATACCCTGCAGCGCCCGGACTCATCCGCGAAAATTGAAGTGATCCGAAGCACGGTACTGAATTCGAATGAAATCAGAAATAAAAAACAATATGTAAAGGCCATTGCACGTAACAAAGTTTTAGTCGTAATCGCAAGGCCATAAGAAAATAGACCAATCACACTCGATTATTTTTCGAGCGCGAGGAGAATAATCGACTGTGCAGATTGGTTTATTTTCTTACGGCCTTACGATTATGGCTAAATCTTTGTTACGTGCAATGGCCTTAAGAGAACTAAATATCAATATCTAACGAGACAATGTGCAAGCGCGATCGCAAACGTTAAAAAAAAAAGTTAAAACCCGTTACAGTTGGGAAATGCGGTCAGAACGCCGTTTTAATTGGAAATGAAGGCGAGGGTGGGCAGAAAAGGCGCGCGGCAATAAAATTTAACCACCGGTGATGGCACGAGGGAAGGTAAAAATCAGCGGCCGGTTAAGTGGCTCGTTGTATCACCCTAATTGAAGGAATAACCGTAAACTTAGCCTTATCACCCACTTCGCGCTAGTCTCTTAGACTGTTATCGTGGCGACGATATATGGACCACTTGGCGGCCGCCATGATGGCGAGTCCACCCGACGCGACGTCGTCTTATTCTGTTTTTCGAGCGTCCGCGTCCCCGCGTCCCCGAATGGGCGGCAAACGAATGTGAATTTCGTGCCTCAATGTCGTGGCCGCACGACATGCAGGCCACGTACCGCATCCCGAGTGGGGAACATTATCGATTCTGTTTTCCCAGGACCGATGAAAAATTAATGGCGTGTGTTTCGCGCAGAATGACACGAGAAACTCGCGTCTTCTCGTCTCAGCCTATAACCCCCCGCTCTTCCCGTTCTTCCCGGTTTATCTGATGGCTCTCCCGTGCGTTCGACGCGATACAAGACAAATCGTATTAGTCGATCTTCCACAGAAGAGCACGCGAACGAAAGAATTACAAAGACATCTAGGTCAAGTCATTCAGAACCCTTTTCATTGAGCAGAGCGAGTTGAAAAGATTCCGCCGAAGCTAATCGCGAATTCTCTCGGCCAGCGTTCACCCATCCCATTAGCCCGTAAACGGCGCAGAACCATCTAAGAATTCGACGATTCTCGGTAGAATTTATATTAGCGTCGAGCTCATATCGCCTAACTAGTTTTTAACGTTATCCCGATAAAGGAAAAATGGGCAGTATTTGTCGTTCTTAATCCGACTGTTCACCCAATCACCCTATAGTCGTGCACTCGACCTGTTTACGTCGCTATTTAGCGATGGTTTAGCGGTAGTAGCCGTATATTCCAATTCCTTCAAAACGCGCGACCCAATCCATTGTGGGCTAATCGTTAGTAACCCTCGAAGCTTACTTATCCGTGAAAGTAAAACGGAGGACGAAACAGGCAGAAGTTCAGCGGAGGCAGAAGTTGCTGAGAGTCTTTATTAATGAATTACCATAATTATGCCATAAGCGACGCCGTCTTTATTACCATACTGTTTATATGACCCGCATCTCCGGCGCCTTCCATCGCTCCCCTCCCGTTACCGTTTTCCATTAGTATATAGCATCCAGCTTCCTCCGTTGAAACGAGGGCACGCGGAGACGCTCGCAAGAAGACGTGGGACGGCGAGGGATGCAACCGCGAACGTCAACGAAACGAGTTTTCTTTCTCGATGATGAGAACACGCGCGGAAACGAAAGAGACGGATGCGAAGACGATTCGAGACGCGAGCGCGGGGCCTTCGTCGACAGAAGGGCGGAGGCGCGTGATTGTTGCGCGAGCATTTGCAATTCGCGTTCCATATGTAAAAGGCAACGGAATCTAAATCGGGAAACGTGCAGAATGGATGTCTCTATCTCGCTCGGCGGGATCTGAGCGAATTTGCGCGCCGCGTCAGCCTCATATACACGGAGAATAAAAATTACCGTTCGTTAGAAACCTCACGCGTCCGTGTGATTTTATTTTAGATGTCGGAGCGTTTATGCCTCCCGATTCCGGTCGGAATTGAGAATTGAATTCAGAAACTGTTGATTGAATCACTGAACCGAATGATGTGCTTGTTATAACAAATTATATAGGCTTGTTTCCGCGAAATGCGACAATTTTTAAATTTTTAAATATAAAATAAAACCCAACGTAAAAAAAAAATATTCAAATTTGCGCGGAATTACAAGGAACAGAACAGAATTGGAATAATTATGAATAATTCATATTAATAAGACATTTTTTAATTCTTGAAAAATCGGTCTGAAAAATATTCATTTAGTGTAATAAAATTGCGAGCTCACGTAATACTAATTTACTTTCTCTCGACAGCTTGTGTATTATGTTTTTGTTCCACCCTTTGATAAGCATTGCTGCGCGAGATGAGGTAATTTGACGCACATGTTCGTCGCAGCGGGGAATATATTTTTGCGAACGGTCTTCGGTTCGCCGCAACAAGAACCGTCTGCAAAGACATCTTCGGCATCGGTGTCAACCATCATTACACAATATTCAAAGGATGAAAAACCACATGACACGAAGGGGTAGTACCTAATGTAGCGTACGAGATAGATGGGTCAACCGCGGCGAAAGTTAATTCGCGTTTTCACTTCGGCGACCATCAGGGGTCGATTGAAAGCGTCGCTCGTCTGCGCTCGTCACCGCGGCAGCGTCTCTAACGACGACGTCGTTATCGATTCTTCAATCCGGGGGCACACTTTATAAAACGGAATCGCATTATGCTACTATCAGCTATTATTTTTTCTGAAATCATTTCAGCGAGTTTCAATATATCATCAACCTAGCGATGTGCTAAGCCAATCATTGTGCATCGAGATTTATGTAACACCTATGTTTCTCGAAAGACAGAAATTGTTACAAGATAATTAAAACCGATAGATAGACTAGATAATTAAAAAACATTTTTCTGTATATAAAAAAAATTTTCATCTATTTGTGTGTATTATATTGTGTATAATCCAGCTACAAAAAATATATAATTTTGGTATAATATAGTATGTATAATGTTGTAATATTCTGTTACAAAATCCGATAATTCGCAGTTTAAATTCACATATTTCAGCGTGCAACGGAGCTCCGCAACATGCATCCAGATTTCGAATCAAACAGTCAGCGTCTTATCGTGTTAACATAACGAACGCGAACTAATTAACGAGCTATAAGTCCTTTCCAACAACCGGTCAACGAATTTAAACCGCGCACGTACCGATCGGACCGATCTGGAAGTTAGCCCTCCCCGGACGTGACGTACTAATTAAAGGGCAACTCCGGAATGCAGTCTGCAGAGAACGCCGCGCTATATACCGGCACGAATATTTACTCATGTAAATGGAGCCTTTCCTGGAACCTCCATTCGCAAATGGTTCACTCACATCTCGAAATCTATCTACGTGATTAAGGGACTTAAGACTATACGTACCCCGCATCACGGTCCAATTTGCATTAATAGAAAGGATATTTATTACGCTAGATGTCTATCAGGAATCAACCGATGCTACAACGAATACATTCGTGATTCGTGACAATAAGTTAGAGCTGTTTAAAAAATTGTACAGTTTCTTATTTTCCACATTGCGCTTTACCTTTACGATTCCCTTTTACGTTTGCTTACATGTACAAATTGGAAAAAAAAAGGTTACCAATTTTTTCAACTCTTTCTCTCTCTCCTTCTTATTCTAATATAATTCCTCTAGAATAGACACACACACATTTATTATAAAACTAGTTATTATGTAATCTAAAAGCCAACTAGTTAGCTAGGATACCGAAAGTCGACTCTGACTTTCTCTTAAGCTTCAAATTAAATAACAAGCACGAAAACTTCACGTGTGATGCATTCGTTATTGATTAAGCCTCGGGGGCTCCATGTAAAATAAGGGTGCATCCGGGAAGGGAGCTCGAGTGGTTCCCGAGGGTGTCTATCCGCCCGTACGTCGTACGTTCTCTCCACAAGTCTGAGAGTATATCACATAGCCAACCAACGAAAGACACGTAAGTGTTATCATCATTCCTCTCAACAGCTACTAATGTCGCTATCATTAGACAAATTAAAAAAGCGTCTTTCGTCTGTGTATTTCCCCAACAAGGAAATATAATAAAAATGATTAACGATAAAATAACATTTTTTATTATCTCATGCGAAAGCGTTGTAATGTGAAATGGGTTACATTCGTTCTGCTTACGTAACGTAAAATGTGCAAACAAAGTTACAGAAACGGTATTTCTCTACCTTCCAGAATCTCTCCCTCTCCTAAAGTGACATAAGTTATCACGTTCGATGCTTTCATGTATCACCGTGTCCGCAGGACGTTCGAGTTATATGTAAGGGTGGTATGTAAGCCTGATGGCGTGAGGGTGAACGTAGACGAGGGGTTATCGTGGATCGAGCGTAACGTCGTCTCGACAGAACGACGATACATTTTTCGCAAGTCGTAATTCGAGCCAGCGATTTCGTTATCAATAAAAAATTACATAACCCTGGAATGGTATTGTCATTTTGCTACCAATTAAAACTGTTAAATGTGTAGTGTCAAATTGTACTCAATTTGAGTCACTTTTAACCATTTCTATAAGTCGCCACTGCTCCAAGTATGTTAATTTAACTAAAACAATGTTAGTTTAACTAAATGGAGTTATAATAATACTGTTTTGTGTTAAAATAATAAATTTCAACACACATGGTCCTTAAAAATAACAAAATGTTATTTAACTCAAGGTATCGGTTCAAATTTCATCCTTTAATATTTAACAGTGAAGGTTTCGTTTGATACGAGTATTAAATCTTGATAGAATAATTAAATCTTGATAGAATGAAGTGCGATACTTTGTACGAAATTACCATTTACTCGCGGGGTAGAAGAAAATAATTCATAATTGACGCGTCGTAATGTCATTAGGTAAACCGTTCCTAGAGATTGTATATACGAAGGACATAAATTTTGCATATATTTCCATTTAATCTCTTTTGTAAGACGAAAGTGTCGATTTATTGCCAGCGAGTGTCGCGGTAAAAGCGACTGCCCTTTCAGTTGCAAATGTATCACGAAATATTTAAACGCAAAATACAGACTTACAGATTTCGCGGAATCAAAAAATCCTACGTATTTTATATTCTCATCAGAATTTAAACACCAACCTTCCATTTTGTGCTCTTAAAATTCTGTGCAAAAATGTCAACCTCACATTGTTACTATTCTTGCGCATTATATTCCACGCGCGTGGCAACGACGGACAGACGGCCGCAAAACCGCAGCGCGATATCGAGTTTGATGAAATATAAAACTGATGTCCGACCAGTAAAACACTGTAAAGCTGTTAAATCTCCGAAAACCAGAAATAGTGCAATGACGTAGCAAATGGAGAGACACCGCGCCACAAAAGTATCACGTAAATATACAAATATCATAGCTTCTTAACCGCACGTACCTCGCATCAATTTCTCAATTTCCATTCAGTAATCGGCATCCCCGAGTTCCCTCTCACGGCGACACGGTTAATGGAAAGCCAAGAGTAACAAAGTTTCGCCGCAATTTTACTTCGTATACTAGGATACCGCTACCACCCCATCCGCGAAAGCCACCGAATCTCGCTTTACTTCGACCAATGAGTATATTACTACCCCCGCTCGCCGAAGCGCCGTGAAACCGACTTCTACTTCGAGTTATTAGTCTTTGTGAAACTCTCGAATAACACTAACATTAAACCCAGGAATCGATAGCAGGAAATGAACCAGATCGCCGCGAGATTACGTAAAATTAGAATAGAGTTTTTCCTATATTTCACGAATGCGAGCGAATAAGCGCTGACAAATACTAAAGAGCTAAATAAATAATAAATTGCACAGTAAATTTTATCCTCTAATTCTGATTTTAATTCACAAAATTTAAAAAATGTGAAAGAAGAAATAGATAAATAAAAAACATTTGTGACAAAATTATAATAAGATAAAAATAACCTATTTTTATTACTTGTTATCGAAACAGAAAATGGCGAAGCACATATATATATAACGTGAACTATGATATAGCATAACATGATATAGCATGACAGAACGATCAAAAATATTGGTGGAATATCACGGTAGTAGCAAACAGATATACAAGATTCGCATAAATATTTCTGTAGAAGTATATTTATATATGTGCATACATATTTACTTCATCTTATCGATGCTACGAATTGGATGGCGCTCGTTTTGCGAAAAATGTTCATGAAAATGTTAGAATATGTTAGAAAATGTTAGATATTTATTGAAATCATATACGCGTATGTGTTTCTGATAAAAGAAATATATACATCTATATATTTCTTTTATCTATATATATATATATATATATATATATTCCACTTTGTAACTTAACAGAAAGTATGTATCAAAAACTACTTTCATGTGTAATTCTCAATAATATACGACCCAGATTCGCATATTTTTTTCAGGGCTATATGGCAGCTTCTTATTCAGCAAATACAATTTTATTTTGTGTTCTCGTTTCTGCGATCGCCCCGATATTTATTCCGTGCGTTTCTAGTGGGTGTTTATCTTGCCACCCTTAATTTCCTATCAAACATGTATCTTCTTCGCGAGGGAGGGTGCGCGACCAAAGAAAAGGCGAGCAGCGGATGCTGTATCGATTGAAATTTAATATCTGGCCCCCGATGTGCGGAGGATCTCTCTTGTAAATAGAGGGGAGCTCCCTTGTCGCTTTTCCTCGAGAACCTTTTTTCTACGATTTCACAGTACCTTTACTGTAAGGCACCCTCTTGACGGAACAATGGACTTTGCGGTTGTGCGCGACGGAAATATACATTAGGTTGAGATTTGTATTGCCATGCAATATGCATACAATAATATCGAACTACTATAAGCAATTTTACCAGATCAAACCAACGAGATTATCTTTTTATTTCAGATAAGAAATGGTTAAATTTAGTTTTATCTATATATTGATATAAAAGATCGGGCAGTCGCATTTAGCATACTAATGGCCAAATCGTAACACGAACATTTCAATCCAGTATCGCAAAGCTGTTCAACGAGATATTCGACCATCTTTCCTAGTACATATTCAAGCGGCTCTTTCAATGACGAAGAAACCGCGGATAACGAGGACGTTTCGTAGTCAGAGATCGAGTTGAACAGTGACCAAGGCTAGCTCCTCTCGATAGTCCCCGAGCATAATCGACTTTAAACGATCGACCTTGCCGATCCTCTCAACATCGTTAGGCAACTGCTACACGGGGCACGTTGATGCGCATCTCGTACGTACAACATCGTATATACATACGAGAATACCGCGACAACGAAGACGACGAGGATATCGCGTGCTTCTGCGTCAGAAGGGACCTGAAAGAGAAGCAAAAGGAGAGAGAGAGAGAGAGAGAGAGAGAGAGAGAACGCGAATAAAGGAGGTAGCGAAAACGTATTCGCGATTTGTTGTCCGTGCAAGGGTCGCATGTTCGAGCTATTATAGTTTTACGCGGTTGTATATTACACCGACTTATTTTTATCATCTCTATATTAACACCACGTGTCGTGTGCAATGTCCACTGCGAGCGATTAGGTCGATTATGCCAAGCGACGTGACACGCTTTCAGGGCCGAGTAGCGCCGACGATGCACTTACAAACGATCGGCCAGTCCCATTGCTAGAAAAGAGAGAAAGAAAACAAGCGAGCGAGAGAAAGAGAAAGAGAGAGAGAAAGAATGTGCGGAGGTAATAGGAGAAGACGAAGAGAAGGAAAAAATACCGCGGGCTAACCGTATAGGTAAACGTAACCTTTCGTAGCCGCTTGCGTGCTAGCGCTCATGCTAACATTGCCAACGCGTGCTGCACACCCACGGAATATCACGCGAGACGAGAAGTCACGCACGTGCCTGGGCGAGAGAGACGCCGACGCCGACGGAGGGATCTCGCTCCGAGGATCGGCTCCTTTATGGGCGACCGCGTGCGTCGATCGTGAAATTCTAATCTACCTGAGGTGTAATTATACGCTGTGGCGGAGAAAAGTTTCGCGAAATTTCCACTTATATGGCCTCTTACAAACGTTCGCGGAAATGAGGAGCCTACATACGTCGACCGTACAGCATAACGATGTTCTAACGTAATCGGTGCTACGATCCTAGATATCATACAACAGGTATACGTATACCTGTCTTCAACATGGCGAATAAGTTCGCTTAAGCGCAAACCGAGCCCGATAAATTTCATTATTCAATTACATCGGAAATTTCATAGCGCGAAAGTGGACTAATAATTTCGGCTAATATGTAGGTGCTCTTAAAATCGCTTTAGCGAAATTATTCACGTGCGAGCGAGGCATTAAATTCGAAATACATCGTCACGAGGTTCATTTCCTTCACGCAGCAAGGCCGATCGTTGAAATGCAAATCCACGCGTTAGAGAAGACGCGTATTACGCGCAGGCAGGGATAAAATAAAAACGCGGATAAAGTTCTCTCGCAAGAACTGTCTTTAAGGGTGGGTGGAAGTAGGAATAAAGGTGTTCGTCCACCAGGCAGCCGGAAATTGATATCCGCGCGCGCAGGAGACTCGGTTAATCGAGCGCGTAGAAATCGTCGCTCGAGTGGCTCGACACATCGAGTTGAAAGCTACGGAGCACGATTTTTCATTCGCAATCGGCACTCGACGTCGAAATCGATGGATAACCACGTTTTCGCGGGGTCCGAGAGGATCGAGGGGGAGAAGCAGCGAAGAGAGGGTGGGACCTTAAAGGGGTTGTGCGGTATTTTTCTTTTAAAGAGAACGAGCGATATATTTCGAATTTATTAACTCCACGGGCCAGCTGGGCCTCCAGCCAGACTATCTCGACGCTCTTCTCCTCATATCGTTTTCTCATTTTAGAGGAGGGCTCGCAGCGTCGCGACTCTACGTTACGCCGTACATTACGCATCGCATTATTCGGCACGTTTTTTCCCTCCGAGGACGCGCTGGCGCGGAATCTAGAGCATGAGAGAGGGTGGCCACGTGTAACACATCGCCAAATCGACTTTCTTACGACGCTGTACGTTATCCTTTACGTCTGGCAGTGCCGGCGATACTCGGCGCGAGGATAACGTACCGACTGGTTGCTCGAGCATTCTCGAGGAAAGGCTCTTCTCTCGCGCTGCTGTTGACAAAGTGCCGCGGCTTTTGCGCGCGATCATACATACAATCTACGTGGCGCACTGGATGACTTCTTCCATGAGCAAGGTTTTTGATCGTTTCACCAAAGAAATATTGAAAACTTTTCATGCAGTTCGAGTACCCCAAATCACTCGAGTCGAGCATCGAGAAGAATGGTACAATTAATTTTACCATCGCTATCGATGCGAACGAAAATTTGTCCAGAAACGATGTCTTGAATAATTTTTCACGGATTTCTTGAGACATTTTTATGCAATTTAACAACTCATCGGGAAAAATAAGATTCATGTGCATACCATATCGCATTAAATTGCGTTATTACTAAATAATACTTATTTGTATTAATAAAATAGTAAATATTATTCAAATCTTAATAAGCAATAAATATATTACTTATTATAGTAGTAGTAATATATATATATATAACTAAAAATATTTTAAATAAATGACATTAAAAATCAAAGTTATCGTATTATTCTTTGCAACAACATATGTAACGCATCACGTCGAAGCCAAAAACGACCTTGGTGAATAGCACGCACGATAAAGTGGGGTCTATCTAAAAGGGACTGAGCAAGGGGAACAGACATCAGTATCAGATCTGATTCGCTACCTTGACATTAGAGATTAGCGTCGCTCCCTTCAACCGGCAAGCGGACCATCCCAAAAACCCACGGCGTTGCCTAGCGAACATTCGTTCTCGACGTTCATGCTGTCATTGAAACGTCAAAAGCAGGTAGTTTCGCAGCAACGAGGTGAACCAGCATCGGCTATAAAACGCAGAGTTTCGTCGACGTTACGGCTGGCAGTAATTGCCGGACCTGTTAAATCGAGCGAGACACACGAGACAGATTACGAAGCCGACAATATACTCGTTCCCCATCACAAAACTGCGTTTTCACGCGGCAAGAACACGAAGAGAGCTTGAGAGAGAGAGAGAGAGAGAGAGAGAGAGAGAGAGAGAGAGAGTGTGTGTGTGTGTGTGTGTGTGTGTGTGTGTGTGTGTGTGTGTGTGTGTGTGTGTGTGTGTGTGTGTGTGTGTGTGTGTGTGTGTGTGTGTGTGTGTGTGTGCGCGTGTGTCATGCGTTATTATATTCATAAACAAATATCCGTGCAGGGAAGAGTAAACACGTGAGAACAATATAAAAAAAAGATAGATAATCAAAAACAGATAAAAAAAAGCGTGCGTCTGAGTGACGATGGAAAACATTTCGCGATGATTGCCACCAAAATCGAGAACCGAAGACCGCAATTTGTCGAAAGCTTTGTTTCTTTTCAGTCTCGAAAATGCGAAAACGTATTTCACGAGCTTGACAAATTTTTCGGAATACGCCTACACATCGCGCCGAGTGTTGAAAACGTTGATTTTAAACGCTGATTTTGTGTTTACTTTCATGAATTCCAGATATGGCCGGGAAGTATAATCAAGTTCGGCGCGTGCGTGGCTTTTCATCGGGGGATTTGGCTGCAGTTTCCGGGGAAAAAAAAACGTTTGTCACTCGTTTATATCGCGCATTCAAAGTAGAAGCAAAATACTCGCCAATCTCGTGAAGCGTGTGCATCGTAAAGGAGCAGATGCGAATGAGAACGCAGGAATTCGATCCCGTCTCGTAAACTCAGCTTCCTTCGTATAAGTCGAAATTGCGGGATTTACGGTAGAAAGATCACTCTCTTTGACGATGGAAAAAAAAAGATAATAGCCTAGAGTTTAAAACCCCCCCTTTTTTTAGTTAAGCCAATTTCCCTTTTTATACGCTACGATAAATCTTCGAAGAATCCTAATTTTCTCGTTTCATTGCTATTCGATTATCGCATCAAGCGATGAATATTAATGCTTTCAACACTTTTTCATACAAATGAACACATTAATCCAATGAGATTAAAATGGTTTAATAATATGCGATCGAGAAGGGGGGAGGGTTAATAATAACAATATATACATATTGCGTTCAGTATAAACGTAAATGTTAATATTCTGAAGCTTGCAGCTACTGGTAATAACTACAATATTATTTGAAAACATCAAAACTAAAGAGATCATCATTATGTATTTCATTTAAATACTAGCAGTGGTATAATTAGATGGCAAATGTGTATAACTACACGCTTCGCCGAATTATTACTACGACGATGACAAAATTTTCCCGATATCCTCATAGATTAAGGCGCGGGAAAGATAAAGAGAGAAACGAAGAAAGATAAAGTCAACGAGAAGGTGCGTGGGCTCCTTACACAGTTCCGCAATTGACTTTCCTGCTTTCCTCTCGCACCGTCTTCTCCCTTTCCCTTTCTCCCTCTCTCGCCGGCAATCTCTCCCTTCGATTTCCTCCGCACGACGGCGCGAGATCACAGGCAAAACTTCTGTTTCTTATCTGTTTTGCGCGGTAGACCAGAGTGCGTAGCGCGCGAAAGTTACTTTAGATGAGTAACGAGAACTTGCACGGGAGCGAGCCGGAAAAGGAGGTGGCGAAAAAGAAGAAGGATGTTAATGCTCCCCCTGCTGCGTTTCGGTGTTTGTCGCCAGTTTTAATCTCCCTCCCCCGTCTGTATTCGATATCTTGTTCACGCCGGAGACAACCCGGAGCGTGGATGTAATTATAAAAAGGAAGGAAACGACAGGCGCGATACGCCGACAAGATGACGGAGGGTTGGGCATCTGTAATCTAACTAGGCATTGCCATCCAACCGGTATTACGCCCGCCATGATAGACATTTTTCGGAGCGACTCTCCTTCGAACGCGATCATCTCTTTAGCACGCTTCCGCGTAACAACATGGAATTATCTGCGATCCGATGCGCCGTATCGATTTAACACGCTCGTTTTATCAGGCCGGTGGCGTTTGAAAAAATCGTCAACTATGTTTAATAATGTAGTAGATATATAATAATGCTGCGACATTTTCACAGCTTACTATTTTACGATAACTAATCTGCGGATAAGGTTGCTAACATGCATGTTGCACATGTTCTAAAGAACATCTAGGTAGTGTCGGTAGATTTTTATATAAAATAAATTGAGCTTAATAATACTTGATAACCCGATTAAATAACGAATATCCATTTATCATTTCTTGAATCTAATTTCAACATTTAAAATTCTCTATTTTTTAATTTTTGAGATTCTTTTTACTAAACTAGAAAACTTGGTATTTGAAAAGGATTGTTTTTTTGGAAAACTTCGTATAATTTATTTTATACTGTATACTTTTTCATCAACTGCATATGCACATTAGTAGCTCTGATCATGTTAATTAAACATGTAATTTTATACAACGCAACAATGCAAACACTGGTTTAAATTAAACATATACCGTTTAATTAAATATGTATAAAATTACTAATATATAATTAATTAATAATCGTGTGCATTACATATAGTTTTAAAAGTAATGCGATTATTATTCATGCATAGAGTAAATATTAGTATGTTACAATTTCCCGGAATTACTTAGGCAAGAAAAGATTTACATTTTTCTTTATTATTATTACAAACATGTCGATATATTATTTATTAATATTATTACACTATACCTTCTGTCTCTCTCTTTCTCATGAATAACTCATTATTATTATTATTACTATGACCATTAGAAGGCAATCTGAATTAGGTTACGTTTTGACACTTATTAAATGCATCTAAGCAAAATCCGCGGATAGTACCATCGGAATATTCCCGGATATTCGGAATGAACTACTGGCAGCTTTATGTTCAATTCGCGGCGAATCTCGCGTAATATTCCGCAGTTAAAGCCGAAGCGGAACCTTTGTAGGTCACTACCATGAATCCGTGGAGTACCGGGTGTTTAGCATCCCAAAGCTTAAAGCGCTTAAAGACGCTTGAGAATTACCATATTAGCGGAGCACCGGAGAGAGTCCGGTCGCGCTCTGTGCAGAACGGCGCGATGCGATCGATCCGTCACGAGGTCAAAGGCAACAAAAGTCTTCGAGTCTTCAAACCTCAAACGCGCTAATTATTCTCAAGACCTTATGACCTGTCTTTCCACTTATCCACCCCCTCCCCCGCTTTCTCCGTCCATGGCGTCTCCCTCGATCTCGTATCTCCTAACCCGTCCGACGAAGCGGCCACCCGAGCGAGACGGAACAGGCAAAGGAACTCGATCGCTTAAACTCGATAATCGATGTCTACGCCCCGGTCGGCGATAGTTATCTTCGTCGCCGGCACCGCAACCCAATTAGCGGGACATCTGTATTCCGCGTTCTTGCACGATCACGAAAGCAATTCCGCGCGGCTCTCCCTTCGGATAGCGGATAAGCGAACATTCGCGCGCGCGTTCGCGGACGAAGTTTAACGGAGCGTACAGTATTAAGCCGCGCAAACTTTAATACGCGTGCACGCTTGTCCTTCGATTTAGAGCTTAAAGACACCGGCGATTCGTTTAAACTAACCTATCGGTTGGTGGTCTGAAACTTTCCTGATAATCCGTCGGGCATGGTTCGAAAGATAGACAGAGAGAGAGAGAAAGAGAAAGAGAGGGAGAGAAAGAACTGCCCTGCGCTGCGCGGATTCCGGAACGAGCGCGAGCGCGAGCCGAGCCGAGCGCGCGAACGTGTGCACGGCCGACCATGTGCACCTGTATGCATCGCACACGGTTCAGTTTTAAAGTAGCACACAGAAAAGTTGTAAGCAGCTTCTGTTACCCCGAGCAGATCGCGTCGAAGGAACCGAAGGGGTTCGCGGCGGCGCAAGGGAGAGCTACGCTCGGAATGGCCTCATTGGCTAAGCCAAACTCGGCCCGAACTGCGAGCTAACAACTCGGCATAATGAGAAAGTTCGGTGGTTTTTGGTTAAAGAAACTATTCAATTGGAACTCGAGTTTCTCGACGCCGCCGGTATACAGCCGCGCTGAAACGACGGCGATCAATGCGCACGTTCATTATCCGGAACTTCGATCTCGCGAAAAAGAAAAAAAAAGCAACGAACGTGGTCATCAAATATTCATTATATGTATTGGTAATGGGCATGCATTTACATTGTTGCCGAACAATCAGCGGTAGATTAATGAAAATAACTTGTACTGCTACAAAACTGAAGTCTTACAAATAAGATACATAGATACTTTTGTTTAGATATGTCCGTTAAGCGATTCGTCTTTCATCTGATAACAGTTACATCTTTTGTAACTGTTATCTCTAATTATGACGTAAGCAAAAATAAAAAAAAGTCGACAGCAATGATTAATATAGCTGCGATCAATCCTCTGCCGTTAATTCGCTATCTTTCCGCATAACATATGCGTTACCGGTTACGCGTTAACTGTCAATAGTATTTGGAAATTGTGCCTGGCATGGGAAATCGGCGGCTTTCACGCGAGTGTGGATAGATTCTGAGCGGTCTGGCAGCTTCCGAACGTATTTCAGTAGCCTTCGGCAATTCGGGACACGCGAGGGAGGGCTTCGCACGAGAATAGAACAAAGCCTTCTCCCGTCGACTCGTAAAATCGCATGTAACCACCCCTTTCTACGGTTACCGGGCCGCCAATCCTTCAATCCCCGAAACCCCGCTCTCGGATTCGCCCGTTGGCCCCACAAACACAGAAGTGCAAGTACACAGACCGGGGCCGGACAGCTCCATGGACGTTCGCGCTCGATATCGAGCGAGGAGTAAATATTGGGCAACAATAAAGGCCAACGGCAATCGGTAATTAATACGAACCCGCCTTTGCAAACTCACAACCGGCACAAATGAGAAATAACAGCGTTTCGTGCAAAACACGTGGGATAGCGGGCAGATCAAACACGGCGCGTATCGACCGGTCCTTTTTAAAACGGAAACCTCCGTGCAAAACTAGCAGATCCGTTCGAGCATATATTCCACATTAGCTAAATTCGTTCGTGAACGTTATGGCGAAAATTAGTGGATATCACAACGTAATTCGAGCCCGCCGAAAGAGCAAAGAACACTTTCGGAGTAACATTGTAAGAAGCAGCGGTGCTTCCACGAATCGCAAACGGATTTGGAAAACAATATGGGCAGGGAAGGTAACCGGATCTTGCAGCTCTGGGTGAGATCATTATGCTCGAGAAGTTTGCACGATCGAGAGTTAATGACCTGCAGCGCTAAGGCAGGAACGATACAAGAGAGCTACTTTGGAAACTCTCGCCGACAGGTAGTATATGGTTTACTCTCGGTGGAGATTTCGTATCGCGTTTCATTCAAAAATCAATTATCAATGGGTCAAGGTTTCTCACTGGTCGCTTTGCTCTCAGATAATATTATAAACATTCGTGATAACTATCGGTATCAGTCACAAAATAGCAAATAAAAAAATAATTAGTGATAAAACAGAAAAAAAGTATATGGTTCATATAGAATAATGTTATTACGGCGAAATTACATTTTTCCACTCGAAAACGAATGTTTCCGGACTAAATGAGCTTGTAAGTATCACAAGTGTATAATGTTTCCTTTTGTAGTTTGTACAACTGTTATAGAACAAGTTGCAAAATTTAGTGGGTAGTATCTGTAATAATAAACGCCCACGCGTGCAAAAGTTAGTACGATACAAGCTATACTCCTTATGTAGAGAGCTGCACTATCGCCAATGGCATCGAACAGTTGCAAGATGAAAAAAACCGCGTGGGCTATGCGCGGTTATCTACCTGTAGGTTGTGGACCACTATAGACGGCTAAACCGGTTCATTGTGCTCGCCATAAGCGTACGAAAACATAGACTTTGAATGTATACAAATGTCCCAGTTTGAACTCACAATCAGTTAGAAATTGAATACAAAAATTTTCATTTTTTTTACTAAAATTTAAAAAACAATGAACATAAAAAAATATAACAATAATTTAAGGTATCTGAAATACTTCCCTAGCTAAAAAATTATAACAATCTTCGATAATATTTCTTTTACATCTCTCGATTTCCCAACGTTATTGTCTTTGTTGGAAAAGATTTTAAGAAAATATTTAACAAACACAATAAGAGCAAAGATGCAAAGAAAAGAGGTAACGCGTGATGAGGTGAGACAGTTCGATATAAGATATTCTCTACCCTCTATCAAATAGGTAGATCGATCAATTTTTAAATCAAAATATTTTTTTCTTTTTTAACACACTTTGTTCCCTCTGTGGCGCCATCAACGTTATCGCAAGGGAAGAAGTATTTTCGTCGACCGAGCCTCCATGCCTGACTCCGGGAACAAGGTCCAGAGGCCTCAGCCGAGTTACCTGATACCAATGAATGAATACCTCGCGTTCACAATGCGTTTACTCTCTCTCTACTCCGGCCCACAAAAAGCCCTTCGTGCGCCTCTCGTTCTCCCGAAGTACTGACACCGTACGCCGTTGCACGTCACGTTCAATGGCCGCGCGGCGGTGCAGTTGCACACGCACGTACGAGGTATGCATCGACAATGTCGGCCGCGCCAATGGGGACCAAAGAGTGAGACGGTAAGGGAGACACTCGCAATTAGCTAATCTCTCGAGTAGAAAACGATAATTGGTATAATCGATGCACCAATTAGAGAGGATGCGAAACTAACGAGATTCGATCAGGCCATCTCTCCCCGTGCGATCATCCTGTACCCTGCAGCTTCTCTCCATCTCTCTCACACACACACACACACACATTCTTCCATCTCTCACCATCTTCCCATATCTCTCTCTGTCTTTCTCTCTTCGCTACTTTCTATCGTGACTCATTCTCTTTCACGCACTCGGAATCGCGCGATCGAAGCAATCTTCTTATCACGGTCGACCGCGATATCGGATTGGTCTTTGAGAGCCCGTGAACTAGGAGCTTCCTGATAATGGGCGTTTGATGAGTTATCTCGTAGGAAATCCATTTGAACGAGAGTCCCTTCCTGGGATTCGTCGAGGGGCGACAGTGGCCTTGGATACGCGATGGAATCCGGGCGAAACATTTTTTGTCCCGCGTATAGAATATTATCCGTCGACGCGCTGGAATTTTTATCGAGGAAAGAAGTTCTTCCTTGTGCTCCGGATCTCGCCTCCTCGTGGCCTTATTAAGTCGCGCTGAATGAATCGACGGCATCAAGGAACGATCGGCTAAGGTGAAAATAATGTCGGTTCCGCGCCGCACTGCGACGTCTCTTAAACGTACGCGCGCACACACACATACATACGCACATTCACACAACGTAGCCAGGATCAAAGGGTTAGGCTACGCCCCATACATTTCCCTTTGCAGGCCAGGCGCACTTTTGTCCCATGCAACGGGTATATAAGGCAGGGAATATGAATTGGCGTTTTACGCTTATTGCTCGACGGGAGGTGAGAGTGTGCCGAATTAATAAGCACTCCAGAAAGAGGGCCGGGTTTCGAATATACCGTGTCGGCGATGGAGAGAAACAGGAGAGGAGAGGGTCCTCAACCCCCCCCCCCTTTCCCTTTAAGAGCACGGCCGAAAAAAAGCACGGCGTGAACTCGTTCAAGCTATTTCTCACCATATACGACACCCAACAATAAAGGCCCCTCGTGAGGCTCCTTCACCGCCCTCTCTTCGGCGTAACCAATTGTCAGCGACTAGTGCGATGAATAGTTTTCTTCGTTCGGATTCAAACTTGGATTACGTTGCACACAAAGCGAAAAAGTCGCGTGTTTGCGTAATAATTTTAACAATTCGTTCCATTTTCATCATTTATGCGAACAGGCCATATATTTTCGTTAACCGGGAAAAGATCGTTCTCCGGAGATTAAAAAAAATTTATTGCTATTAACGTTACATGCTGTGTATAGTCGGAATGAAATTGAAAGAGGTATACGCGACGTTAAAAATCGCGGAAGCGTGCACCGTTTTATAATACATTTTTCTTGGCGAAGATTATCACTTGGATAAACTCCACGTGAGAAATATAGCGCGTCATGAAACACGATATTGTGGCATGCGAGAGAAACTTAGTTTCATATCTCGGCGAGAAGAGGGAATGTAAAAATATTTTGCGTGATTAAATAGAGCCCCTGCCTTATTTTTATAACGCGTAAGAATACGAAGATCTTAAGAGCGTGGCTTAATTTCGCGCGCGGCGCGAAGGACTAAACTCGTGTTGACAATATCGGCTCAATCGGCGAAGTTTCCCGCTCGAACAGACGCGACCATGTTTAATCTACCAATTAACTCGATGCCACTTTCGAGAAGAGAATAAAACTTTTTATCTGCGCTCTTCTCCTTTACCGTTCCCCTTTCTCAATCCACCTCTCATTCCTTCTCCTCCCCCGTCTCCCACCGCTCGCGACTGCTTCCAAGCTCGTCTCTTTTTTTGTTCGATCGGTATTCTACAACTCGCTGAAAACTTCAAAGTGAGCGGGTGTTCTGGGGTAGTCGGTTGTTCTTGTACGACACCTCTCCTCGAGCACTCGATGGAATCTGACTCGGGATCAGTTTTACGCGGCAATTTTGACGTTGTCCCCGTTCGCGTGGATATAGGTATGCGAAGAACGGGAAATGAGTTGCGGCGGAATTCTTACGACTCCGCCGAACTTTAGATTGAATTCAACGACAGCTAGGTCCCTGAAAAGCAGCGGCGCTCCTGTCCGACTTTACTCGGTCATGTACCTCGCGAGATTCTGTAATTTGTAAATCGGAACCACAGGCTCCTCCGTCAGTCACCGTCGTATACGTATGTACATGTACGTACCAATATCATCCATATCAATTTGCCATTCGTACAACGAAAATATCTACACCAAATTCAGTTCGGAACTTTGCCAACTTCGCCAATTGCGCGAAATGTACAATGGACAAGGAAGATCGCGATTCTTCCTTCATCATAGAAAAAGCGAAGCAAAGAACGAAGTACCTCGATAAAACAATAAACGGAGCACGGCGAGTTTCGTGACGGTCTTCTAATAATCTCCTCTATCAAGCTCAATTTGGCCTGGAACGAGCCTGGAGCTTCGACGGAAACGCACGATAGAAGCGAATTGAATTGAATTATCAGGAAATACCGAGTCAATTTCTCGGCATGCTGCGCTCGCCGTTCGTCATAATTACATTCGATTAAAAGCACAGCACGCTCCGGATCCCGCGACGTATGTCGTCGTCGGATATATCAGGATGTATTCGGACAGTCGCCGCAGAAGTGCGAATTCGAGCTGATCTATGGAGGGCCCGGCTATCTATAATGCATTCTCGTGCGGCCACCCTAGTTGACACACGTGCGCGCGATACACGTACGCATATACGGGGATGTACATGCATGTATACGCGGAACGTTTATTTCCGAATGGCGTCCCGTACGTAGTTCCGGCGTCGACGCGACGCGACGCGACAGTCCGATCGTTGCACAAAACGGACGCGTCGCCAACCTAAACTAAATAATGCATGAGGCGGATCGAACGCAACATTTAAATGCGTGTACTCCGGTTGTCGCGTTGTCTACATCCTTGGCCTTGCTCGATCGAGGACGAGATCTCGTGGACGCTGATGTTTCGCGAGACACGACGTTGTCTCTGCTTCGCGAGATATACGAAAACTCAACGTACTAACTACTTTACTAGTGAACATGCACGCAGAAATTTCTGATAATTCCATTGTTGCATCATCGATATTCGATCAAAGTATTTCGTAACTTTCGCGCAAAACAGTGAAACATGGCAGAAAAGGCAGAAAAGATTCACGAAAGCAGAAAAAAAGATAAATAACGTTCTTGATATCGCAGTAAAGCGAGCGATCGTTCCTGCATGACTTGCAAGCGCATTTATAGGCACGAAACTGGGTTACGCGAAGACTGCTTCAAGAATTTTATCACAAATACTTCGCACAAAAATCGTATATAGTATTACGCTTTCATGACTACGGCTTGCGCGTTTCCGTTCGTAATTATTCCATGCAACCGTTTTTATTACTAGCGTAAAACATATTGTTCACGAATGCAAGCAATATTTAATTTCACACACATAACAATCTTATAATAATAATTTTATTTTAAGACAGTTTGAACGTATTGTGTACCGTAAAATCATAAAGATTGAATAAACAAAAATAAAGAACGATATAAAATAATTGTAATCCATAATCAGGAATTGCTAGAGTATAGATAAATACTTTTAGAATTTTTAGGAAGGCTTTTATGCATTTCGTGTTAGCGCTCAATAAGAAACGTAACACGCTAAGACGTGACAAACGATAGCTATTTTAATTAAAGAAATGAGGGTCTTTAAAAGAAACGTGCGTAATATTCTAAATTTTACGTATAATGATACCCCTTGTAACAACGGCATAAGAAGCGAAAGCAATACGTTCTTAAATAATTCACAAACTGCGGTGCAGCAACAGAATACAGAGATCCCATAATGATTGTAAAATATTTTAATAACGTAGTTCTAGAGATTAATTAAAATCCAAACTATTTGTGTAAAAATGTGTTAGAATTTTTATATAATGTTTGTGCAAATAGTCGCTGATTTAAATTTAAGTGATGAAAGTTGTCCAATATATAGTACCACGTTCATTTAATGAATAAAGTGTATTTTTATTTTGCTCAAGAAGCATATTTGTCATTCTTATTCGAAAATGTCGGATTTTTTGTGTAAAAATCATTTATCATCTGTCTGCGTATCGCTTTATTTTTGTATTATTTTTGTATATTTTAATATTTATCAATAAATATGGATAAATAGAGTATGATAGATTAGAACAGATCATTAATAATCATTAATTGTATATTTATAAATTACAATTAATAATTATTAATGATTTTAGTAGTATAATTATATAGATAATTTAAGTATTTCAATTAAATAAATTACTTAGAATATATTAAATGTTAAATATTTCTGGTCTTTTTATATACGTTTGTAATACGTATATATATCGAAACAAAGCTCTAAGTTGCTTTCTCTCTCTTTTATTCATCAGTTTATATAATATTTAACTTTAGAGAAAGACAAACGTAGCTCTCAAATTATATCAGAAAAATTTTAGAAAATTATAATTTATCTATATAATACTACGTTGTTCAAATAATATAATAAATATCAAGTGCTCATAGTGTTCTTCATTATGTTATTTAAAAATTTCAACTATGTGTAAACTGCTTGATAAAAAATATAAGTAACGATATGTTTGAATAAAAAAAATTCTCTTTTACAAAAACCATTCTACTATACCTATTGTTCATTATTTTTTACCAAGCTTCACTCATGAAATATTTCTTTTCACTTTTCTTTTATTGGATAACCGTAAACTTTGCAACGGATAACTCGTAGTATTCTATCATGTAATAGTACCAAAATGTACACTAGTAATCGATATATTAAGCTTTTACGAATTTTACATGTATACATATTGTATATGTTTTGCTCGTATAAAATAAATCCGAGGATAATTATACATACTTCCCAGAGTTAAATGTTATCACCAACTCTGATCTAGCCCATACATTTTATAAGGCAATGGATCTATGTCGTTTAATTTATAATATCTTTATGTGCCTATATTTGTGTGATACATACATATATCTATAAACATTTTATGGATATCTAATACAATTTTCACACAAATCCATTATCATAAAATAAAATAATTTATTATTCACCAGTACGATGCGCAGTAGCGGAATTGAAACTACGTTAAATTGTAAAGAACTACTACAAATATTATACACCCCATTATAGTAGCGCTCAAAATAATAAAAATTTCAAAAAATAATTGTGACACGCATAAAAAAATTACAAACAATTAGTACCCACAAGATTAAAATGAAACAATAAATGAAAAATATAAAACAATAAATCACACATGGTTGCTACACCGTCGCCTGATGCCTCTTCTAGGCCTTGTCTTCCACTCAAGATGCCAGAGTCATCAAATTCGTCGCACTCACACAACAGTCGCGAAAACACACGCGGATAATTACGATCGCGCGATACTTTGCATGGCACTCCCGAAGTTAATCAAACGCGATATGCGCTTTATTACATTGGGACGAAAAGAAAAAGTACGAAATTTCCATTCACTCGAGACTCGTGATATTTCTAAATGAATAATGTCTAAAATATGACGAGCAAATTGCATTTAATAATTTTTGCGTTAAATATCTTAATAAAACAATCTATCTATTCCCTCCATCTAGGCTCTCGGCTCGAGCCTCGTCGTCGACCTATATGTAAACGATTTCTTTGATAAATCGATATTATCGCATACTTCGCGCTACGTTTATAAATTTGTTAGCGTTTCATCTAAAATTAACTTTTCACTTGATTTTAAAAAAGTAATGGCAATATTGCTACTTAATCCTAAATATATCGCTATATGCGTTAATAACAAATTTTAATTATTACATGTAAATTATAATCCTTGTTTTTAACGAAAATTTAACTGTTTTATTAGTTATAGTTGTGCTATTTAAAGAGAACTATTAAATCTAATGTTTATTCAAAGAATACCTTCGCTTTAATAAAAAAATATATTACATTTATTATGTTCAACTGAGATTTCCAAATTTTAATATCTCGAAAGAAGTAAGATTATATGAATTAAAGAAGTGAAGAAAGTGAGATTAAATTGCTGCAAAATATATGAATTGAAGCTCATTTCTGTCTTGTTTTATTAATATGACACAATTTCATTTCTTTGCTTATATAATACAAACTTAATTAAATTTAATTCCTTAAATAAACTTTGGATCAAATAAATATTTTTAAGTAATTAATCAACTATTTAAATTTTCACTAAAAAAAGAATTAGATACTTTACATGTAATATTCAAAAATTGCTATTAATAGTCAACTTATCGAAATATCAACCGTTTGTTATAGCATTGTATCTACATATATATAAAATTGAAAAACGAAATCAGCTGTATGTGAAAATCAATAACAATCTTAAGAATATATTAGGTGCTTTCCATTTACATCAAAACTCAGATAAATCTCACTTCTGTCTTTCTTCAACATGATTTATCTGAGTTTTGATGTAAATGGAAAGCAACTATTATTAAATTATTGTATAGAGGTTTTTGCATAAGTAAAATAATTTTTTGTACGCACATATGCGCATACGTTGTCATATGTATATATGTACGCCTACATCGTAATGTTACAAGCAATCAATGACGGATCATTGCAGGCGCAATTCCACTGCACGAGGCAAAGGCTCCAACGGACAACTACCGGCGACATATGGGTAGATAGATTCAATTTCCTACGGATATGAAGTGTAATAGAAATATGCGCGTGACTTTCGAAAGCACATTGGTGGAGTATATTGGCGCGCAACAACGTGGGAGCTGTAATTGGGGGACCACAGGCGCCGCTTTAAACTTTCGGGCGTCAATATTGCACATAGTAATTCTGGAAATATCGATTTATATAACAATTCCGACCTTGACGTTAAAGCTGCCACGGATTTTGTTTAAAAAATTAAATAAAAAAATTACACAAGTACATGCGTTGCGTAAAGGAGACGCGATAAAATCAATATAAATTGATAACATCTTGAATAAATCATTTCAACAGTTCACTATTCATGTAAGTATCGTTTTAAAATTCGTCCATATTACGAATAACAATATTTGAAATATGGATTTAATTAAACGCTATTCCCGGTGCAGAAAGCGGGAAGACGGAAATACTGATGCCCGGTCATACTAGTAATTAAACTTTCCTGATTATCCGGAGTTAATGCCACTCCGTATACGCGCGCGAATCCTTCTTTCGACATTCCATACGTCCGTTTGCTCTCTTCCGTCAGTCCTGTCATTAGCGCTTTCTTCGTTCTCCCTCATTTCGTTGCGTGACTCGTAACAGAACGCGATTGTCGACCTTGAAGTACAACCACATTTATGAGCGTACCAAGTAATCTGCAGGGGGAGAGCGAAAGCGAGAAACTCGCTTAACAATGCAATCGCGAAGATGAGAAGTCGGGTAAGAAGAAGAAGAAAAGGAAAGGGACACCGAGCGATGTCAAAGTTAAGACCCCCGAAGGTATAATTTGGCGGGTAGGCAGACGAGACAGAGAGAGAGAGAGAGAGAGAGAGAGAGAGAGAGAGAGAGAGAGAGAGAGAGAGAGAGAGAGAGTAAAAAGGCTAGACAGCGTGGTTCGAGAGAGTCCGATTTTAACAGCGCTCAAACTAGAATTAATGCGTAATTAAAGTGCGTTCACGCGATTGTCGTCGCGGTACGGCAGCCACTTAAGTCGCGCACCATCACTTTCTCTTCGCACCTCCTTTAAATTGCTGAAATCGATGCGGAGGACGCTGTGATTGCACGACTCGAAGCATCGTGATCCCAAGAGCGCAAGGATCGGAAACGGCTCCGAAACGATACTCCCCCGACCTTTAAGTTAACACCCATTCTAACGTCTCTATTTATTACGATCCCCCGACTTTGCTTCCACTCGATTCGCTCGCAAAACACGTGGCGTTGCCGCGAGTAATTACTCGCCGCAAAAGTTTATCGTGTTTATACGAGTGAGAGAGTGCGCCGTGAAGAAGTGCGGACTTACAAGGGGCCGGCAAGATCTCGCAGCGGCGCTTCTCGAGAAGAGAACTGAGAAAGCCGAAGAAAATTTCCCAGCGAAACTTACCGGAGAGCTTATCCCGGGCAGAAGACGCCTATTCACGATCCTGGTCTTCGTGGATTTACAAGATTACTAACTTTGCGTGTCTAGCCCTTCTCTCCCCCACCGACTGGCGTTGGTGAGACCTTTAGGCATAAGTTTACGTTCCCGCCGGAAAATGATATCCTATAAAGTTTTGCGGGTGCGCGTTTAAGTGTAGCGCCTCACCGGAAGCGTGGTAATACGTATTCAATTTTTTACCAACCTAATTGCGGAAATGCGTTCACGATATAAAGGTAATGTATGAGCCATTGTTCTTGCAATTATAATTAAACGGTCGAGTAACAACCCTTCTTGAACGCGCCACCCTTCCTACATGAATTACAGTATTTTTGAAGTATGTAACAGACCGAATAATCGATCGATGCGTTGTTCGCAGGATTGTCCTGTACTTATAAGAAAATTTTTAAGTTTCTTTTGCGGTCACGGATAATTGACCAATCAGGCAATAAGTTAGGATGTCAGAGTGTTTATCGGAGCGTAGCAAATACGTTCATGACCAGTATTATATTTAATAAACGATGAGAAAAACGAGAGACTGAATACCGTTCCATTTATGTAGCGCGACAGAAATTTGAAAATTCATAAATTTAATTTACAACAAAATAAATATATATTAACACGATAACGAGATTTGCTTTTATATAAAATTAATTTCTATAAATATTAAACATAATTAATAAACTTTGATTTTTTATTGTTATATGTACAGAATCGGTCTGTACAAGAACATCCAGTGCAGAAAAATTGCGAATTAGAATGTAATAAAAAAGGGAGTAAAAGGAAGCAGTGACTCGTGATAGATACACATGAAATGCGTAATTCTCTCGGATGAAAGAGCGAAGCGGCCGGTATTGTGCGAGTGCCAGCTGACAGAAGCAACCAAAGCTTCTGGTTGTAGTACAGCGGCGTATTGCGAGCGTAAAACGGAAAATGAAATCCGAAACACTTTGATAGGACATTTTGGAAAATCGCAGCGAGGAAGCAGAGAAGTGAGTCGGGCAGGGCGTAAAGGCTACTTCGTCTCTTTTTTGGAAACGATTTACGTTGTGCGAGCATGGAGAACTGACGGTCATATGTGTACGGAACACGATTTCAAGCCATCCTTTGTGAGCGGCTGAATCGAAACGAACGGACGAACGGACGAAACTGTCCGGAAGACGAACAGGAACGGTTTCACGGCGCGGTATCTCCAGCACGTAATTACGCCACATATTTAAGCCGCGATGAATTATCGGCGATGATATCTTTCATTGTGTTAAGCATATATTTCATAATTAAACGCCGTGAAGCGAGGGGTATGCCGGGAATGTCGAACATAAAGGGATCGCGACGGCGGCGCGTCGGGGTGAGTTAGAAATTTGAAATTGTTTGCACCCCCTTCATAAAATCTCGCCCTTCCGCGGGTTACCCTTAATAGCGGATGATTAAAAACAACGTTTATGAGTTGCGCTCCGGAAAAATGAATAATTATGCCGTGCGGCTACGTAAAAGTTTTTATATCACATGCCAAGCGCTATATAATTAGTTACAGAGCGATATTAATTTAATTGGACATTCTTCCATTGCAGCTCTCGCCTCAAGGCAAAAAGAGCGAGTTCAGCCTCATACGAGGCAACCAGCTCATAACTCAATTTTAATACTTTTTGTCTATTAACATGCATTGAGTATTTTAATATATTTAATTTTACATGTATATAAAAAGTATGAATATTTTGCGTGCTTAATAATAAAAATCTAATCATCTCTTTTAGAGATCTAGCGAGTGACACAGCTATTACGATACAATACACAAATATCTTGATATTCTTGGAGACTTTAATTAGCATGGCACCGAATGTGGCAGGTTTTTTTTACGGTACGTGCTTGGAAGTAGCGATACCTCGACAGACTAATGCGCTTACGTTTCTGTACACGATCTTATGGACTCTTATGTGTTCATGTATATGAGATCGTCGAGGGAGTTAAATTAAGTTAAGGCACGTTGGGACGGCTGAGATGACTCGATTAAATGTAATTCCCATCTGTTTAGCTTTGATTATAGCACGTCTGATGTCCATAAGTTTGCACACAGGATTCAACGTATTATAGATATGCTAAAATGTGAACATTAAGCACCATGAGCGTTGTAAGGTAAATGTACCAATGTCGGAACACTTAAGACCTATGTTTAGATTTTAGTTTTTAAATAAGTATAACACGAATTATAAAATCAAAAATAAAAATATAACACAAGAAAAATATTTTTATCTTTGATTCTTTGATATTAATTCTCGTTATAACTTATTTAAGGACTAAAATTATAAAAATGTCCAGACATAGTTACGTGTCCAGGCATTGGTACATTTACCTTAAAGTGATCTATATCCAATAAAAAGTTATAATGGTATAAAAACCGATATTTCGAAGCGCTTTATGGCTGCACATTGATAATTTACATTATTGTATTCTTGCCATTAGGCTTTATCGAAGATACTTTACCGATAGATGTGCTAGAATTACGAGCTGAAATCGATTGACCCTACTTCGAAGACGGTACTTGAGAGGTAAGGGTTGAGGATCAAACGAGTGTCCAAAGTAGTCCGGACCAGAACCAGGACGATAGTTAATCTTCCGAATAAGGCTAATGGCCACTTCTAAACTGCCGAGGCGATCGAATAGGTGCGCCAAATGTCGATAATACACTTCGTGGTAAAGTCCAGTCTGACACGACATATGCCTTCAATATCGCACAAAACTAATGATTCATAACGAAAAATGCATTGCCGTCATTGCCCGATCGTTCTAAATAACGATAAATGTTCCTTGAGATTTCAAGTGGAAATTTCGAATATCAGATTCGCTTGCTTCCAACTCTTCTCTTACGATTGCAATTTTACCATCGCAAATACAGTAAGCTTCCCGATTAAATAGCTTATTAAACTTTCTATGTTATATATACATGTATACACTTCCCCTTTGAGATCTTGATTGGATCAGAAATTTTATTAAATGCATTCGTCGATGCCGAGATTTGGAAAGTTTCTCTAGACTCGGCGCTGGGAAGAGAGAGAAAGAAAAGAAAAGAGGAAGACAGACTATGTAAAGAGGATAACAGAAAAAAAGACGACAACGAGAGAGAACGAGGAAAAATAAGATAGAAATTTTAGACTCATTACCCAACCTCGGATATTCAGCATAGGAGGAAGAATCAAGTGTGAGTGTCTTCTTTATTTCATTTTTTAACGAAATAATGCCGCCGTTTAACTCAATAACAAGTTTATATCGCCCAGACGCATGTAATGGTGCATGAAACGAGCGCACGTTTTTTGCCAAATATGATCAAGCAGAAGCTTCTTAACGTACGTAACGCTGGGCCACGAATCGACTGTTTTCTCCGAAAATTGCAGAACAAGAGATGAACCTCCACGCGTGTACATTAACAAGAAATTATTATCGGGATTCCGCAACCGTCCGCAAACAATCATAATTACGTAAATGAAAATCTCGATAGGATCAAGCGTGATGATGGCATTATTGCTCGTTTCATAATTTATGCGCTTCCGCATATAGCCGACAGATGTACAATTATTGAGATACATTACTCATCGGGTGGGTAAACATAAACTGAACCGTGCATGCGATGCACCCAATGTCGACGAGTTACACACAACGGTGTGTACTATCGGTTAGAGCTATACGTGAACTTTATAACGCGAATATCTACTAATTTGTAGAATTTAATAATTAGCCATTAAACGGGAATGCGGATTGCAATTAAAATTCTTTCCTCATCAGCCTAATAATAATTTATTCCGCTTTATGTTCAAATATCTCCGCTTCCTCTCTAAATAGTTATTGACGAAAAACAAGTAATCAGAATTTTTTTGTTTAACCATTAACATTTACGAGGGGCTGTTTCTACCGTAAATTGTTACTTCATTTTATTCGTTGTATCAAGAATAAATAGAAACGTTGAAACGCATAACTTTTATGACATATTTTTTTATATCACAATATTATTAGCCGGATAACAGGAAAAATAATGTAACACAAGATCTATAAAAGCAAAGCATGCAGTCGCATAGTGGTTATTCAAGCCCGAAGATACCACAAGCACTCATATCGATCATATCTGCCGACAAGCAGAGTATCAATTTCCGCGGGTAAATCCCCGTGTAATCCGTCGACAATGGGCATCAGAGTTGACCGCTCGACCTAAGATTCTCTTTGACAGGTTTGGTAGCCAAAAACATCGATGAAAACGGATTGTCCTAACCGGCTACAACTAGCGACAGTTTCTCACAAAGAAATATTTCGACAGAAGACACATCGATTCGTTTCGTCTACCCATTTCAATCACCCGGTTCTATATATATATCTATATATATATCTCCTCTCCCAATGCTTTCTGTTTCGAGATACGTCCACTCGAGTCTCGAAACGATACTCATAAAGCAGCCAATAGCTCTCATCCACTACACGGATCTATATTTCTGCTTAGGTGGTTCTCCTCGTACTCGAAAATGTATTATTTACTGCACCGCCCACCACATTTACTCTCGTGGGAAAATCAGTCAAGCCATCGAGTATATATGTGTGTTTCACTTCTTCCGACTTTAATAGATAATAAATATCAACAAGACACACATTCGCGTCTCTTTAAATATTTCTATAAATAGAGAATTTTACTATATATATATATAAAGATAATAAATATTCTAGTGTAGCTGGCACATCGAAGACTTTCAAACAACATAATTCTCAAAAATTGCTTTTGCTATCAGAATCTGAATAAACCACTTTAATTTATTGACTTACTTAATGTTCACGCAAGATCCATGCTGTGAGGCGAGCCTAGACATCCCTCCGCCGTTCTGTTAATTGCGGTATTGAACTTCGCAATATCATTCATCTTCGGCCGAGCGTGACGATATCACCTTCGTAGCCAACCGTATCGGTTGCAACCATTCCGAACGAGTGAAACGGACAGTTAGGTCCAGACGAGGAAACGGACTGGGAGTGGGGGGTAGCTTCCGCGTCTATTACGTCGGGGGCGTAAAAAGGAGCGATGCGTGTAAGAGGAGGACTGTCGAAATAGAAGACCGTGTTACGATGGCACGAGCGAGAGAGCGGAGTACACGGGGGGAAGAGAAGAATATATTATACGTGGCGTCAGCTGTGCTTTATAACCCAGCATCAAGCCGATGTCACGGTATGGGTAGTCGGTTTATACCGCGATACACAGTGCATCTGCTAACCCCCGGCTCACCCTCTCTCCCTCTTTCTCTCACTCTCTTTCTCTCCATTTTTCATCCGATCAGCTTCGCTTCTTTTTTCTCCCTCTCTCCGCGCGCAGATTCTTCTTCTCGTTGGCTCCTCCTTGTTCCCGCGTTAACGGAGAAATCGTTTTTGCGCCGGTAAAATCATTACGCAGCCGCGAAATTTGCGGCGTTAAGATGAAATCATACGCATATACGTGAGCGAGATGTCGATGCCGTCTTCAACGGCGGTTGAAATTACACGAGGAACAAGCACGGAGATTGGGCCATGAATGCAAAACGACAGAAGGAATTCATTATGGCGGGAAAGCTGGTTGCTTATAAATTGATCAGGTATTCTCTGAAGGGATTTCGGCTGATGTAGATTGAGGTCTAGCACGCGTGATCGAGCTAAATCCATCTTTCTACTACTACTACTACTACTACTCGTCGTCAGAACTATTCGACGAAGCTTAAAGTAAAAATTGCATGTTTTATTCTTTCTATAATAAAATATATATAAACCGATTAAATCTATTTCTCAAAAGCTTCTGAAAATATTCGGAAATATCAAGGATTAAATATTCCTTTATTCTTTTTCTCTCTTCTACTTTTATCAAAAGTATTGATGGAAATCGGATCAGTTGCATGAGCCAACTATCAATATCTCGTGCATCTTTACGAATATGAAAATCGACTGTGAGAGTAAGAAGGCATCAAATAAACGCTATTACATCAAACGAAGACTATACTTTTACGAACATTTAAGTAACTTCCTAATGGATCTCGCCATTCTACTGAAAGTTGAGAACTCGCCAGAGGCCGACCGTGAACGGCGCAAATCTTCTCTTCATTCACGATTACCGTCTGCCCAGAGATAGATATCTATTTAGTCTGAAGACTCTTAGCTGCGTGCCAGACAAATAATCGATAAATTAAAACTATAGTCCTTCGCGTCATTCGCGCTTCATAAAATTTTTATATCAATATCAGATTAGGATCACCATATACATATATAATATATACATATAATCAAACATTCCGCGCGAGTCATTTAATCTGACAATACAAACGGCAAAAATACAAATTGGCTGCGCTATATTTCTCGCGAATGAAATATCGCGCGTTGTCGCAATCAGGCGGTAAATATTGATACTGCGCAACTGAACGAGAGACACGAAATGCAATTCTACATTTCTACTGTGACGACTTGCAATTTCGAATTAACTATGTCGTTATTTACTGCTATAGCGATAATCGCATTCGTAATATTTCCATGCAGCGCGGAGAATGGCACGTGTCTACGGCAAAAGACCGTTTCATAGATCGGCAATGTACGCGTTCTAGCGAGAGACAGTCTGCAATGCAGACACGGCGGCGTGCCACGATTACTAGAGCACGTGTGTACGATTGTATATCCTCAACCGCCTGGCGTACACACGACAACGAATTAAATTACGTCAGTCTGTATCGCGTAACAATGCGCTCGCAGAATTACGCGAGCACAACCGGCACGTCGTCGCATGTTACAGCTGTAATGAGGCGGCCGTGATCTCGGGAGGAAGGTTGGAAAGGCAAAAGAATTCTACAGATAAGAAATAAGTAGAACTATAAACATTGATACTTAATCAAGCGAGAGATATTAAAAATAATTAAGAAATATGTAAATGTGAAATTCGTGGATTGACATTATTAATCACGGTTTCTTTTATTGATTGTTTCTCGATCTCTTATCAATTATTCATTTTTCTGAGGATAGAATAATCAACGAAATAGAACCTGGTCGCCTCAGCTCCGATAACGATTAAATTGTTTCGTAACATGAATAGGTATTGCAAAACAAATTTTATGGTGGCAAACTAATCCAGATATATGGATATTACATATACTGTATGCTATGTGTGCGGTATGATGGAGATGGAAAACTGTATTCAATTGCAAAAACTGCGGAAATGTCTATATCGCTTTCCAATAGCGGCGACGACTAACGCGCGTCGCGCGTATGAAAAATGTACATTCGCAGCCGGTACGCGAAATCCTTTAATTATACGACCATTAATTCTACGCCGACGTGGCGTATTAGCTCGTTGTTAAAATGTACGGAAAAATGGCTACAGTTATTAAACCATTTTATATCTCGATAGGGGTAAAAATTTTATCCGTTGCGTAAAATAATTAAATTTTTAACAGTTGGTACACTAAAACCATTCTGGGCAAGTCAATATTTTGTCTGTTGTTTATTAAGTTTCTTTTTTCCTTTTCCCTTTTTTAATATACATAACCAAAATAAATGTTAAATTCATTCTTTCGTATAAAAAAAGAACCGACAATATCATCGTAATAAATTTCGTAAAAAATTAAATAATCTTTTCCATTTGTCCCTTTACCCAAGCAAAGCGATTAATTAATACAGGCCAAAATATATAGGAAGCAATAAAAGGACTATCAATTCGCAGTGTCGCAGAAAAAACTTGCAATTTGTTTCGAATCTTACCCCCGCATTCCCTAATAATTTAGTCGTCTGGTGGGGTAGCCGCCTGAGAGAGAAAATCGTCGCGCGATTCTTCACGGCGCGCGGCACGGCGTTAATTTTATTCCCGGGAGAGCGCTCTCGCGCGCGGAGAGCGCGCGGAGAGCGTGAATTAGTGTCCAGAAAGGTACGGTACCGCGGCGCGGCTACCATTACCGGCGAAGTAACATACGTAAGGGCTCCACGTACGTACGGCTCGGTGCGCGATACCGCCGAAGAAACATCTCGGTGTGCCGTGCAAGGACATAATTCATTGCCGGCAGGAAGCTTGTACCTTAATCTCATCGTAGCCCGCGCTGCGCCACACTCTCTTTCTCTCCCTCTATCTCTCTTCCGTCCTCTCTCTCTTTCTGTCTCGAGTTCCTGGGGCCCGCGGACCCGAAGCGCGCGAAGGCGCACACGGTGTGAAACGTACTGTAGATTCTGTACGTGCGAACGCGGAGGGTTATAAAGGCGGCCCGATGTATGCACGGAGCACGTACATAACTATCAGCGGAATGTATCATCCCCGCGGACCGGAGGCAGGACATGTTATCCCAACTACGAGACGATCTCTGTGAATCCAATGGGAATTATTATGTAACTCCGCGATATAAATGCACCGAGGATTCGTAGAGACGCGTAGACGTTCGATGCGTGCCCCTGTATCGAATAGACATGATATTTCGACGTTCGAATATCGCGCCGAGGAATACGTGTCGGTTCGGATCGATCTGTCGAGTTATGCCGACAACGGCATATCTCGCTCGATCTTTAATTTCAGGAGGATAAAAAAAATTTCCACCGCAACGAGTAAGAATGCCGAAGATATTTAATTTATGTTACGGAAATAGTTCGCTATGGCGCGAAAGTGTTATTAAAGAGGATTATTAAATATCTCGCCGATAAACCAAGAAAGATTATAATTAAACTTTGGCCGTCCATTACACACGATATATCGCACATGCGAAAAAGCTTATTGTCCCCCCGTTTGACTAATTGTAAGTTTATAGAATATCGAGCAAATCGCGATCGTTATTTTTAGCAAGATATATTCATGTAAAATGTAAATGGACAAATTCCAAGATCGAGAAGGAAAAATAGTGTGCGAGTTACTGATGATAGCTCGTGATAAACGATCGCCGATTTCACTCGAGTCTCATGGAGGTCTCGCTATCGAGAGCATTCGAACTTCTCGCTCTCGTATTGTCGATAAAGCTCATTTTTTTCTATGTGACAGCGAGGTCCCGGACAAAAGTTTCGACGAGATAGGAGTGAAAATATCGTCTCGGAAGTACCCGCGGCGACTGTGTACCGGTTCGGTTGCGGAAAAGTTGGCATATAAATATCAATAAACGCCTGCTCGAAGGTTGATTTCTCACGAGTAGCCGCGCGAAAATACATCCCGCGGAGTACTTCTCAAATATTCTTTGCGCAAGTCCGCACAATGCTTCTTCTACTTCGCTCTGATGTTAACTTTGGCATATACTTTATTCGCTGTCACGGTAGTTAATTTTATTGTATTTATTTATTCCTTTACCTGCGATGGCATATTCGATCAATTAGACAGCAACGGCAGGCGAAAAAATTCCGACAGCGATTGCCGATCGAGTGGACGCGAAAGCTATTTCTCGTCGATTAACATGAAATTTCCAACAGTGCGAACATTTGGCCGAACGACATAGTGAAGCGTGACGGCCATTCAAACCAGTCTTTTGGACCTAGAACGCAACGTCATGAAGATAGTAATTTCGGAGCAGCCGGTAGAAATTCACCCCATGCGCCACATGCGAGGATATATTCAAATAATGTAACAACGTGGCACGACTGTAAATTATTCGGCAAACACGCGCAGTGGCTTTTTGTTCCCGACATCTGTATACACCGGAAAACAAAAAATAAAAAATTAAAAAAAAAAGGGGGAAAACTAGGAACGCACCTGGCGAGTACGTAAATCTCGCGCGTCCACTTTTGCCACAACCTCGACGGACGGTCCGTGAATCCCGCTTAATCTGTTTCGAAATCAAAATCGTCCGTATCCGCGCACGGAATTTGCTTGCGGCGCGAATGATTCATCGGTGGCCGTGTTACAACCAACGTAAGAAGAACGAAAAGACAGACAGATGTGAGAAATGCGAAGAGTAACGCGAAGGGACTTGAACTAGAAAGATTGAAAAATAGGCGAGACGCGGCCGTGCAAAGTGGCGCATACGTATGTAAATAACCCCGAAGAAGGAAAAATAAAATAATAAAAAGCGTTATGGTAAAATAAAAGAGATACAATCTTAACAGATTTCATCTTGCGAGTTGATGTTAGCGTGTCATTCTCTCAAATCGAGATGCGATTCGATATAGAAATGGTTGATAAGAACACGAAATCCAGAGAAAATGTACGGATCTAAAAAAAGTATATATCTCTGGCGATAATTCATCGTTATTGTCAAGTATTTGTTGCATTAAAAAAGCTCACCTAGGTAACGTTCTTTTTCGCGTATTAGAGATATCGAAATCCTATCCAAAACGACAAAAATAAAAGACGTTAACCGAGCTCCAAGAATTTTTTTAATGCTATTTTTATGCATTCGTGTCACGTTCGATATATTTCCATGTATTTCTGTATCGTACCATTACTAATCAATGACACGTATCCGTACAAATCAATTATTGAGATTTAATATCTAGTTCGTTTACGTTCGGTTGAAAAACTCATTTTACATTTATTGTAATATTCTATTTTTATCCGTTTTATGCAAACACGATAATCCCCGGCGGTCATTAGAACGCGTTTTGATAAACACTTCACCGCGCAAATTTGCAGGCCGCACTTTATTAAAGCGATAAGCGTGATGGTAATTTGAGCGCGGTGAATACTTAAACAAAACAATTTCACGGTATCCGGGCAAGCCTAAAATATCGTTGCCGCAAATACATCGCATCCAGTGCGTCGTCCATCGGCAAAATACCATCGAACGGTCCGGTCGAAAGAGCCATAAAGCGCGCACCGTTGAATCGCTAACGGTTCAACTATCGCTCTCACCCGCGCTCGTACGTGATCAAGCACTCATCACCACATTTTTCCGTCTCAAACGTCCTCATCGAGATCGCGGCCGAACGCAGGGTCGAAGGGTCGCAGTCCGACGCTTGAAATTGAAAACTATATTCGATCGGACGAACGCGACGCAGTCACATGAGCGGAAGCGATCGATTTGTCCTGTGTATATAAATTAAAAATCGAACGATAGAATCTGACCAATCGCGATCGTCGCCACTCTTGCCGTCGCAATCGATTTAATCGGTCGGTAGTCATGTTTTTATCGCGATAGCGTACTTAAATAAATTATCGATTGCTTTAAAAATGGTCGAAAACTCCGACCTCTGGAAGCCGTTGCCATAAAATAGTGGCTTAAAAGAGATAGAAAAATAGGCAGAAACTGAATGGAAATGAAACGAGGTGTCGAGGGACGATTAAGCAAATATCCGATTTTCATTCTCTCTCGACTACCAACGATTATTAATGCGCCGTGTCACACGCCTCATTTTATTCGACCGATTTTGTCTTTTATTTGTGATACGTTGGTGCTTGCCATCTATTAACTGGCTGTTGCGGTTTGCGTCGAAAAGCGCAGAAACGTGGCTCGAATCAACCTAAACGTATGAATTATAGGTATATCGGCACACGCGGATACATAAATCATGGATACTCAATGGAGATTTTTTTAAGCTTAAAGATTGTTACGTTAAACGAGAAAGTGAAAGATTATCTGTGACAGAATTACACTAACAATAAGTGATAAATAACAACAACTACGTTTGCGTATTTTTAATCATAAAATTCGGCGGTGATCTTAATAGACGATTCAATTCGACGAGTGCTGTTGTGTAACAACGGATTGCAAACAAGTTTTGACACTGACATAACTGTGTGAATTCTATACCTTTTTCAACAAAAAATATAGTGCACGTATATAGTGTATATTACACGATATCATAGGAAAAAAGCAGTAAAAGCAATGAAAAAGTTCCCAAACAAATTAAGATAAATGGCAAAAATAAAAAATAATATTTTGCATAAACAATTTGTACCTCGAATTCAATATGTGTTAAATAAGTCTAATATATGCACAACATTTCGCGACATAACGCAGAAATCGCATCAGCCAAAGTGCAATTTTCAATCATCGACTGCTGTTACAGGAACGACACGTGGTGCATGTACCTCTCAACGAACTCTTGGCCGAGTACGGCAAAGCCATAGACACGACACGACATGTCGCCAGGAGCCGATGGAGGGTACACGCCTCGAAGAATGAAGTCTATCTTTCTACGATTTACGACGAATAAAACTGCACTCGATGTGTTTCAATGAGGATACGTACACCTTCCCACGTGTGTACGTATATAAGATACTTATATGCGGTAGTATCGTCACACAGTTTGCTGTCTTTCTCTCTGCACATCTACACGAATAGCGCGTGCGGATAGTAGAGAGTCGATCGTCGAGAGTCAATTTCCTCGAACGAAGACGTCGAGAAGAGTCTCCGTGTTCTGGCCGAGGACATCTTCCATCGCGATCTCCTTTTATCTCTTCGTGATCGCGTTGGAAAAAGTCGCCGAGAGCGACTCCGCGAATAGCACGGTTTTCGTGAAAAATTTCAAACTGAATTATAAGCTCGCAGCCAGTGGCGACTATTCCCTCCCTTTCTCTCTTTACCCCGGCGTGTTTCTCTCTTTTACACCGCCGAGTTCTTAAGTGCTCCCGTTTGCCGAGGAAGGTATATACCTTCTTGAGGTCGATTACCGATTTGAATTTGTCGTGCGGAAACGGGTACTGCCTCGACGATTCGCTCTTGATTCCGTGATTACGCTGTCGATCTCCGGTATGCACGTGCATTCTTATTCGCGTGAACGCGACGCAATCGCGACGATAGAAGTCACATCGCGTACAATTCTTTGTACTTCTGTACTAGTGAGTTAGTATTTATTGGAAAACCTGTGATCACGGCATAAGAACATATTTATTATAAGCGAGATAACAAATAATTCGCAAATACTAATTATTTTTGCAACAAATGAGAAAGTCAGAAGCATTACGAGCAGGAAATAAAATTTAATATTATTTGCTTCAGTATTAATGACGCTTGACGTTTTCTCCTCAAGACGCTTGACGAAAGCGTAAGCACTTATCTATCAGGTTCGAAAACGTCACTATATCGCATCTTGTGTAGCAATAAACAAAGAGACTATCGATGCATAGATATATACACGACGAAACTCGACAACGACAACGCTCGATATTCGATCCCGACGACGAATTGGTTTTTGCCCGTTAACCGCTTTCCCGCCGCCTTCCCTCTTCCATCGCATTAGTCAACCACCTGGCAACTCAAGAGAATAGATCGATCTTCATTTCTCGATGCCGAGTCGGTTTTAATGCTTGTAAAATTTCGTCGCTCGGCAATTTCAACGCGTTACTGCCTATATTTGATAGACGTATATGCGAACGAATGCACACGATTGCAATGCGCTTGCACGATGCACTTGACCCTCGCGCAAAACGCGGTCGGGTAAATCGATTTTGGTGCTTCGACTTGGCTCACCCAGTGTACATTTATAATGCTCAACCTCGGAGAATCGCCTGTGGCAATGCACGTATACCCCGAAGCCGGTAGGGGCGTGAACACGTCGGACGTTTCTCATTCGCCTTTCAATATCTCCTCGCTTTCCTTCGCATCTTCCGAAGAATGAAAAAGAAGACGACAGATAGCAATGAAAATACGCACGTAAACACGTAAACAGGCGCGGTGTGTATTCCGATTCTAAATAAGAAATATACGATACTCATAAATGACTGCATAATAATTATATTTTCGCATAAATAAACTTTGTTAAATAGGTAAGTGGTGATATATTTTGTAGAAACAAAGCTTAATGTATTTTTAAAATAAGCCTTAAGTTCCTTTAACTTGAAAAGAATCTATTTTAATAGCAGGTTACACACTATCAGATACAGAGTAACAGTCTGATTTTGTGAAACAAATGATTATTTATCAAAGCAACAGCGAGACAAAACAGTTGAAATATAAACCCCGGAGTGTCTCATCTAGACGAAACTTTGTGTTGTTAGAAAATCGCGTTATTCGATACAATTGACTCTACGCTCGAAATAGCCTCTTTACGAGAACGAGCACCGCTTCTGAATTCGAGCTTGTCCTCTGAACAGGATATACGCTTTATATTCTTTAGTTGTCTCTAAGATTCGCTTTGTGAGACGAAATATGTGCGTTTATCCTTTGAGTTAATATTACCAGCAAAATAATATACTGTCGCTAGACAGCGCCGTCAGCGTAGGAATTACTTGAAGCATAAAGAACGTGTAAAATAAAAGTTACGTTATTAATTTCCGTCTCTTTGTCACGGAAAAAAAATTCTTCAAATATAAAGATACACTTAATCAAAAAGTAAAATCAATATTTGAATTATACAATAACTTCTCACGGTAATAAATATAGCAAGCGAGAGAACGGTCGTATCGGATGAATGTCCAATATTTTAATAGAATATTTTATTTCGCCCGCTAGAACCATTTTCACTGCGAGCCAGTCTTAATGCACGGTAGAATAGTTAATATTTTTTTTTATCTACCTACCGTATCTAATATAAAGTTATTTATATCTGTATTAGATATAAATATATATAATATAGCTATTTTTATATCTATGTTAGATATAAATAACTATATTTGATAGAATGGAATATTAATACACATGTGACTTCTGCACGAATAAAAATAGCCACAGCATGGTGACAGTAAAACAGGTTACATTGATCGGATATATATATATATAGTGACTACTATAGCAGTGAGTATAAAAAACTTGTACCAAAGTTGTCGACCTGCACGAAGTAACTTAGCTCCGATGGATAAGAAATACTTTCAATGATGTGTGACATTATTTTTATTAAACTTAAGTATCGAATTTATTACTCAATTAGCCTTTCGATAATAAATAATTTAACGAAGTTTGTCTCACTTTTGTTAGTATCGATTTCTTGCTAAGTGAATCTAATACGCGCCGAATTAAAGCCGAGTAGGCGGGCAGGACGTCGCCAAAGAACGAACGGTAAGAACGGTTGTGCAATGCACCCGCAAACCATGAAACTCGATCTTCGTGCACAAGTAGACGTTACTATCCGTGGAATGTTTCAACGTGGACGTCTCCCACTCGGAACAAGGACATTCACGGTAATATCTCGGATGAGATTAAACGGAGCTTGCATTCTTTGAGGGTAACGTTTTCAGAACGAAAATACGCCCTCACTAACGAAACGCGACGGCCGCGATAAACGTAACCGCGCATGGTATTTTCGCGTACTCGGACCGTGAAATCGCGATATGTACCTATATACCTACTCCCGCGTTTACTCGAAAGCTCTCTAATTATCGTGCACCGGAGTTTTAGCGTCATTTTCACGGGGACGCCTATGCATATTCATAATCTCTGTGATAACACGGCACTCTCGATTAACGCGCGAAAAACTATTTTCGGTTACGTCGGAGAAAAACCGCCGGGCGAAAAACCACCGCGAGATTTGTTGGCTGCCGCGCAAATCTGCGCGCATCCAAAATGCATAGCACCGGGAATATTGCGCGACAGAGAAACCCCCGGCGGGGTCAATATGCGGTCGCGATGCTCCGAAAAAGTACCGCCGCCACGCCGATTTCCGGGTATTAAGTTCTCTTTTATGTCATTGTTTATGTCTACCAGCACCGTCTGTGCAATTGCACGGCGGCGGAACGATCATCGGTGGGAGTGCTTCGTAGCAATGTTACGATATTATCTGGTAGCGGGTAGCTTTTAGCTCTCATGCTTCGCTGCAATGCCGTTGCAACTCATGTGTGTATATATTTAAAGAGAGCCTTACCGCGCGCGTCCCACTGGTTCTTACGATGGAACAAAGAACAGACTCGCGCCCGGTATCCGCCCATGAAGGTCGGACATACGCGAGCCCGCTCGTAAACTTTTGTTAGCATGCTTCGCGGCATTTCTAAACCGTCGCGAGTTGGTGCGCGAGACGCCAGAGTCCCAGTGTCCGGGCGTGATAAAAGATAATTACACGGAAGAGATGCGGCGCGGAGAGACGAAAGAAGAAAAAGCAAGAGTACTACGGTGCTGACTTACATTGGATTGGTGGAGTTCCAGTAGATGTCCGGCAGGCGGGAACAGGTGGCCTCCCGAGGGAAGGCCTCCATCACGGCCAGCAGCAGGAGAAACAGGATAAACCACGGCATGACGTCGAGCTGAATTTTGAGGCCGTTTGCGTACCGCTTCCAGGAGAAAAATGTATGTCCTTTCGGTCACCTGTGCCACATTCAAGACAGATTATGATTAACGAACTGATAGCTCATGACATTCGTGCGATAAATCGACTCGTAAACTAATAAATTACTATTTATATTCTCGAAGCAATAAATATTGTCGACAATACTTCAAAAATTAATGTAGCCTTATCTTAACTGTTGTTTTAGTACGATACATCTGCTTTAAGCTGGCGCCAACGGGATCGATAGTTGCATTTCTGTTTTCAATAAATAGTCGTGTGACAGAGTTCATTTTGCATCGAAAACTAACGGTCCTTTCGATCTTGCAGGTCCGAAATAGGCGCTTTGCTTTAAATAAAGCCGTAAACTGCACGTGCAATTAGAATCCGGGAATTCAAACTAATTAACGATTCAAGGAAGGTACCTATTCCTCGGTTATCCGGGAAGAGCGTAAGAGGAGGTTCTACCGCTGGTAATAAAAGAAAAGCAAAAGCTGGCAGACTTGTACAATCGTAACGAAGAATCCTGGACTTAATTTGCACTACCGTACGCTCGTCCCTTTTAGAAGGATGTTAACCTTCGCTTAGTAATGCGTTTCACAGGAGAGCTAGACAAAAGCAAGATCTTTATCTTAGAGATTCTCTATCGCGCGCGCGGACTGATATTTTAAAACCGTACATCATCGCGTACATAATCTCAGCCGCTCGAATGGCACACACCTTCATCGATGGTAGAAGACGGTAGAAATATCGTTAAGACGGCCTTTCATGCGTAAAAAGGTAACAATAAGGGGAAGGTACCCGAGAGATTGACTAGATTACAGAGTGAATAGAAAATAAGTCCAGAATAAAGGGATCCGGAGTCCAGAGAAAAAAAAAGTACGCGAACTGCGGAACCACCTTCCGTATGAAATACATTGTGTTATCCATCTGATAATTATATATAATCTTAACTTATCCTTTTGCGATCGTTGCGGGAATGCGTGCAGATGTAGGGGAGGATAATGAATATGTAAGCGTCACTCGAAATAGAAACTAAAAGAAGCACGTGCGCGCGGTAAGAAATAATAGGTAGATGACGACCGTAAGGTTACTTGATACTTGATACATTCTGCGCAGTCACGTCTTCGACTCACGGAGGAAGAATCTTAATGGATTTATCGGCTGCAAAACGCGGAAGTGAAAATGGCGGTACGAAGAAAAAAAACGAAAGAAAGGGAGGAAGAGAGGACGGAGAGAAGCGAACGTGAGATTTCGATGGGAACAATAGGCGATAGGCTGCGATTGCCGATAAAACGTATATACGTGAGCAAAGTGGGATCGCCAGCTAGTCAAGGTAGCAACATCCTGACGGCGATGAACGGCGGTGCGAGTGTTCGGATACACATTTATTGCGGTCACGTCCTAATCTATAAGTCGCGACGGTTCGCGGTAAAGCAGCGAGCCGTCACCGCTGCGGTCTTTGCTTCTTTTTTTTTTACATTTAATCGTGCTCAATTTAGTTCCCGCCCACCTATACCATGCCTTTTCATGCTGCTGCTCCATATCCTCGGGGTGAAAAGTGTCGGTACGGACAAATAAATGCGGCAATCCGAGGAAGCTGGATATATCAACGCGATATCGACTATCAATCTTACGGGAAACAAATCGCTCTCGCATGTTGTGACGTTAAAACGTCAATAAATTAACTGAGTTTTAAAATTATGAATCGTACATTTGACATATTTTGCTCGTGTACATTTCAAATAGAAAAGTTTATTATACTATATTAACAGCCTTCGTTGAAGCTTACAACAGAATGTTAATAATAATTTAAGTAAGTGTGCAAAAAGCAAAACCCTCGCTTTATTGTAGTACACGCGCAAAAGATCTAAGAAATGAGTTCTAGGCTTCTCCGGGGAGAAGAGCAACGCAGCCGCGAATCAAAGTGCCTTGTCCTTCGCTGCATAGCAAAGGGCCCCCCATGGAGGCAATCTTGTTTCATACGGAGTCACCTGCTTTCAGGGCCGCGGCTCGGGCGGCGCGGCGCGGCGCGGCGCGGCGCGGCGCGATCTCGAGAGCGATGTGAAACGTGTTCGCGCGAGGGACGCGTTTACGAGGCGAGGCGGAAGAGAACGAGAGTGAAACGTGCGGCGCGCGACGTGTCTGGGAGGTGGCAGCCGGAATAAAGCATAAAACAGTATATATCCGCCGAAGGAGAGGGCCATTAAAGGGCCACCGAGCTGTTGGATGGCCCCGCTGTCCTGTCAGCAGCGGAGCAGGTTGATCCTCTCGTCTCCTTCGCCGCCCGATTCTCTCTTTCTCTCTTTCTCTCTCTCCTCTCCTTTTCTCGGCGCAACCTCCTTTCCGTTCTCACCGTTTTGCTTTTACTCGTGCCCTTCCTATTTTCCCTTCGGCGGCGTACCGTACTCGCCATGGAGCGGACCGGCGCGGCGCGCCCGACGGGTTTCGACTTCGCGTCAATTTGCTGCGTCGCTTGGCAAAACTGTGGATCCCCCGCAGCGACGCGAATTTGTGTTTTAATTGAAACCGAAAGTCATCCGTTAAAGCGCGAACGACAGGACGGCCGAACGTGATAAATCGCTCGAAAACGTTTCCGGAGTCTCTAATTATGAATCGTCGCGTCAGCCGTGCGAAAAAAGGTATGCGCGACGTACAATCGTTTCCTTCGCGCGTCTCGGTGTGTATATATACATCGACAGGAAAAGATTCATGAATAAAAGTCAATCTGGTATATCGGATTAATTGTGGTTCGCGCGCGGAGAGCTCGTTTCATTCTCTGATATAACTTGCCGGATCTCCGCGAGACTACGCATACTTTCGTCGGGAATCTACACTCGCAATTAGCTGTCTCGGGCTTTAATTAAGTCACACGTGTAATTGCACGCGCTCGGCCGGAAAGTCTATCTTTAAGTTCTTTGATTCAATGATATAGCCACTGATAAATGCAAAATTCAAGGTGAATAGGTGCTACTATTGAATATAGCACACATTAGCATGGTTCTCAAATTGGAAAAAAAGGTAAAATAACCAGTATTGTTTTAAAATATTCAAATATATACAAAAAATAAATCTATATTACTTTAAAGCTTTGGACACATAAAAAAATGTGACAAAAAACTTGATCATAAAAAATATCTGCGGATTGATAAAAAAGATCAATACCCCCTTTCCTTCACCGAACAAGTTGATTTTTAACAATTTGTAGACTGAATAAAATTTGCGGAAATTAATATAAAGATTAATACAAAAATAAAATGAAATTTATATAAAAATAAGATGGCACAACTTTAAGTAATTACAGATACTCCATCGTATATTTTTAAATTATTGACATAATATAAACGACGTCGTAAGAAGATGAATCCTCTAATACTAAAAAAAAAACCAATAGTTTTTACTACTTTACCGGAGTACGACCAAGTGTTCTAAGTTACGCAATAACTGCAAACTGCGCAAATTTATCGCCTCTATAACAGGCGCCAGATTATCCCGCGCACTGCGAAGCCTGTTTCGCCCGAAAGTTTCAATCCGAACGCATTCCCGAAAATACAACATAATGAATGGCAGCGCGTGATTTGTTATGAATGAGACCGGCTGTAAACAACGCGTGCACGTGTTATGTTTACGCGTAACGCGTTTCCGCGCGTGACTGTTCACGGTCTCGCGAACGCGATATCTAACTTGCACGACGAGTTTGTTAGAACTGCTGATTGGCTATCAAATACAGAAAACGGGGGGAAGTCTTCTGGAAATTTTTTTCGATCACTTCTCTCTGTACAATCGATTGACAATGCGAGAAAAACCCTGACAAGCTCTCGCACGACGTTCGCGAGAGTGTCTCGGCGCGCCGGCATATCAAAATGCGTATAATTTTTGTTTAATTCGCGGGTACATGTGATATGAATGTCAACATTCGATAAACTGAAAAAATATAACGAGAAATTTCAGTAGCACGGAAAATACAGGAAAACTTTGAAAAGCAAAACAACTGTTTCACAGCTTAGCGAATACGCACAAACTCTGTGTATACAAGGCTACCATCGGATCCACTAAATATCGTTCCAATCGCAGATGGTAGAAAGCAAAATAACAAAAATGCGGCCAGCCAAAAAATGTTGCACGCCCAGGCGTTGGTAGTCGCGTATCATTATGGTGTACAAAATTAAAATATTCCGGCGAATTACGCAAATGAGAAAAACACAACACACGCTCGTCTCGGTATAATTTCGGGCTTTATTTTAACGAATCTCTGCGTTATCTAATTAAGACATCCGAACACTCGACTTCGCGATACTGTTTCGCAAGTTTCGAGTTGAAAATTATATTTTTTTCAGTGTAATTACATAATTGTCAGTTGGAAGGCTAGGTGGTGCAATCGCAAAAAGTATTTTACATATCGCTCGTTTGCTGCAACAATAACATAACTAAAAAAACAAAGTTTTGCAGAAAATCAGTGTAGTCTTTGAATGTTTTTAAATGATACGAATTTTGTAATATTATCTTTAAGTGCCAGTTTGATGAAATAACCGATTCTAGAGAAATAAATAATCTGGCTACAGTGGCTACACATTTAAAACTCTTCATTCAATATATTAAATTCTCGCTGTTCTCTTGCAAACGACTAAAAAAATGACGATTTTTTTAACCCTAGAGAGCATTTGTGGGGTAATACGTTACCCCATGCGAAATTCAAATTACGCCCCTGACTTAGGAAGGTTCGTTTCCATTGTTTTGTTTTTCGAAATTTTTTTACTGTTTTTTTTTACTACCAGAAACTGATGACTACTATCGTCTTCCCTATTAAAGAGCAAACAAAATTATCTATTAGTCAAGCATAATGCCCTAACTACACCGAATCTAAAAGCTAAACGACAAAAAATTAATTCGCAATTAAGTGAAAATTATATCAATATTATACAAAACTGAAACTTACATATTTGTGCGTCGGAATCTAAGTAATAACAAATTCGTTGAACGGTATATTTCGTGAAATGTTTGTAACATGACATAGCCGAGCGGTGGTAAAATTTAGACTGATGAGCCTGACACTTATAAACAGACTGGTGCCGTAAACAAAAAAACACTTATAAAAAAACACTTATAAAAAATTGAAAAAAGATCCGATAAATAAAATTACATCTAAAATTCATGAATTGGTCAAATCTTGGCTTGACAATGGCATCATCAGTGACTGTACATACAAAATACTCAATTGCACCAATGGAAATCTACCGAGAGCCTACGGACTGCCGAAAGTTCACAAGGCCGGCCTCCCTTTACGTATTATTGTCTCAGCGTTGGGTAGCCCGCTCTATAACGTGGCTAGTCTCCTCCAAAAGACCTTACACACGTCGATCCCGAAACCGAAATCGCACATAAAAGATAGTTGGTCCTTTGCGAAGTTTATAAACAACATGAATATTAATGATGACGAAACACTTATTTCACTTGACGTCACGGCACTATTTACGAACATCCCTAAAGATTTAGTATTAAAGGGAATTGAAAAAAGGTGGAACTATATTTCTAGCAAGACTGACCTCAATTTATCACAGTTTTTACACGCAATCGATCTTATTTTATCGTCCACTAGTTTTAGTTTTAACGGCGAAATTTACGAACAAATCTTCGGCAGCCCTATGGGATCTCCTTTATCGCCGGTCGTCGCTGATATTGTCATGGATGACTTAGAGACGCATTGCCTAAGCCTTTTGAATTTTAACATCCGGATATTCATTAGATATGTCGATGACATTTTTGCGGTGGTCCCCAAAACAAGTGTGGGCTTGATTTTAAAAGTTTTCAACGGATATCATCCTAGACTTAGGTTCACTTATGAAATTGAAACGAATGCGTCACTCAACTTCCTGGATACGACTGTAATTAGGAATGGCAACTTATTGATAACTAATTGGTATCGGAAACCGACGTTCTCTGGACGTTACATAAATTTCATTCTAACCATCCTTTAAAATACAAATTGAACACTATTACCAGCTTGGTTGATCGCGCTGTTTTACTTTCTAATGAAAAATTCCACGATGGCAATATTAAAATAATTAAAGAAATTTTGAACAACAACAGTTTTCCTAAACCAATCGTTAATAAACACATTGCCAAACGTCTAAACACTCTCAAAACACGTAACAACACGCTTAATACTCCCACTGACAATAACACAACTTTTGATTTTAAGAACTGCATACCTTTACCCTATATAAAAACGTTGAGTGATAGCATTTGCCGTACTTTAAATGAACTCCACATCACTACCTTATTCACGGTTCCTAAAAAACTTGATTGCTTAATAAGACGGGGCAAAGACAGAATTAACGACCTAAAACAAACTGACATAGTGTACAAAATTAACTGCAGGGATTGTAGGGCCACATATATAGGGCAGACTAAAAGGCATCTGTGTACGCGTCTCAGGGAACACCAGAGCGATATTAGAAAACACGCTAGCAATCTTTCTGTAGTGAGTGAACACCGAATATCCTATGGGCATGATTTTGACTGGGGAAAACCTGAAATATTACATAAGGAAGGACAGACCAGAAAGAGAGAAATAGCGGAGATGTTTTTTATTAAAAAATTTGACGACACCATCAATTTGCAAAAGGACACGGAGAATCTTAACGTTCTCTACGAACATATCATAAAAGAAATATAGCTGGTTTCTCCTCTCCGCTGCTTCCCTCTCTATGTTCTTGCCTTTTATTGTTTACGGCACCAGTCTGTTTATAAGTGTCAGGCTCATCAGTCTAAATTTTACCACCGCTCGGCTATGTCATGTTACAAACATTTCACGAAATATACCGTTCAACGAATTTGTTATTACTTACACAGTTTTCTAGCAACAAATAGAAACATTATACACGCGGTACAAATTTGGGTTAATTTATTACCCCGCTTGGCCTTTCACGTATGAGAAAATTAAGAAATGCTCTCTAGGGTTAATTATGTCGTTGCAGCAAATGAGCGAGAAATATGGATATGTATACTCACTTGTTCCAAGTGACCGAGGAGGCAGCGTCTGCACTTTCGTCACGTGAGCACCGCCCGGGAACCTTATCCTTCCCAAGACGGAACGAACGCACGGGGGCTGCCGGCGCGACGCGACCGCGTAATCCGGAGTAAATCGAGGGAAGGATCGGGCGTGGGCGATCGCGCGCCAAGATCGGCGGAGCGCGATGCGCCGATAATCGCTTCTGCTCACGGATAACAACGCGTCAGTGCTGTCGCGCGCGGAGCACGTCTCGGCTCGCGACCGGACACAGGTGCACCGTCTACTCCCGGACTCCCTTCGGACGGACACGGACGCGGGAGACAATCGAAGCGTGTCGCGCGAGATAGTCGCGGTTTACGACGGCGTACGACCGTCGTTCACGTTCGCGAGACGGACGAGACGGACCGACCGAGAGATCGCGGCAGATCGCGGCGACGCGAAACCGCCGGGCAGCCTCTCTTCTCGACGCAACGGCAATCGCAGTAGCGAGCAACGACGGTGCACCCTGTGTGCTCTTGGGCTTCACTCGGCACTGACGCCACGTCGTCCGTCACTCCGCGACAAGGAACGCCGGACGCGGAGAACGCACTCGCGAGAATAGGTCACGCAGAATGGCAGACAACACCCGTGACCGTATTCACTTTAGTCCGACGCGCCGCACGAATTCGATGTCCCGCGATCGTTTCCGCGAGGAGAGAACGCACTGAGTCTGGAATCCGTGGAATCGGCACCGAACCACGGACGAATCTCACTCCCGAAACACGAGACACGGACTCGCGCCGCGCGCGGTCGGCTGGAAAACTGAGACTAGTCGGAGTAGTCGGACGTTAGCCGCTATCGTAGGCGTAGACGACGCCACGACGCCACTCGAGTCGACGTCGGAATCAAACACCGTCTTTTTTTAATTCGGTCAAAACTATTGGCGATCGCGGGACCGATGATGACCAATGACGGGCGAGCGTCGCTCGAGCGTCCTTTTCTTTTTTGTGCACACGCGAGGAAACTAGACGAAAGGATTAGCAGCGGCGCAGCCGGAGCCGGGCTTGTTTACGTTGCCGGCGCGAATTCGTGGAGCCTTGATTTCGGAGAATTCGAGGATCAGGCGACGCGCGTCCGCTCACCACCGTCAATCACGTCACGTCTGTCGTCGATCGCCTCGAAAGATCGTCCGTTTATGACCAAATACGGCCGACTTTTTTCACGTAGCTCCTCAATCTTTCCCGGAATTCTTTCGCCGTCGCGGCACACCGCGGATACCCCCCGCGTATATCACAAGCTCACGACACCAAAACTCATAAACAAATCACGAAGACCACTTTCTTCTCTCTCGCTGCCGCGACGCCGCGTAGGCCCTTTTTTCCGGGACCAATTCTCGGAACGGCGATATCCTGGAGCGAAATACGCGGTGTACCAGTCACTTTTTGTCACTGTCAACAACTTTGTTTTGCCTTCCACCACTTTATTACGCGGGCACTCCCTTAATCCGTCGCTCCTCTCTCTCTCTCTCTCTCTCTATCTCTTTCGTTTTCTATTTCTTTTTCACTTCATTTGTCAGCGTGTTCCCCACTATATTTCTCCCTCTCTCTCTCTCTCTCTCTCTCCTTCCTTCACGCACACACACACGCACACTCTTTCGCCTTCTTTCCCTTCCTACTGTCGAAAACGCGCGATACTTCCACCGGCGGGCGACCGCGGCCAATCCGATCGCGAGCGAAATTAACCGGACGCGAGAACCGAGCGGCTTCGTCCGGGCCTTTCGGGCTTCGGCGAGCGAGCGAGCGAGCGAGCGAGCGTTGCGCAACCCCGTGGAATCACGCTCTCGTAGCAGGCGAGCGGAGCGATAGTTGCGAAGCGATTTTTCTTCTCCGTACGACCACCCTCCGCTCTCTCACTTGCTATCCCGATCGCGCGTGTTACTCTCCTCTCTATCCCCCTTTTTTTTTTTAATATAATATCTCCCTCTCTCTTCTATCGCGGAAATCGCGTGGGTTCTTTCAATCGCGGTCCCGTTCCGTGGCTGCTCGCTCGTCCGTTGGCGGGCTTCGAATGACGAGCTGCGATCGCTCCCCACGCAAACGCTCTCCGGCTCTCTCACTCTTTCTCCCTTGTGCATCGCGCGTTCTCTCCCTCGATCGCGCCGGCTCGGTTCGCTCTCCGTCGCGCCTTCCTCCCCTCGTCGCGTCCTCTCTCTTTCTCTCCACGTCCGCTCGGCTCCGCTCGCCAACTCCGTTCTCGCGTCGTCTCGTTCTCGACCTGGCGGCGTGCGCCAGGGTGAAAGAGAGAGAGAGGAATCGGCGCACCGCGCGCGTGTGTAGAGAACTAAAGAGAGAGAGAGAGAGGGGGGGGGGGATAGCGCGAGAGGGAGAGAGTGAAATGGCATGCAACGTGCGCAAGCGCCAAGAACGTATATACTTACCGGCGCTATCTACGAGGCGGTAAAAGCACCCCCCGCGAGCACCGACTTCCGCGGCGAGAAGGAAGAAGCGAGCGAGCCGAGCGTACCCTCTTCCTTCTCTCCGTCTTCTCCTCCTTCGCGAACGCAACCCCCGCTGCACCCTCCAGCGAGCAGGGGGTGCCCGGCTGCCTAATGTGAAACACGTATGCACGAGAAGGCCCCTCTGTCTGTCGCGCTATCTCTCCTCCGGATGAATGCGAGAGAAATATTTTTTACGGCGGCACACACACACACACACACACACACGGGGGAGAGCCGCCTGGCCATCTCATTAAGAGTGCACCGGCATGCGGATGTGAAAGGGCGAGAAACGGGGAAAGGGCGGACGGGAGAAGCCTACGAGAGGTGCTACCGCGCGTACGCGTATATATGCGCCAGGCACGCAATTAAAAGTCACGCTTTCGACGCCTCCGACTCCGCGAGTCGGAGAAGCGACGCGGACGTAAGGAAATCCGCGGTAATCTCCCCGACTTACGCGAAATACCGTCGTTCACTTTCGCGCGATGCCATTCGTAGATTCAAGATAAATACGGTTCTTAAGTACGTAACTAACGAACATTTAACGTACAGTTATAGCTCGTTTCTTCTCCCTTAAGAAGACTATTCGAACGTGTCTGTTGATTCTTAACGGCGCGATCCAAGATCGTCCGAATTTGTAATGCGAGGAAACTTACGACGCGCAATCCCGTTTAGTTTCGCTAAAATTTCGTTCCCCGATATCCACTCGATCATGTACAAACGTCCGAAGGGAACAAAAACAATTTCCTGCCGATATCGACGTTTTTGAGAATCGCTGTCACACATTTAAAAACTATTTCGTATACAAACGCACTGCTGATCGATATGTGAAAAATACTTCTCTTATACTTCATTGTCAACGATCTACTTTTAAACGCAATGTTCTTATAAGAGATATATATAAAGGAAGTGTGTGCGTGAAACCAGGAGAAATTATTGTGATTTCTTTTTTTCACTCAATTTTCACGAATTATATAATCCGATAAAGATACGTTTGATGCTACGATTTGCACATATTAATTTATGATGTAATTAAACATTTGTTACTTAAAGATAGGATTCTTCGCAATAAACCAACGTAGGTGCTCGTTATCGTAGGATAACAGCATCTTAAAGCGCAAATTCCTCTCTTAATTCCTCGCGGACTTTATCTCGTTGATTAGTGAGCCAAACAACGTGCGGAATAGGGAAAAAAATAAAGAAACGCGATAACTGAACAAAAAACTTTTTGAGTACGTGATTTGGACGGTAAAATCTGCATGGAGGTGCAAGACGCACCACCAAGGATCTCTGGCGCGAGTAACTTGGTCGCCTGCAGCTATTAAAGTACCCTTATCTAAAAACTCCCTTTAAAAGTGTAACGCTAAAAGAAATCCACCGCAGGCTACAGGAATCGGCTCACTTTAGGATCCTCTAGGAAGATCATATCTTACGCCTGTTTATCGACTTTGTTGACTCCTTAAACGTACTTCCGATACAATTTTCCGCTGGTCTAGCTTAGAGTCTCGTCGATATACGAAAAAGATTTCGTAACTCTCATTTTCAACGCATAGCATATAGTACACTATTTCTCTCTCTTTTTCCCTTTCTCTCGCACACATGCACACACACTGCGGCACGTTTGTGGTGCATCTCCGGGATAATCGATCGATACCGCCCATTTCTCCTGCGAGAGCAGTGAATTTGTTAGCGCATTTATTGAAATTTGTTTATGAAGCCATTCCACGCTAATGTAATTACGCTCACATTTTAACGCGACGGCGCGAACCACTACAGTAATTTTATTGTTGCATTTTCGTAGTTTAATTTTCCGAGCGCCGTACAGTGCACGCGCTGCGAATATTTTGGTACTAAACATCCGGACGTACTTAATAGCGAGAGCGCATAATTCTATCTTATATTTCGACAATTTATTTAAAAGCGATGTATAATATCGCCATATTTGCGATAAAATATCGCGGCAAATTAATTGTATTTATGTAATACATTGTTACTGCGTCGTGCCACTCTTATAGGTCATTATTATTTTGTTGACCCGCTTTGCAATCAATACGTTTAAAAGTATACCGGGTAATTTGAGACTTACAATTTTTAAGGTGAAACACATAAATCAGAAAATCTCATTAAAGAAACAACCGATGCACTTCGTCATTTCCGCATTCACAAATTCTACTACCGGAGATTACTGTGTGCCCAGAGGGAATTTAAAGAACAACGTACTTGGCCTTATTTTATTTCGATCTGTGATTTGTTGAAATTCCGATACGCACTTTAAGATGTTTGCGACATTAGTATTCCATTTTTTCAAAGATTCGATGTATTCGAGAATTCTCAAGTTCTACTTGAAAAAATGTATTAAAGATTTCTAAAAATTTTTGGCAATTAAATAAAAAAAAAAAAGAAAAGCAGAAACCTAAAATATCGCCAGAATGTATGTATTGTGCTTATATTTTTGCTTTCTTCCAAAAATCAACACGACAATCTTAGATTTAAGTGAGTTTGCGAACTGCGATCGATAGAAGCAGCATGTCGACGATCGCAACTTTTTGCCAAGCGCTTTAAATAATGAAAATCCACCCATTCTTGACGAACGCCAAAGAGACAGGGTAGAATTGCGTGCCACCTCGTTCCACAGTCGTGTGTTCGCTTTCATTTGTTCGACCTGTCTTCAAAAGACAACCGTCCTCGTCCGTGTATTGAACTTCCTCCTGCGATTAAATATTTAATACGCGGATCGATACCGTTCCGCACATCCACGCTCTCTTCGCGACACGAGCTATCCGGCTGCTCTATGCGGGACTCTTCCACTAACCAGTCCGAGAAATTACGAGCCGACCCTTCGCCTTTCTCATACGCAAACACACTCACGTATCTCACTATGTCGGACGTCATTCGCAATCTGCTTCGCTGCCTCTTTGAAGATGGCAACCACAAACCTCTTTTTCCGCTCGCAACTGATATGACGGAAACAAAAATACTGGATTTCCCTTATAACAATCGTTTCGGAAAAATAATTTCTGTTCCTCTTTCCTGACAAAGTGCCAGCGGAAAATTGAAGTAGAAATGTGAAAACACACATTCTACATATTAATTTTTTAAATAAGTTTTTAGGCTTTGTACATTAAAATTTTATTCAAATTTTACCATATTTTTACGAATTTTATATAGGCGTTACACTATCTTGTAATTAACTTGTTTTATAATTTGACATAATATATTTTATCCTTTCTTATATTTTTAGAAAATTATGAAATAAAAATTAAAACATTTATCTAGCTTATCGTGTAGATATTTTTGTTTGATTATATCAGTAATTTTCTAGTCAGTTTTTCCTCAAATCAATACATCACGTCTTAAATGTCAGCAGTATTTCATTGACATGGAACTCTCATACCCCCTGACGACGATTATCTTCTCCCATAGTTCACCTATGTCTCAAACGCCTACCATTTTGCGTCCTTTTACCTTTCCTAAGCCGCTCCGCACGATATGTCACGCCATTTTCTTGAACGCAACGTACGTTGCAATTCTGCGTCGACGGTAATGTCACGTTACCAAGTAGGAAGTAAAAATTTTCATGGCACCATGTCGCACGGCGTAGGTTGATACCACGTGCAAGATGAACTATAAGAAAAACTGGAAATTACCTAGAAAAACGATCGTTTAAGCGTAATGGCAATAATAAAGGAGAAAATCACTGCGACGGCAAAGTTAAGGGTACAAGATACGAGCCCTTTATTCTAAGAACGCCTTAAAACGGAATTTGAAATTCTTGTTAAAATGTAATACGATATTAAATATATTATAATTTGTACTAATTTGTAATCGTACCTCGTGTCCCAATTTCAATTCATCGTGTTTCATAATTTGTCGAGTATCCTAGAAAAAGAATGTGCGCGGCTCGTACATAAGGTTTAAAAGTAGCTCGATCGATAAAAGATAAGAAGTCGAACTAAGAACAATTTTGTGTCAATGACGATTTTATTTATGCACTTCTTTGCGTTATAGACCGCTCGAAGTTAAAGAGGAAGATATGGCAAGAACGTGGGATTTGTGGATTGATCTCTATCTCTCGACGTCTACTTTAGCTTCTACAGTCGAAGATAGTAAATTACACATGCTCTATAGATTTCTATGACTACGATATACCTCCTCTTCTCTTGTATCTCTCGTGCGATGGTCGTAACTATAAACGAGAATGAAATTCACTCAATAAAGTGCGACTGTACTGCCGCGCCGCGTCCGTACATATGTATGAGTACATACAAATGTACGGTTGGAATAAAAAGATTTTTCAGAGACGAGACTGAGTAGTACTCCCGGGTGTTAAAGTACCCTGGGCTTTTAAACTGGTTGCCCTAGTTTCCCGTCTCCCGCTCCTTCTGAATGTTTGATGTTGAAAAATTCGCGTACTCTCGGAACGCTGATCTTCTTTTAATTCTTCTTTCCGGTATCTTTCCGCTTATCTGTTACGGACGTATCTCTAGCCACGAGTACGAACGTAAGAAAAATCGCTGTACTTAGTGACATCTTAAGCGATTACTCGGCAAATAGTGCCGAACGAATTACCCATCCGCGTTGTTATGAATTAAAACTGAATTCTGGCAGTTATCTAATCGTACGCGAACATACATTTATGTTTGAACCAAACGTATCTTGTAAGAAGTAAGTAATTTTGTTTGCTTCTCTTCAAACGTGCTGGAGAAGATATATATTTGGTATCGATTTTATGTTTTCATGGTTGATTTATGTATTATCCTTACGAAGAAAATAAGGTAAAATTAATTCCTTTGAGGCACACTTGCGGAATTAGCAATTTACATCGAAATTTTATAGGGTTAGATGCGATTAGATATTGCGTCAAAGACAATCTGTCATCAAAGAGTATTAGTCAATCGCGCTTCCTATATAAACAGGCGGAGATTACTCAGTCGATGTGTAGTTCATACCGGTTAACGAGCTGACCGCACAGGACACCCATGGTTGATCCACATGCCGACCTCGCCGACGTTCAGACTCTGATCTTGCATTTGTGGCCAATCAGCAGCTTTGATATCAAAGGACCCGGAGCCGGTAGAATGGTAACCTGAACGTTTGCAAGACGCGTAATTCCAATATAATTATCTAAGATCTTGACCATAATTGCTCGTTTCTTGTACCTCCGCTTCCGCAGTCACATATAATTCCCCTTGACGTAACTGTCGCAAATTATCAGAATCCATGTCAATGAAACGTGCTTGAGATGTTCACAGCGCCGCCGTACTTAAGCTCCGTAACCGTAATAATATAAAGCTACGTGAATGCATTGCGTTAAAAAAAATTTTATAATGAAAATAATAATTGCGATACTCATAGCAGGAATTTATAATAATTCAAGTTGTATGCTACACAACAATGCGTTTCACGTAGGAGCGTGGCTTGTCAGCGGAATGCATTTAACTCTGACACGCACAGCGCTTTAAACTCATCAGCTTTTACATGGGATTTCAAATGACTCGCAGGAGGTTTCAAACGAAAAACGCAAGTCAGTTGGTCAATCCATTAGAAGCATTTCGTTCGAGAGTTGCTGCGTAATGCCTGCGATTCGACTGACTTGCATTACACATGCATTGCCTCAGGAAGCATATGCCGCCGACTTATGACATTCCTTCTCTTCCCTTTACTGAAATCCATCGCTCACGGTTTTAAAATGCAAGATTCTATTACTATAATGCGCGGGATCCTATTACGAACGGGAAGAAACATGAATAAATATTTCTTATGTACCACGGACAAATACGGAAATTTCATTAGCAGATAACAAACAGAAGATTGCGGGCTTGCGCGTACGTGACAAAAACTATTAGCACCACTTTACGTATTTTTATTTTTCCAGTTACCGTGGGGTTCACGGGAGTACACCTTTCGGAAACGCGTTTTTGCCCATGTCCCTTTGTTGTCGCCTGTGTACCGACACTCAGTTTGCACGGATCCCCCAAGTGCCGCCGAACGGTGCGGGATGTTGTTGCGTTGTTTGACGACTGCAGAATCTGAAGCGCGCGCTCGCGAGTCGTAACTACGGCGCGGCGTTCCGTTTAAAATTGCCCGATAATGGCCGCTGCGGTTTCGGATTGACGGCCGGCTCTTTTGTACCTATGCTCATGCAAACACGCTTTTATTCGTTCTCGCCCGATCCCTGTCATCGGGTTGTCCATCCAACTCCGCGTTTTCGCGCACGTCCGTGCGCTCGTCAGTCTCGCAACTTTATAAGCAATAACCGAACGTGAGCGCGACAGGTTTATGGGTTGCTCGCCGCGGTCCTTACGCCCTTGCATTACGGCTGCCAGGTGCGGTCAGGGCTTTTTATGCATACGTATTTTACGAGGCACGAGCTCTCCTTATCATGGTCCGCGCGCAGACAGGAAAATAAAACGTAATTCCATGGCAAGGGAGGAAGAAAAAGACAGAAAGAGAGGGAGGGAGAGAGAGAGAAAGCCACATGGTTCGTGCGACTTTTAGAGATATATTCGTTTATTGGATATATGACCTGGCTTGGGTCGAACGTGGTTCACCACAGTGGTCTGCATTCTTTCGGATTTTCGTGTAAAATTTTAGTTGAGAATAAACAAAAGAGAAAATCTATATTCTATAGGTATTTCAATAAAATCTATATTCTATATATTTCAATAAAACGCTAGGGCTTTCAACCATTTCGACGCTCATCTAAATCAAATTTTGCAACGTAGCTGCATTTGTGCCTCAAAAAGTTTAAAATTTTGATTTATAAAAAAAAAGAAATAACACACGTATTCTCTACTTGCGTATATATATTGAAATATACTTAGGACCATGAGTCAGTCGCGATTGACGTCGCGACAAAAAGGAATGCGACAGTATACTTGGACAGTCTAGAGCCGTGGATCGACAAGTACGTGCGTACTTCGTATGTACGTCAAAGAACAAATATAGCACTCGTTTATAAGCATTCCTATTTTTATGTTATTACAACGGAAATAATACTATCTTTCTTATGCACTGTCGCACATGTCGCGATTCCCAGGACACTCCGATTTTATACCCTCGAGTGCTCAGATATAGCACTTTAGACCTCGTTTCTTCATCAGAATAGCCGCGGTGTAACGTTAATGCGGATCTACGTATTCATATTTAGAATCTGACTGGATACTAGAAAGAGCTTAAAGTCTCAGCTTTTCTTTCTAAACCACATAGCTAGATTCGCGGACTTCGTATTCCATAAATAAAAGTGTCAGTCTTGACATGAATGATAAGTATGGCGCAATACCATGTGCAAGCGCGATTGCATTAAATCATGCTTTTCTTTAATCGATGTTGAAGAAGTAGGTCTGTTATTATTTAACGCGATTAGATATCAAGCATGGCATAGAAAAAATTATAACTGCTCTGATACATATCATATGATGCACACATATGTGTGTAATACGCATACTGCAGAGTGTATGTTTAAACACGCTTATCATCGTTTTAATAACATGGCAATCGTTAAACACCTGGCTATTGTTTGCACATGTGACATCACCTATCTTATCTCAAGACATTTTAACTCGACTAAAAATATGAATTTTGCAGGATTCAATTAATAATTTTCAAAGTAATTATAATGAAATATGAATTAATAATCTTTTTAAAAAGATTTTTCTCTGTATAAGAACATATTTTTCCGTAACTAAATATACTCTAATGTTATACGTTTATAATCTTGTTTTTTCGACCTGAATTTTTACATATAAAAATTGCATATGTTTCTAGTTGTCTAGTCCACAAATATAATCTCTTTGCATCCTGTCTTCGTTCGTGACAGAACTGGGACAGTGTGACGGTACTCGGCACGGCGCGGGGTGCTCCACACGCTCGAGTATTCGAAGTAGCCGATTACTTCGCTTACACATCGGAAACAGAGGATTGTCGAGAGCGCGAGAATCGCCCCGCGCCGATCGGACCCCTCCCCGATGAGATCCATTAAAACGTAATCAATGAAGAGCCACCATGTAGAACCGCGAATTACGCTTCTCCCTTCCGCGCGTAGTTTTCAGAAGCGGAAACTGCGGACGAACTAGGTACTCCAACGTGGCTTCACGGGTAACGCGACCGGAATGGGGAGGTAGAATAAGTAGGTTAACGAAATGGTCGTTCGCAAGCTTGAGATACCGCCACCAATTTCCAGTGGTCCTCAACTCGATTCGAAGTTTCTCCTAGCCGGCGGGATACCCCGTGCTAGAGAATGCGCCGCGAAGCGACAACAATTTTCCAGTCGGTTGTTCCTCCTCCGTGCCACCGTGCATGCATGCGCAAAACGTACTTTGTACGTAAGCCTCGGAAATAGAAGATGTTCCTCTCCGTTTCCTTGTACCCCGTGCCAGTTGCCCCCCGCGCGGCTCTTTAGAGACGACCACCCCGAACTCCAGCCCAACGAGGATACCGCCTCGAGCTCCGAAGAAGTGGAAATAAAAAAAAGGGCGAATTATCGAGAATCTTAAAGGGAAGCGCGCGGCGCTTGATTAGCGCATACAAGAAAGGCATTCCACGAGTGGATTCTTCGCGGTCCGTTTTTACTCCGAATCGCTGTCGCGTTTCGCTTCGGCGCTAATTGCATTACTATCGACACTTCTTCCAGATTCCTTCTTTAACGCTCGTACCGTCACACTTATTCCTCTTACCTCGTATCGCAATATTCGAGTTGAAGACGACAGGAATATAATTAGCCAAATAATTAGCAATTAATTACTTAATTAGTAATTAGTTGTTATAATAATAGTCAGAAATTAAAGAATACAATTAAAAGATATAATTAAATGCGTGAAAGGCGTATTTATTTGACTCATAAATAGAAGAACATGAACGATAAGTGGTACATTTTATAGAATGTTATTAGTTTGATATATACTACATACGTTATTAAAATTTATTATAAATAGTTTATGTTCTATATTGCGAATATAGCAGGCATTATAAGTATTTACAAGAAAAACACACATTTACATCAATTACGTTGATTTATTGGTGATATATACAAGATATCAAACAATTAAAATGAATAACAGGAATATTCAGTGACATGTCTTCTTTTAGCAGCAATGGTGACAGTTGTTGCAATAATAAAAAGGTCAGAACATACTAGGTTGATGTAGCTTTTAAAATTATTTTACTTCTTCATCCTAATTGCATCCAGGAATCATCATACCAGTCGTAAGAACTGCTTCCACTGTGGTTAATTAAGGCCGTGCATAAAGCTGAAGGACGAAGTTGATGCCGTGACCCCTCTGACTCTTGAACTTCATGGTGACGTTGTTGTGTCCAGGTCCACCTCTCAGAATACTAGCGTATGCGCCGTTTCCATTCGTCTTCTGATCCAATGCTTCAACCATAGTGATACGATCGAACCTCGAAACATTGAAGGTCTTCTCAATAACCTGGACTTTCTGCCAGCTAGAATTCTTGACGATGCTCTGTTTGAGGACGAGTCTGTCGCCGGGCATCCTGTAGCCGACTCTCAGATGATGTGACTTGTTGGCGGGAGCATAGGAATCGATAGATCCATTAGTGGGTACGGTGTTGATGGTCAACAGAACGGTGACCAGAAAAGCCAAACCGGCTATGTACTTGTACGCCGACATTTTAGCTTATTTCGCACTCGAAAACCGCGCTGTGTCGCTAGTAGAAAGGTAACTCGAGGTGTGCCGGTATAACGAGTGATCGGCGCTTAAATACACGCAATAATCGCTTATCGCTCGGCTTATCATGATTACATCTCTAGTGTGCCACCTTGTTCTGGAAAGATACGTTCCGCGAAAGAGTCATTCCGATCAATACGACTTCGTCACAACACGTTCAAACAAACCTTTCTTATTATCTCTAATTATTAGAATAAAAAACGAGCAACACAATTTCTGACGAAATTCATACAAAGCGCACTAATGAAATTATCGCTCATATTTTTTTTTTAATTACTTCACAATTTCATTACGAGTAATTTTATATCATTTTACTGATGGAAAAAATATTAATATTTTATAATAAAAAGTAAATTAATTTATTATCATAAATTAAAATCAAAGCGACTAGAAATATATGATGCCACATGCGCAAATTGACCGGTATTCCCTGTACAGTGTGTAATCGATAATTATTTTAATTAAATCTTTAATTAGACGCGTTGGAGATATTGCAATCATTATTATTCACAAATTCACGTAGGTATATATACGTTTTTATTCTGAGGTATAATTCATCGAGTAAACACAAGTGTTATCGATATACTAAATCAATATTTTTATCGTCCAAATATTATATAAAACCTCCAAGAGAGTCATATCTCAATTGTCTCAGGCTATCTTTGGAATTGATATAATTCACAGAACAAGATTTCTTAATAAGATCGATATCTTTCTAAATGTTATTGATAATTGTTATTAATAATGAATCGTCATATAAGATACTTGATACTGATTTTATAATAAGGATAAGAGAAACTATAATGAAGGGCATTTATATATTCTAATGATCTACCTGTAAACTATATAAACATTGTACGCATACATGCATTCGAGATTCAATGTATCTTTGACAGTAAACATCAATAATATTTATACATTTAATAGCCATTGTTAAGCATTTCTACATATATACATATATTGTTATTACAAAATATATTTTATACATATAAAATATATTTATCAAATATGTTTTAAAGTTAAAAATACAAATACAAATATATTTTTATATAAAGATCGCAATAACAGAATAACTATTCGACTTTTGTTTTTTACAACAGTTAAAAAATATATATTTATATGAATTATTTACACGCATTATGAGTTGTGACGCTTCGCGCTGACGATAATCTCTTTTTACCGAATGTATATTTTATGTTTTATTATTTTATGCGGGAAAAAAGATACAGAGAAGTTAATAGTATTTTAAAAACAAAGACAGAGAACTTGAATCGCCGATGAATAATTAACAATTAGCAAAGGTATTATGATCGACCCAACTGGCAAATTCTATTGATCACAAAACGTTTCGTTTCGACCGCAGATTTCAGTCCTTTTCAAGCGTAAGAAACAACTCACAAATATTAATCAGTCAGACATAATGCCCAAACTACGCCGAATCTAAAAACTAAACATCAAAAATCGAAGCACGCACACTGAGAGAAATAATTATTTTTTTCAAAAAAAATTTTGTTGATTTAATAAAACCGGAAGATTGTATGTTGCCAAGCAGATGATTTGATTGACTTAACAAAATATTTGTGTACAAAATATTTTGTTCTTTTTGTTCTTTTGACTATTTTGTTTGTTGACTATATTGATTTGTTCTTTTTAACTAAATATTTTATACTATCAATTATACATAATATAACATTAAGTAAATATTTCTTTGAATAAATTTACTATTTTTAAAAACGTTAATGTTCTTGGTTCAACAAAATTATTTTATTGAGTTAACAAAATTGATCATTAACTTAAAAAAAATGATTTTGTATGATACCATTTTCAGAATTCAATTATTTCATTTTGTTCAAATAATAGACGTGTACTTAAGCTTAAGGGCTTACATCTGAGTAGACCGCAAGAAAAAAAGGTAAAATTCGGGAATTTTTATCTTGGAAACTATTAATTCGATTCGATCCGGGTTTATTTTATTTAAAAGTATCTACATTGAGGCACGTTCACAAATTTTTTTAAGGGAATTCATTCCCTCGGAGCGCTGTTCTCGTGGCCGGCGTAAAATGTGTTCCTCGCGGACACGGTTCACGATTCCCAGAATATCTCGAGAACGGCTGGACCGATTTGCTTCAAATTTATACACAATGTTTTACGATAACTTTTCTCGTTTCCATCGGCAGATTTCATAAAAAAAAAATTTTTTTTACTTAAACGTCGACTGTTTGAACTCACATTCATTTTTCGATCCAAATTTTCGACCTTTTATAGTCTGATAAAAAAAACTAGTTGAGTAAAAAAAAATCTGCCGATGGCAACGAGAAAAACTATCGTAAAACATTGTGTATAAATTTGAAGCAAATCGGTCCAGCCGTTCTCGAGATATTCTGGGAACCGTGAATCGTGTCCGCGAGGAACACATTTTACGCCGGTCACGAGAACAGCGCTCCGAGGGAATGAATTCCCTTAAAAAAATTTGTGAACGTGCCTCAATGTGGATACTTTTAAATAAAAAAAACCCGGATCGAATCGAATTAATAGTTTCCAAGATAAAAATTCCCGAATTTTACCTTTTTTTTCTTGCGGTCTACTCAGATGTAAGCCCTTAATTCAATAAAATAAATAATTGGATCAATAAATTGAAAAATCAACAAAATTGTTTTGTTGATTCTACAATATTTTTCCCTCAGTGCAACAATAAGTATAAATCCATAAATAAGTATATAAATTAAAAGCTTACATATTTGTACGTTAAAATCACAGAGGTAAAATACATGTTAAACGGCATTTTCGGAAGTCGTTTATGTCGAAGGACATGTCAGAGCCGTGCGGTGGTAAAATTTAAACTGATAAATCGGACAAGAGCAATAAAAACAAACCAGTGTCGTCAATAATAAAAGCTAGGGCATAGAAAGGGAAACAGAGAAGAAGGAAAGGAAATTATGTTTTTTTTATAATATGTTCGTAGAGAGCAATAAGATTCTCCGTGTCTTTTTGTAAGTTAATGGTGTCATCAAATTTCTTAATAAAAAACGTCTCCGCTAATTCCCTCTTTCTAACCTGTCTCTCTTTATGTATTATTATTTCTAGCTTTTCCCAATCAAAATCATCCCCAAAGGATGTTCGATGCTCACTTTGCTCACTCACTACAAAATACTTATTCGCCTGTTTTCTGATATCGCTCTGGTTGAGAACACTTGACGTGTGCACAAATGTCTTTTTGTCTGCCCAATATACGTAGCATTGCAATCTTTACAATTGATCTTGTGTACCGTCACACTTATTCCTCTTACCTCGTATCGCAATATTCGAGTTGAAGACGACAGGAATATAATTAACGAAATAATTAGCAATTAATTACTTAATTAGTAATTAGTTGTTATAATAATAGTTAGAAATTAGAGAATACAATTATAAAAAATATAATTAAATGCGTGAAAGGGGCGTATTTATTTGACTCATAAATAGAGGAACATGAACGATAAGTTGTACATTTTATAGAATGTTATTAGTTTGATACACTGCGCGCGCGTTATTAAAATTTATTATAAATAGTTTATGTTCTATATTGCGAGTTTATAAGTATATGTACTTGAGAATTTTTAAGAAAAATACACAATTATATCAATTACGTTGATTTATTGGTGATATATACAAAATATCAAACAATTAAAGTGAACAACAAGAATATTCAGTGACATATCTTCTTTTAGCAGCAATGGTGACAGTTGTTGCAATAATAAATAGGTCAGAACATACTAGGTTGATGTAGCTTTTAAAAATTATTTTACTTCTTCATCCTAATTGCATCCAGGAATCATCATACCAGGCGTAAGAACTGCTTCCACTGTGGTTAATTAAGGCCGTGCATAAAGCTGAAGGACGAAGTTAATGCCGTGACTCCTCTGACTCTTGAACTTCATGGTGACGTTGTTGTGTCCGGGTCCACCTCCCTTAATACTAGCGTACGCGCCGTTTCCATTCGTCTTCTGGTCCAATGCTTCAACCATAGTGATACGTTCCCCCTTCGGAACATTGAAGGTCCTCTCAATAACCTTGACTTGCATCCAGCCAGAATTCTTGACGATGTTCTCTTTGAGGACGAGTCTGTCGCCGGGCATCCTGAAGCCGACAATCAGATGATGTGATGCCTGGTAGGCGGGAGCATAGGAATCGATAGATCCATTAGCGGGTACGGTGTTGATGGTCAACAGAACGGTGATCAGAAAGGCCAAACCGGCTATGTACTTGTACGCCGACATTTTGGCTTATTTCGCACTCGAAAACCGCGCTGTATCGCTAGTAGAAAGGTAACTCGAGGTGTGCCGGTATAATGAGTGATCGGCGCTTAAATACACGCAATAATCGCTTATCGCTCGGCTTATCATGATTACATCTCTAGTGTGAAAGATACCTTGTTCTGGAAAGATACGTTCCGCGAAAGAGTCATTCCGATTAATACGACTTCGTCACAAACACTTTCAAACAAACCCCAGGTAGCACATACACGTTTCAGAAATGTTTTATAAGCGTTTTTTCGAAACTTTTTATAACCGATTTCTAGAAACGTTTCTCATGAGTAAAAATGTTCATTCGAAAAACGTTCGATGGAACGTCCCTTTTCCGATAAAATAACGTTTAAAAAACTATTATAGAAACGTTTTGTTTTAATGATAAAGACATTTTAGATAAAGAGATTTAAAATTCCTACTTTTCACGTCTTTTGAACGTGTTTATGACGTCTTTGAGACATGCGTGAGAATGTTCTAGAAGCTTTATGCATATACCATCTATGACGTCTATTCTTTTTCGAAGAAATTCCTGAACTGGTGCACATTCGTGCAATAAGTTAAAGTGAAACAAAATATACTTGTCTCACTCTAACTTAATTGCATTACTGATGTGCATCAGTTCAGAAAGTTCTTCAAAACGGAACACACGTATAAATGTTCTTTCAATGACCAAGTTCAGCAGAACGTTTATTTTGCAACTGTTGGAAGTTTTCTAAGCTCAGATTTGTTCGATGACAAATAGATTAAGACCGGTAGGACAAAATTAATTTAACTAAATAAGTGAATATATGTGCGTGGATAAAATGATTTATTTTGTGCAATAATAATTAGTGCAATATAAATTTAAATGTTTCAAAAAAGGCTATTAAAGCTATCATATATATAGATAAAGCAAATTATAATTTTGAAAGGAAAAATTTAACAAATAGGTATTTTTGTTAACTGTAGAAACGTAAAAAATACGTTTCTTAAATCATGGTTTCAAAAACATTTTTGTTCAAACGTTTCTTAATGGTTCTTTACGGTTATAAAACTATGTATTCAAAAAACGTATATGAAACTAATATGTGCTACCTGGGACCTTTCTTATTATCTCTAATTATTAGAATAAAAAACAAGCAACACAATTTCTGATGAAATTCATACAAAGCGCACTAACGAAATTATCGCTCATATTTTTTTCTTAATTACTTTACAATTTTATTACGAGTAATTTTATATCCTTTTTCTTGATGGAGAAAATATTAATATTTTCTTCTTTTAAGAAGGGCATGTCATCGATACTCGAATCTATCGAAATATTGTCGCATTTCCGCGATGCCGATTGGTTCTCTTGTTGCGCTTACTTCATGAGCGGCTGTCATGGCATATTTTGACAGTTGTGTGGTTAATAGTATAATAGTAACAGTAAAATATTAAAAATAAATAGCGCGCGCGTCAGTGATAATAAATAGTAAATTAATTTATTATCATAAATTAAATTCAAAGCGACTAGAAATATATGATAGCACATGCGCAAATTGACCAGTGTCCTAATATACGGCTGTCAAAGACCTAAGCTTGGATCGTATGGCTTTTGATTCTAATTTGATTGTATATCGTAACGGTCCTATTTTTCTTATTATTATTGACCAGTATTCCCTGTACAGTGTGTAATCGATAATTATTTTAATTAAATTTTTAATTAGACGCGTTGGAGATATTGCAATCATTATTATTCACATATTCACGTATATATACGTTTCTATTCTGAGGTATGATTCATCGAGTAGACACAAGTGTTATCGATATACTAAATCAATATTTTTATCGTCCAAATATTATAAAACCTCCAAGAGAGTCATATCTCAATTGTCTCAGGCTATATCTTTGGAATTGATATAATTCACAGAACAAGATTTCTTAATAAGATTGATATCTTTCTAAATGTTATTGATAATTGTTATTAATAATGAATCGTCATATAAGATACTTGATACTGATTTCATAATAGGGATAAGAGAAACTATAATGAAGGGCATTTATATATTCTAATGATCTATCTGTAAACTATATAAACATTGTACGCATACATGCATTCGAGATTCAGTATATTTTCGACAGTAAACATCAATAATATTTATACATTTAATAGCCATTGTTAAGCATTTCCACGTATATATACAAATATTGTTGTTACAAAATATATTTTATACATATAAAATATATTTATCAAATATGTTTTAAAGTTAAAAATACAAATACAAATAGATTTCTATATAAAAATCGCAATAACAGAATAACTATTCGACCTTTGTTTTTTACAACAGTTAAAAAATAAATATTTATATAAATTATTCACACGCATTATGAGTTGTGACGCTTTGCGCTGATGATAATCTCTTCTGATATCGCTCTGGTGTTCTTTGAGACGTGTGCACAAATGTCTTTTTGTCTGCCCAATATACGTAGCATTGCAATCTTTACAATTGATCTTGTGTACCGTCACACTTATTCCTCTTACCTCGTATCGCAATATTCGAGTTGAAGACGACAGGAATATAATTAGCAAAATAATTAGCAATTAATTATTTAATTAGTAATTAGTTGTTATAATAATAGTTAGAAATTAAAGAATACAATTAGAAGATATAATTAAATGCGTGAAAGGGGCGTATTTATTTGACTCATAAATAGAGGAACATGAACGATAAGTTGTACATTTTATAGAATGTTATTAGTTTGATATATACTACATACGTTATTAAAATTTATTATAAATAGTTTATGTTCTATATTGCGAATTTATAAGTATATGTATAAGAAAAACACACATTTACATCAATTACGTTGATTTATTGGTGATATATACAAAATATCAAACAATTAAAGTGAATAACAGGAATATTCAGTGACATGTCTTCTGTTAGCAGTAATGGTGACAGTTGTTGCATTAATAAATAGGTCAGAACATACTAGGTTGATGTAGCTTTTAAAATTATTTTACTTCTTCGTCCTAATTGCATCCAGGAATCATCATACCAGTCGTAAGAACTGCTTCCAGTGTGGTTAATTAAGGCCGTGAATAAAGCTGAAGGACGAAGTTAATGCTGTGACCTCTCTGACTCTTGAACTTCATGGTGACGTTGTTGTGTCCGGGTCCACCTCTCAGAACAGTAGCGTACGCGCCGTTTCCATTCGTCTTCTGGTCCAATGCTTCAACCATAGTGATGCGTTCCCACCTCGAGACATTGAAGGTCTTTTCAACAACCACAACCTTCATCCAGCTAGAATTTTTGATGATTCTCTCCTTGAGGACGAGTCTGTCGCCGGGCATCCTGTAGCCGACAATCAGATGATGTGACTTGTTGGCGGGAGCATAGGAATCGATAGATCCATTAGCGGGTACGGTGTTGATGGTCAACAGAACGGTGACCAGAAAAGCCAAACCGGCTATGTACTTGTACGCCGACATTTTGGCTTATTTCGCACTCGAAAACCGCGCTGTATCGCTAGTAGAAAGGTAACTCGAGGTGTGCCGGTATAACGAGTGATCGGCGCTTAAATACACGCAATAATCGCTTATCGCTCGGCTTATCATGATTACATCTCTGGTGTGCTACCTTGTTCTGGAAAGATACGTTCCGCGAAAGAGTCATTCCGATCAATACGACTTCGTCACAACAAGTTCAGACAAACCTTTCTTATTATCTCTAATTATTAAAATAAAAAACGAGCAACACAATTTCTGATGAAATTCATACAAAGCGCACTAATGAAATTATCACTCATATTTTTTTCTTAATTACTTCACAATTTCATTACGAGTAATTTTATATCATTTTACTGATAGAGACAATATTAATATTTAATAATAAAAAATAAATTTATTATCATAAATTAAATTCAAAGCGACTAGAAATATATGATGCAACATGCGCAAATTGACCGGTATTCCCTGTGTAATCGATAATTATTTTAATTAAATCTTTAATTAGACGCGTTGGAGATATTGCAATCATTATTATTCACAAATTCACGTATATATCCTTTTTTATTCTGAGGTATGATTCATCGAGTAGACACAAGTGTTATCGATGATATACTAAATCAATATTTTTATCGTCCAAATATTATAAAACCTCCAAGAGAGTCATATCTCAATTGTCTCAGGCTATCTTTGGAATTGATATAATTCACAGAACAAGATTTCTTAATAAGATCAATATCTTTCTAAATGTTATTGATAATTGTTATTAATAATGAATCGTCATATAAGATACTTGATACTGATTTCATAATAGGGATAAGAGAAACTATAATGAAGGGCATTTATATATTCTAATGATCTACCTGTAAACTATATAAACATTGTACGCATACATGCATTCGAGATTCAATGTATCTTCGACAGTAAACATCAATAATATTTATACATTTAATAGCCATTGTTAAGCATTTCCACGTATATACGTATATTGTTGTTACAAATACGTATTTATTTGACTCATAAATGGAGGAACATGAACGATAAGTTGTACATATTATAGAATGTTAATAGTTTGATACACTGCACGCGTTATTAAAATTTATTATAAATAGTTTATGTTCTATATTGCGAGTTTATAAGTATATGTACTTGAGAATTTTTAAGAAAAACACACAATTACATAAATTACGTTGATTTATTGGTGATATATACAAGATATCAAACAATTAAAGTGAATAACAGGAATATTCAGTGACGTGTCTTCTTTTAGCAGCAATGATAACAGTTGTTGCAATAATAAATAAGTCAGAACATACTAGGTTGATGTAGCTTTTAAAATTATTTTACTTCTTTATCCTAATTGCATCCAGGAATCATCATACCTGTCATAAGAACTGCTTCCACTGTAGTTAATAGGGCCGTGCAAAAAGCTGAAAGAGGAACTTAATGCTATGATTCCTCTGACTCTTGAACTGTATGGTGACGTAGTTGTGTTCGAGTCCACCTCTCAGAATACTAACGTACGCGCCATTCGTCGTCTGGTCCAATGCTTCAATCATAGTGATACGTTCCCACCTTGAGACATTGAAGGTCTTCTCAATAACCTGAACCTTTCCCGAGCTAGAATCTTCGACGATTCTCTCCAGGAGGACGAGTCTGTCGCCGGGCACCCTGGAGCCGACAATCAGACTATGTGATCTGTATGACCTGTTGGCATAGGAATCGATAGATCCATTAGCGGGTACGGTATTGATGGTCAACAGAACGGTGACCAGAAAGGCCAAACCGGCTATGTACTTGTATGCCGACATTTTGACTTATTTCGCACTCGAAAACCGCGCTGTATCGCTAGTAGAAAGGTAACTCGAGATGTGCCGGTATAACGAGTGATCGGCACTTAAATACACTATATTTAACACGCAATAAACGCTTATCGCTCGACTTATCATGATTACATCTCTGTGCCACCTTGTTCTGGAAAGTTTCGCGAAAGAGTCATTCCGATCAATACGACTTCGTCACAACACGTTCAGACAAACCTTTCTTATTATCTCTAATTATTAGAATAAAAAACGAGCAACACAATTTCTGATAAAATTCATACAAAGCGCACTAATGAAATTATCGCTCATATTTTTCTCTTAATTCCTTTACAATTTCCTTACGAGTAATTTTATATATTTTATAAAACGATATAAAATTACTCGTAATGAAATTGTAAAGTAATTAAGAAAAAAATATGATAATTTCGCGATAATTTCATTAGTGCGCTTTGTAATACTGATGAAGAAAATATTAATATTTAATAATAAAAAGTAAATTAATTTATTATCATAAATTAAATTTAAAGCGACTAGAAATATATGATGCCACATGCGCAAATTGACCGGTATTCCCTGTACAGTGTGTAATCGATAATTATTTTAATTAAATCTTTAATTAGACGCGTTGGAGATATTGCAATCATTATTATTCACATATTCACGTATATATACGTTTATATTCTGAGGTATGATTTATTGAGTATAGACACAAGTGTTATCGATATACTAAATCAATATTTTTATCGTCCAAATATTATGAAACCTCCAAGAGAGTCATATCTCAATTGTCTCAAACTATGTTTAGATTTGATATAATTCACAAAACAAAGATTTCTTAATAAGATCGATATCTTTCTAAATGTTATTGATAATTGTTATTAATAATAAATCGTCATATAAGATACTTGATATTGATTTCATAATAGGGATAAGAGAAACTATAATAAAGGGCATATATATATATATATATATATATATATATATATATATTCTAATGATTTACCTGTAAACTATATAAAAATTGTACATGCAGCATGCGAATGCATACATGCATTCGAGATTAAATGTATCTTCGACAGTAAACATCAATAATACTTATACATTTAATAGCCATTGTTAAGCATTGCCACGTATATACATATATTGTTGTTACATAGATTATTGCACATATAAAATATATTTAAAAGAGAATAGTGAGATAGGCAATCGGAGCCACGCGCGGTAATTATTGCGCAATCAATATATAGTCAATAAGATAAAATTCGTACGAATATGTATTGACTAATATATTTTATCTTATTGACTATATATTGATTGCGCAATAATTACCGTGCGTGGCTCCGATTGCCTCTCTCACTATTCCCTATTTGTTTTATTCAGGAGAGCCTATACTTAGTTTATTAAAATATATTTATCAAATATGTTTTAAAGTTAAAAATACAAATACAACTAGATTTCTATATAAAGATCGCAATAATTGTTAACTATTCGATTTTTATTTTTTACAACAGTTAAAAAATAGATATTTATATGAATTATTTACACGCATTATGAGTTGTGACGCTTCGCGCTGATGATAATCTTTTTCTAACGAATGTATATTTTATGTTTTATTATTCTATGCGAGAAAAAAAGATACAGAGAAGTTAATAGTATTTTAAATACAAAAACAGAGAACTTGAATCGCCAGTGAATAATTAACAATTTGCAAAGGTATTATGATCGACCCAACTGGCAAATTTTATTAATCACAAAACGCTACGTTTCGACCGCACATTTCGGTCCTTTTCAAGCGTATAGAACAACTCACAAATATTAATCAATTAGACATAATGCCCAAACTACGCCGAATCTAAAAACTAAACATCAAAAATTGAAGCACGCAACAATAAGTATAAATCCATAAATAAGTATATAAATCAAAAGCTTACATATTTGTGCGTTAAAATCAGAGAGGTAAAATACATGTTTAACGGCATTTTCGTTAGTCGTTTATGTCGAAGGACGTGTCAAGCTAGGGCGTAGAGAGGGAAACAGAGAAGAAGGAAAGGAAATTATGTTTCTTTTATAATATGTTCGTAGAGAGCGTTAAGATTCTTCGTGTTTTTTTGTAAGTTAATGGTGTCATCAAATTTCTTAATAATAAATGTCTCCGCTAATTCCCTCTTTCTAATCTGTCTCGCTTTATGTATTATTTCTGGCTTTTCCCAATCAAAATCATCCCCAAAGAATGTTCGATGCTCACTCACTACAGAATGCTTATTCGCCTGTTTTCTGATATCGCTCTGGTGTTCTTTGAGACGTGTGCACAAATGTTTTTTTGTCTGCCCAATATACGTAGCATTGCAATCTTTACAATTGATCTTGTGTACCGTCACACTTATTCCTCTTACCTCGTATTGCAATATTCGAGTTGAAGACGACAGGAATATAATTAGCAAAATAATTAGCAATTAATTATTTAATTAGTAATTAGTTGTTATAATAATAGTTAGAAATTAGAGAATACAATTAGAAGATATAATTAAATGCCTGAAAAGGGTGTATTTATTTGACTCATAAATAGAGGAACATGAACGATAAGTTGTACATTTTATAGAATGTTATTAGTTTGATACCCTGCACGCGTTATTAAAATTTATTACAAATAGTTTATGTTCTATATTGCGAGTTTATAAGTATATGTACTTGAGAATTTAAAAAAAAACACACAATTACATCAATTACGTTGATTTATTGGTGATATATACAAGATATCAAACAATTAAAGTGAGTAACAAGAATATTCAGTGACATGTCTTCTTTTAGCAGCAATGATGACAGTTGTTGCAATAATAAATAAGTCAGAACATACTAGGTTGATGTAGCTTTTCAAATTATTTTACTTCTTCATCCTAATTGCATCTAGGAATCATCATACTAGTCGTAAGAATTGCTTCCACTATGGTTAATAAGACCGTGCAAAAAGCTGAAGGAGGTACTTAATGCTTTGACCCCTCTGACTCTGGAACTTCAGGGTGACGTAGTTGTGTCCAAGTCCACCGCTCAGAATACTAACGTACGCGCCATACGGCGTCTGGTCCAGTGCTTCAATCATAGTGATACGTCCCCACCTCGAGACATTGAAGGTCTTCTGAATAACCTGAACCTCTCCCCAGCTACGATTTTTTTCGATTCTCTGCAGGAGGGCGAGTCTGTCGCCGGGCACCCTGGAGCCGACAATCAGATGATTTGATTTGGAATCGATAGATCCATTAGCGGGTACGGTGTTGATGGTCAACAGAACGGTGACCAGAAAAGCCAAACCGACTATGTACTTGTACGCCGACATTTTGGCTTATTTCGCACTCGAAAACCGCGCTGTATTGCTAGTAAAAAGGTAACTCGAGATGTGCCGGTATAACGAGTGATCGGCACTTAAATACACTATATTTAACACGCAATAATCGCTTATCGCTCGGCTTATCATGATTACATCTCTATGCCACCTTGGTCTGGAAAGTTTCGCGAAAGGAACGTTCCGATCAATACGACTTCGTCACAACACGTTCAGACAAACCTTTCTTATTATCTCTAATTATTAGAATAAAAAACGAGCAACACAATTTCTGATGAAATTCATACAAAGCGCGCTAATGAAATTATCGCTCATATTTTTTTCTTAAGGAGGTTCGATCGTTACTTGTGAGTAAAAAATGCGACTGAAATAAATGTCATTACAGCGATCCCGAATTATATGCAATATTAGTATAATGAATTGTGGATGCTACTTACGTGCTATATTCTTCGTCAATTATTAGTGTATAGAATATTAACAAACATATACTGGGGTATGAGAGCGTCAACGACTCGGGAATCGCTTATTCTACGCTGCGACCTGAACTTTGTGACGATAAAGCCTTCAATCCACACGGTAAAGTCCGATTTTTAAAGTCTTTACACAATCCTTGATGTTTCATCTATCAAATGCTAGTTTTTCAAAGTCCTAAGATAACTAAGTGTGTACTAAACCAGTGATAATCTACCTCGGAGAGACTTTCTCCATAAGGGTATAGGCTAAAAGTGATCAACTTCTGAATAATATTACAAAAAAACTATACGGTCAATATTGCTCAAGTTTTGCGATTATTTGCGTAAAGTGTTTATGTATGTCGGTATGTAATAAATATATGTCGGGGTATGAGAGCGTCAACGACTCGGGAATTGCTTATTTGGCCAACATTATAGGTTAGAACCTGTCACTTTGTGTCAATAAGCTTTCTATACTCGAAAGCCATCGTAGAGCCTTATTTTTTATATGAGCATTTGATAGATGAAACATCAAGGATTGTGTAAAGACTTTAAAAATCGGACTTTACCGTGTGGATTGAAGGCTTTATCGTCACAAAGTCAGGTCCCAGCGTAGAATGAGCGATTCCCGAGTCGTTGACGCTCTCATACCCCAGTATATGTTTGTTAATATTCTATACACTAATAATTGACGAAGAATATAGCACGTAAGTAGCATCCACAATTCATTATACTAATATTGCATATAATTCGGGATCGCTGTAATGACATTTATTTCAGTCGCATTTTTGACTCACAAGTAACGATTGAACCTCCTTAATTGCTTTACAATTTCATTACGAATAATTTTATATCATTTTATAAATTTACTCGTAATGAAATTGTAAAGTAATTAAGAAAAAAATATGATAATTTCGCGATAATTTCATTATTGCGCTTTGTAATACTGATGAAGAAAATATTAATATTTAATAATAAAAAGTAAATTAATTTATTATCATAAATTAAATTTAAAGCGACTAGAAATATATGATAGCACATGCGCAAATTGACCGGTATTCCCTGTACATTGTATAATCGATAATTATTTTAATTAAATCTTTAATTTGACGCGTTGGAGATATTGCAATCATTATTATTCACATATTCACGTATAAGTATGTACGTTTCTATTCTGAGGTATGATTTATTGAGTATAGACACAAGTGTTATCGATATACTAAATCAATATTTTTATCGTCCAAATATTATGAAACCTCCAAGAGAGTCATATCTCAATTGTCTCAAACTATCTTTGGAATTGATATAATTCACAAAACAAAGATTTCTTAATAAGATCGATATCTTTCTAAATGTTATTGATAATTGTTATTAATAATAAATTGTCATATAAGATACTTGATACTGATTTCATAATAGCGATAAGAGAAACTATAATGAAGAGCAATTGTATATTCTAATATGATCTACCTGTAAACTATATAAACATTGTACGTACATATGCATTCGAGATTCAATGTATCTTCGACAATAAACATCAATAATATTTATACATTTAATAGCCACTGTTAAGCATTTCCACGTATATACAAATATTGTTGTTACAAAATATATTTTACACATATAAAATATATTTAATAGAATAGAGAATAGTGAGAGAGGCAATCGGAGCCACGCGCAATAATTATCGCGCAATCAATATATAGTCAATAAGATAAAATTCGTACGAATATGTATTGACTAATATATTTTATCTTATTGACTATATATTGATTGCGCAATAATTACCGCGCGTGGCTCCGAATGCCTCTCTCACTATTCCCTATTTGTTTTATTCAGGAGAGCCAATACTTAGTTTATTAAAATATATTTATCAAATATGTTTTAACGAAGATGCCGTTTAACATGTATTTTACCTCTGTAATTTTAACGCACAAATATGTAAGCTTTTGATTTATATACTTATTTATAGATTTATACTTATTATTGCGTGCTTCAATTTTTGAAGGACATGTCAGAGCCGTGCGGTGGTAAAATTTAAACTGATAAACCGGACAAGAGAGAGAGAGGAGAGAGAGAGAGGAGAGAGAGAGAGAGAGAAGAGAGAGAGAGAGAGAGAGAGAGAGAGAGAGAGAGAGAGAGGAGAGAGAGAGAGAGAGAGGAGAGAGAGAGAGAGAGAGAGAGAGAGAGAGAGAGAGAGAGAGAGAGAGAGAGCAATAAAAACAAACCAGTGTCGTCAATAATAAAAGCTAGGGCGTAGAGAGGGAAACAGAGAAGAAGGAAAGGAAATTATGTTTCTTTTATAATATGTTTGTAGAGAGCGTTAAGATTCTCCGTGTCTTTTTGTAAGTTAATGGTGTCATCAAATTTCTTAATAAAAAACGTCTCCGCTAATTCCCTCTTTCTAATCTGTCTCTCTTTATGTATTATTTTTGGCTTTTCCCAATCACAATCATCCCCAAAGGATGTTCGATGCTCACTCACTACAGAATGCTTATTCGCTTCCCGGGAAAAAAAGATTATATATAATTATATATAATTATATATAAATATATATGATTATATATGGGTCCATATATGATTATATATGGATATATATAATTCCAAATATAACTATAGATCATATATGCACTCATATATGGATCCATATAAAATTCATATGAAAGTATATATAACCCTATATGTGTGTGAATGTCTTTTTGTTTGCCCAATATACGTAGTGTTGCAATCTTTACAATTGATCTTGATGTGTACCGTCACACTTATTCCTCTTACCTCGTATTGCAATATTCGAGTTGAAGACGACAGGAATATAATTAGCAAAATAATTAGCAATTAATTATTTAATTAGTAATTAGTTGTTATAATAATACTTAATAATACTAAATTAAAGAATACAATTAAAAGATATAATTAAATGCGTGAAAGGGGCGTATTTATTTGACTCATAAATAGAGGAACATGATAAGTTGTACATTTTATAGAATGTTATTAGTTTGATACACTGCACGCGTTATTAAAATTTATTATAAATAGTTTATGTTCTATATTGCGAGCTTATAAGTATATGTACTTGAAAATTTTTAAGAAAAACACAATTACATCAATTACGTTGATTTATTGGATATATATGCAAGATATCAAACAATTAAGGTGAATAACAGGAATATTCAGTGACATGTCTTCTTTTAGCAGCTATGGTGACAATTGTTGCAATAATAAATAGATCAGAACGTACACTGAGAGAAATACTTTTTTAATTATTAATATACCATGAGTTTAGACTTGATATCTTTGTCAGAAATATACAAATGTCAATGTAAATTCGTAATATTTAATAATAATATACGTAACTGTATAGTAAAAATACCATCAATTTATATGAAATTGTATGTATATTAAATGTAATGTCTTTGTAATTAACAAATTTATATTAATTATTAATATAAGTATAATCAATAATCTCAAATAAATTATTTTATTTGTCGAAATTGATAAAATATTTTACGCAAACATACATTTATTTATGACAAAGAAAGTCAATGTTGCAGTAATCAATGCAGTAGTCACTGTTGTTGTCGGTATGCAGTAATATTATTTTTATACTGATAAATGTAGTTATATTCAGTGATACGCAATATAGCATATATTAATTATGAAGAAATATTTATTAGGGACGGACATAAAAAATTCTTACATTAACGACAAAGCATGTATATTAACTATTAATATACTGTTCTCTCAGTGTACTAGGTTGATGTAGCTTTTAAAATTATTTTACTTCTTCATCCTAATTGCATCCAGAAATCATCATACCAGTCGTAAGAACTGCTTCCACTGTGGTTAATTAAGTCCGTGCATAAAGCTGAAGAACGAAGTTAATGCTGTGACCCTTCTGACTCTGGAACTTTATGGTGACGTAGTTGTGTCCGGGTCCACCTCGTAGAATACTAGCGTACGCACCGTTTCCATTCGTCTTCTGGTCCAATGCTTTAACCATAGTGATACGTTCCCCCCTCGAAACATTGAAGGTCTTCTGAATAACCTGGACTTTCATCCAGCTAGAATTCTTGATGATGCTCTGTTTGAGGACGCGTCTGTCGCCGGGTATCCTGTAGCCGACAATCAGATGATGTGATGCTTGGTTGGCGGGAGCATATGAATCGATAGATCCATTAGCGGGTACGGTGTTGATGGTTAACAGAACGGTGACCAGAAAGACCAAACCGGCTATGTATTTGTACGCCGACATTTTGGCTTATTTCGCACTCGAAAATCGCTCTGTATCGCTAGTAGAAAGGTAACTCGAGGTATGCCGGTAAAACAAGTGATCGGCGCTTAAATAGACGCAATAATCGTATATCGCTCGGCTTATTATGATTACATCTCTGGTGTACCTTGTTCTGTGGGCCTATTCTGTAACTCTTAACGACAGTTTCGTTATCGTTATATTTGCGTTGCGCAGATATTATACATGGTAAAGAAGCTGCGCAATGACAATATAACGATAACGAAACTGTCGTTAAGAGTTACAGAATAGGCCCACTGGAAAGATACGTTCCGCGAAAATCATTCCGATCAATACTACTTCGTCACAACACGTTCAGACAAACCTTTCTTATTATCTTTAATTATTAGAATAAAAAACGAGCAACACAGTTTCTGATGAAATTCATACAAAACGCACTAATGAAATTATCGCGAAATTATCATATTTTTTTCTTAATTACTTTACAATTTCATTACGAGTAATTTTATATTATTTTACTGACGAAGAAAATATTAATATTTAATAATAAAAAGTAAATTAATTTATTATCATAAATTAAATTTAAAGCGACTAGAAATATATGATAGCACATGAGCAAATTGACTGATAATCCCTGTACAGTGTGTAATCGATAATTATTTTAATTAAATCTTTAATTAGACGCGTTGGTGATATTTCAATCATTATTATTCACATATTCACGTATATATACGTTTCTATTCTGAGGTATGATCTATCGAGTATAGACACAAGTGTTATCGATATACTAAATCAATATTTTTATCGTCCAAATATTATGTGAAACCTCCAAGAGAGTCATATCTCAATTGTCTCAAACTATCTTTAGAATTGATATAATTCACAAAACAAAGATTTCTTAATAAGATCGATATCTTTCTAATTGTTATTAATAATAAATCGTCATATAAGATACTTGATACTGATAGGGATAAGAGAAACTATAATGAAGGGCAATTGTATATTCTAATGATCTACCTGTAAACTATATAAACATTGTACGCATATATGCATTCGAGATTCAATGTATCTTCGACAGTAAACATCAATAATACTTAGGCTCAGTTTCACAAGTGTCGGTTAACTTTTAACCTTAGATTAACTCACTCTTCGTCTCTTTCTAAGGGGGACGTTAGAAGGAGACGAAGAGTGAGTTAATCTAAGATTAAAAGTTAACCGACACTTGTGAAACTGGGCCTTATACATTTAATAGACATTGTTAAGCATTGCCACGTATATACATATATTGTTGTTACAAAATATATTTTATACATATAAATATTGTTTTATTCAGGAGAGCCTATACTTAGTTTATTAAAATATATTTATCAAATATGTTTTAAAGTTAAAAATACAAATACAAATAGATTTCTATATAAAGATCGCAATAACAGGATAACTATTCGATCTTTGTTTTTTACAATAGTTAAAAAATAGATATTTATATGAATTATTTACACGCATTATGAGTTGTGACGCTTCGCGCTGATGTTGATAATCTCTTTTTACCGAATGTATATTTTATGTTTTATTATTTTATTATTTTATGCGAGAAAAAAACGATACAGAGAAGTTAATAGTATTTTGATCTTTCACGATAAATTTTCCAAATAGTGAAGTTGCCCAGTTGCAAGGGTCACAGTTGCTTTGTCAAGGCTGTGTTGGAGGCTGTTTGCTCAGATGCTTGTTAACCGTGTGAACATCCAATATGTTATCTCGTGTGTGCACTTAGGTCCTGCATCGAGAATAGATTCACTTGGATCATTAAGTCAATTGGTGGATACACGGTGACAGAATATTTGTCATAACAGCTGCAATCGTTTCAAATTCGCTCTTATTTGACATTCATTAAAAGTATAACATACATATATGCAAATAACATGCATGAAATCATTTATCTATCGTGAAAAGGATATTGTTGCTTGTTATATTTTTTACATAGCTATTATATTCGATAAAGGAATTTATTGCTTTCAAATTAATAATAATTTAAAAATAGAATATCGAGAACAATCAATTAGATTTCAAGTAAATATTCAAAAATGTTTGTGTACAAAGATACTTGCATTTTGTTAATTTATACTCCTGTTATTAAAAAGACGAGTTTATATCAAAATAATATCAATTATTGGTAAATCCGCATAATTGGCATCGAATTTTTTGCGGATATCTCGAGAGAGCTGCTTATTCGGAGTAAATACACAGTCAAAAGAAATTTGCGATACTCCGATAAACTTTTAAAACTTGTATGATTTACAGGCGGCAGCCTGAATTGAAGTGGTTCAAAACGTCTTGATTAACGACTGCAGATGGTTTGTATAGTTATTGACTTTGTATGGTTGTGTGTATATATATATATATATATATCAATAACCAGATCATTTCGAAAATAACGTGTTTTATCTGATCATTCTTATCCAGATTTCGCTAACCGACTTTCGAATGAATGTCTGCTCGCAAATACATGTTTCACATATGTCCCGCGAATATATACAGGTACCTCCCGTCTCCGTCTAATGTTAATTTACTGCAAACCACGTTCTGCTGCTCGTGAATGAGACCGGGGATGTTAGGAAGCAGTCCGATGGGCAATGAATGCGAGCTTTTCCTCGCTCTCTGCGTTTCGGCATATTGAAGTTTATACCCACGAGAGGCTCTCTCTCTCTCTCTCTCTCTCTCTCTCTCTCTCTCTCTCTCTCTCTCTCTCTCTCTCTTCTTTTTCTTTTTTTTTTGTCTCTGCACGCAGCTCTCGTTCTTCCTTAATCCTCGACACGCGAGAGCGTGTGCATGTGCGTACCTATCGCGTCATGCATACTTGTGCACTAGCACAGGCGAACGATATAAGCGGTTAATACCGAGGCGGTGCGCGAGGTGCGCCCTGGTGACTTCACCTTCCTTTCTACGTAGGTACGATCGGACGCCGGGATGCAAGTGCACTCGCATTATTCATTCGACGTACAAACCCTGCGATCGCGGAACCGGCCCGATCCCCGTGGCACCTGTCTTGACCGTGGCAGGCGCGAGACGCAGTCCGCTCGCGTAGTCCGCCTATCACCGCTGCACGATGCCATTAATTATCTGGGTATATGCTTCGGAGATCCGAGGCAAAAGCCGACTTCGGTCGTCTTAACGAGCCGCAGAACGGCTCCGCCGATCGGGAATCGATGCTAACGGTGCAGTATTAAACTCTCTAACTAGCATTAAAGATACGGATTGGAACAGATTTTGTATCGTTTGGACGATTAATTTAAGGAAATGTTTCTCTTAAAAAATTTGATTATAAAACATGTTTAATTATATATAATTCGCTTATACATTGAATTTAAAATTAAATAAATTTTAATCTTTGCCGAATTAAATCTTGAAGAATATTCTTAAAGATAGATATTTTCAAAATATTAAATATATTTAAAATGTTCAAAGATACGTAATTTTCTATCATAAATATTGAAAATTATAAATTGAAAATGAATTAGCTTTATTTGATACTAGCTTAAGCTGTCCGGCGTTGTCCGTCGAGGAATTTGTGAAAACACATTTTACCCCTTTTCATCCCGTTAGGGATCAAATTCCTAAAAATCTCTTTTTAGTGGGTGCTTACGTCATAGAAGGAATATACTTTCCAAATTTCATGTTCCTAGGTTTAGAGGTTCGGGCTGGGCGTTGATGAGTCAGTCAGTCAGTCAGGACATTTGTTTATATATATATATATATATATATATATATATATATATATATATATATATAGATTTAATGAATGGCGAAAATACAATATGATTTTATATTTTCGTCGCCAAACGATATTTATAAATATCGTGTTTATTGTAACCTATAAAGTTTATACATGTATTTATTTAAAACAATAGTCTTAATATGTATATTAATATCAAATGTTATTTAAAAGCAGACAGGGGGCAAACCTTCTGGTATGGCGCAGAAGGGAGATAAGGGAGTGTGAATGGGAGGAAGGTCAGTCGTTAGGACAATTTAGACGAACAGAAAAGTTCCATTGCAACCGTGTACTTTATTGGCCATTGTTACATGAAACGGAGTGACAGTTACTAGTTTTCTCCATTACTCAATGCCGTTCGCTAATTCCTGCGAATTAGCATATACGCATCTCGCTCGGGGCCTGAATTTTATATTTATTTCTGAAAAATCCGCGCGATAAAAGCTGATATCATCACGCTATCAGACCAGTATGTAACCACTTGATAATAAAGTACTTCGAATCAGTTTAGATAAAGAAGTGCGAATTCGCATTTTTCAAAAACCTAATCTACTCAGTGATAAGAAATGAGAGTTCTTAGTAAAATGAGAGACAACAAATTATTATCTTTTTCTGTTGAACGTTAATTAATGGATAACGTTGATCTGTCATTAATATCATCGACGCACAAAAAAGAAGAAAATACGTCGAATTATATCACAGTGTTTAGGTCGTTCGCGTCGAGTCTCATCTGTTATATAATCCTTCATATCGATCGATAAGTTTATTTAACTAATAAACTTTTATTTTCTGTCTTCGTACGTTGCGATTCTAATTATTTTACATATAAACGCAACGGGACATGTTTGAAGTGATAAATCCGATTAAAATCACAATGGATTTATGACAATCCATTACATATATCAATGAATCGACAGATTATAAAGAGCCCGAGTGCATTAGACGCGTAGTTTCATGGCAACGACCTTAATCCGTTATGCGTGTATTTGAAGCCTAACACGAGCGCGTCATAAATCCATTATTCGTCGAGGATACGTTACGAAGAGAAATCGGACATCGGCTCGCGATAGTTTTGGTTTATATGGAATTCTGATCGCGCTCCTGCGAGTAGCAGTTACAATGTATACCTACCTACCTATACGGGATTTGTGTTCGTCGCCGCGCGCAATAAAGTTAAATAATCGGTTGAGCCGATTACAAACCAGAACTTCTGCACATCGAGCCTATCGTCGATTCGCAGTTACTAAACTCGCTTCTGTCTGATAGTCCATCGTCGTTCACGAGCATGTGCCATTAGGTTTTCTTTCTTTGTCTTTGTTCGTGGTCCAAGGAATGAAATTTTCCTTCAACTTCTGCTTTTTTAACGAGAATTAAACGAGGCAGAGAGGAAGATTTGAGAGGCATTCGAGTGGCACGTGAAACGTTTTGTCAAACCTTCGGTAACTGCTCAAATTCCGTGCCAATCAAGTAGGAAAGACGCAATTTTTCTCTCCGTTTTTAAGGCGTTGTGAAGTTTTAAGAAGCTCCCAATTTAATCGAAAATTTGAAATTTCTGAAGGTTTAGATTATAATAATATTAAGATCAGACAAAGTCTGAATAATGCATTAGAAAAAAAAACATTTTATTTCAATATGACGTAACAACTTTATATCTATTATATTTATTTTAGATACAATAAATTCGTAAGAGTGTATGGAAGAGCATTTAATATCCGATACATCAAAAAAATCAAGAAAATACATTAAATAAAAATAAAGATTCCAAGCCCGTTATTTTAAATTCTTAAAACGTTACGCATTAACGTCAATTTCCCAATTAAATTGGCGATTAATAAGCTGGCGGTATGATATTTCCTGTCTTAAAAATTGAAATCTACCTAACCCCGCATCGATATCCTCTCACTCTGACGCTAAAATTATCCGACAGAAACTGTTAAATTCGATTTAACGTTTTTAATGGACAGTAAAGAATTAAAACTCGAAAATTCGATTTTCAGCATCAAAAGCGTGAATTACGGCGAGAAGAGCTTTTAAAGTTGAAATTCTTGATAGCACCTTGGCAACTGTCCGACTAATCCACCAGGAAAGCTCAAGGTGCAACGACGTCGATGCCCTTTCAGAGCGGTGCACTGCACGTGCGCCGCCGTAAAGTCGTCGAACGATGTCCCGGTGGCCCTTCGTGGGCGCGAGTAATCCTCGTAGATTGGCGCGGCACAATAATTCGTCTCGTATCGGCCTCGTGGGGCTGTACCCGGGGGTGTTAAACGAGCGATATTTTTTCTCCGGAAATACCAGCATCGGTCGCCGCTGCACCTGTCCTGCGATCTATCTAGCGAGAGGAGTTTTGTGCCAGTTTAGTGTGGCTTCCTTTCCATTCCCGGCTTAATCCTGCAAATGCAGAAATCGTGTGCTCGAAACGATATAAAGATCGTCGCAAATTATTAACGTCACATTAATACGAAACGGTTATGTCGCTGTCGCATATGCGAGATATGAAAGATCATAAATTAATATTGACATTCTTGATAATATATTATGGACTTTATTTAATTGCTCTTTAATATAATTTGGCACTTTTCTCCAAACTTCATCGCTTCTTCTCTCTCGTACGATTTATCATAATCCAGAGGCGGTAACGTTTCCAGAGTGATTCGTGTCGATGCAACTTGATTTCAGTATAAGCAAGAACTATATCGCCATCCCGCGCACGTATTGCAGGTCAATGCTGATATTTTCTTTATATGCTTTATACGCCGCTGCTTTTATACACCGTTAAAACGAATAGCCGCTGCGCGGCAGTAGTAAAACCGCAGTAAATCGATGTATCGTTGCGAGAACGACACCCAAGGCGTACAAGAGGATGAGCTAGAGCATGGACGCGTCGCGACGTCCGAATATCGTGTTCAACGCGACGCTTATCTCCAATGTGTCTTTTCCGGTGCGCAAGTGTTGTTCAGCGGAAGACTTGAGAACATTACCGTGTGCACCTGACATCACACTCGGGATCTTGATTGCAAAATATCTGCGACGTGGACGCGGCTCTTTATACAAACGTCTAGTTTACGGCGACAGATTTCCGTACGTACATACATATACGGAGAGAGTTAATGATACATATCATAACAGAGGAGCCCGTTTACATTCGCATGGTGGATGTTCAAATATTTAACAGCGCTCGTGTATTTACTCAGACACGTTGCATCGTTGGTATAACACTCTGCGGCTGCGTTTGGCTCTTTGACAAAACGATTCCGCCCGGGGAATTCTTTTTATTTGTACAATCCGCCAATTGCCCAAAGATAACGTCATTGAAATCCAGGCACGTATCCAGCATTTGATAGGAGAGAATGAGACGTAAATGCGAGAACAAAGATTCAAATTTTTCAACTTTTTTTTCTCGGATCGATTGCGCTAACGCTCGTTCGTATGATAAAATATCTCATCTTGAGTTAATTAAATTAATATTTTTTTAAATTTAGGCTAAAATTTTACAGAAAGTAAAAATAATGTAGTCATAATAAACTAAAATTACTGAATTAGAGATAATATTGTAAGTAAAAACAGAATTATATACAACGAACTGAATTAAAATCATTTTTTCGACATTTATCGAAATATTTTTATATTCATAATTTTTTGTTAAATATAACGACGGGAAAGTAACAACTTCGTTGCCGGAATCGGATGTTGTAGCACGTGATGCGCCTAATGGAACATGGAAATGCATGAATAACTGTACTTTTTTTTATCGCGAAAAATGTCGAAAAATACCGTCGCTGTAGCACGGTTAGAAATTAATCCGATATGTCACGAGATATATGTACATGACTCATTGCGCTACGCGGATTCATTGTTTCCCGTGTTGGCGAGAGAGTAATCCTCGATGAGGCGAGCGTAACATCAAGAAATGGGCTCAAAGCTATGAAAAAAAAAAACGGGATCTCCTAACGAAAGCTCGTCGCCAGTCGCTTAATTAAGCGCCACGGACATCAGTGCTCCTACCTAATCTTTGTCGTTTCATTCTTCCGGAAGAGACAGCAGATATGCGCAAGAAACGACGATAGTAAACACGGAATAGCCGTGAACGGAGGAAGGTGAGAAGATACTCGAGGTAAGCGTAAACAATTCCCAGTACAATTAGGAAGCGTTTGTCCGCCTGTGTTTGTTGAAGGATCAGTAACCAGCTTGGGTAACGCCTAACTATCTGTCACTAGACGGTCGAGTGACGACTGTTCGGTCATGCGGTGAATTTACAGATGGTTTATGACGCACGATAAGGGATGCAGAAACGCTGCTTAATAAGAAGAGAATAATCGATAATGCCATGTAACGATTCGATTCACTGACAAGACATTCCATTGTTCATTATTATTATTAAGACATTACACAATTTACCATTACTGTGAATGGATGATTTAAATCGTATCTCGCGAACATTATCGTGAAAATCGATCGCACCGTAATCGTGGACCGTAATCGCACATATAGAGAACTGATCTATATAATTTAATATTCTAGATAATCTAGATTATTGGGTGGACATGCAATGTCCCGAAAAATCAAAATCACAAAAATTGAAAACTATGCGCAATGTGCCGAAAGGGCATAATCTCGAAATCTTAGAAACGTGACAATGTGCCGAAATGTCATAATCCCGAAATCTTAGAAATGAGACAATGTTCCGAAAAGTTATACCGTTCAATCGTAATATATATATACTTTGACTGCTGTTAAATTAACCGTAACGATAAAAAGCATATAGTTTCACGATCGACACTATATAAATTGACAATATTAAGTAGTACATTGGCGATTTTGACGACAGTGAACAAATAATATAAATTTACCTTATATCTTGACGAGAACATATTTATTCCATATAATTTTAGCCAAAAATGACTCGGATTTTGACATAGTTCCGGAGTCGGCGCGCAACAAAAATACTTAACAAAAATCTATGAAATCAGCTTTAAAAAAAAACATTATATAAACAAGAAAAAAAGGCTAAAACCATTTTGTAGCGTTTTTCTATCATTTTTCTATACCTATATCATTTATGACTGCCGAAATATATACGCGAATAAGTAAGTGTTTAATGAAGATAAAAAGTCGCTCGGCGCACGTTTCGTTAAGATCTTGCGCGCTTTCTCGTCTTAGTAAATCGAAACTGTAAAATTGCCAGTATTAATAATGACTAATTCCAATAGGGCAGATTTCAAACTAACGAGTGCTTGTTGAATCGTCTTTCTATCGTTTGCGGTTGCCGAGATATAAGCGTTTAATGAAAATAAAAAATCGTTTGGCGCCCGAATCTTTAAGATTTTGCGCGCTTTCTCGTCTTAATAAACGGAAATAAATAATTGCCAATAATAAAAGTGAGCAATTCTAATAGAATAGAGCGCGATCGAAAAAGTTCTTTTTGAATCATCTTTCTGTCTTTTACGATTGCCGAGATATAAACGTTTAATGAAAATGATGAATGCGGCGAGGCGCGTGATTTTTTTGGCTAGCTCGCGCTTTATTGCTTTAATAAACGAAAGTACATATATATATATATATATAATTGCGAGTAATACAATTGAGTAATACCAATAGGGCAAAGTACCAAGTACAAAGTCTTTTTTTAATCATATTTCTATCATTTACGGTTGCCGAGATATAAGCGTTTTATGAAAGTCAGAAATTATTTGGCGCCCAATCTTTACGGCACGCGCGCGCTTTATCATGTTAAATAAACGGAAGGACGTAATTGTTAGTAACAAAATCGAGATATTCCAATAGCGCAGAGTATAAACTAAACAGTCCTTTTTGAATCATCTCTATATCTTCGGCGGTTGCCCAGATATTTGCGATAAACGATAGGGAAAAGACTTTCTCGCGCCAAGCCAGCGACACATGGCCTTGACCTACTTATTGAGCGGCGGGCCGCGGGCGGCGGGACACTTGTCAGCTGTACATTGACCTACTTTCTAAATTGACCTTGACCTAGATCGCCGAGTCCAGGAATGCCGGCGCGCGCCGCGGCGTGCACGGCAACGTCTATCGTAAATATTTTGGTGTTTTGGCTAACTGATTTTTAAAGGATTATTTTAAGTATAATAGCGAGTGACCTGCTTTCAAAGCAGCGTCGTCACGCTGTCACAGCTTTCTCCCTAATGTGAGATGTAGATATTATTAATGATATTGCAATCACATTAGCGCTAATTACAATATTTTATGTCGTTTTTGAATGATGTTTATATCTGCGGTGGTTGCTGATATATATAAGAATTTATTAATCGTTGGCTATATGCATTATGCAAAAGCATTTTATAACTTTTTATCGTTTAATCTTGTTCGAGAGAGCATGCCTCACGTTAAAGGACACATAACAGTGATAAGATAAACGTATTTCTTGAGATTAGTCCCGTGTCGTTCGTCGCATTTCGGATCGTCTTCCTGCCGAGTACGACTAGCACGAGCGACGGCATTCGTAATTCGTAGTTTCCTTTTTCTCGTTGGCTAGCATTATGCAACAGCATTCTATAACTCTTTATCGTCTAATCTTGTTCGAGATAATATACTTCGCATTAAAGGACACATATAACAATGATAAGATGAATATATTTCTCGAGATTTGTTTAGTGTCGTTTGTCGCATTTTCGACGTTCTATCTTTCTTGTCGAGTGAACTACAACGGCATTCGTAGCTCCTTTTCCTCGCTAGCTTGCATTATATATGCAACAACATTCTAAAACCTTTTATCATTTAATCATGTTTGATACAGTATGTTTCGCATTAAAGAACACATGGCAATGATAAGATAAGCGTATTTCTTGAGATTAGTCCAGTGTTGTTCGTCACATTTCGGAGCTTCTTTCAGAACGCCGCCCGACGGCACTCGCCGCTACCTCTTTCTCGTTGCCTAGCATTATGCAACAATATTCCGAAACTTTTTATCGTTTGTTGTTCGTGAGAGCATACTTTGCATTAAAGGATACATAAGAATGTATTTCTCGAGATTTATTTAATGTCGTTTGTCACATTTCGACGTTCCGATTTTCTCGCCGAGCGAACAGCAACGGCATTCCTGGACATAGCTCATTTTTCTCGTTGCTTAGCATTATGCAACAATATTCTAAAAATTAAAGTAATTTTTAAATCGACCGTGACTGGCAATATTCTAAAACTTTTTATCGTTTAATTCTGTTCGAGAAAGCATGCCTTACATTAAAGGGCACATAACAAGGTTAATATAACTTCATTTTTATTGCATAATGCTAGCCAACGAGAAAAAGAAAACTACGAATTACGAATGCCGTCGCTCGTGCTAGTCGTGCTCGGCAGGAAGACGGTCCGAAATGCGACGAACGACACGGGACTAATCTCAAGAAATACGTTCATCTTATCATTGTTATGTGTCCTTTAACGTGAGGCATGCTTTCTCGAACAAGCTTTGAACGATAAAAAGTTATAAAATGCTTTTGCATAATGCATATAGCCAACGATTAATAAATTCTTATATATATCAGCAACCACCGCAGATATAAACATCATTCAAAAACGACATAAAATATTGTAATTAGCGCTAATGTGATTGCAATATCATTAATAATATCTACATCTCACATTAGGGAGAAAGCTGTGACAGCGTGACGACGCTGCTTTGAAAGCAGGTCACTCGCTATTATACTTAAAATAATCCTTTAAAAATCAGTTAGCCAAAACACCAAAATATTTACGATAGACGTTGCCGTGCACGCCGCGGCGCGCGCCGGCATTCCTGGACTCGGCGATCTAGGTCAAGGTCAATTTAGAAAGTAGGTCAATGTACAGCTGACAAGTGTCCCGCCGCCCGCGGCCCGCCGCTCAATAAGTAGGTCAAGGCCATGTGTCGCTGGCTTGGCGCGAGAAAGTCTTTTCCCTATCGTTTATCGCAAATATCTGGGCAACCACCGAAGATATAGGGATGATTCAAAAAGGACTGTTTAGTTTATACTCTGCGCTATTGGAATATCTCGATTTTGTTACTAACAATTACGTCCTTCCGTTTATTTAACATGATAAAGCGCGCGCGTGCCGTAAAGATTGGGCGCCAAATAATTTCTGACTTTCATAAAACGCTTATATCTCGGCAACCGTAAATGATAGAAATATGATTAAAAAAAGACTTTGTACTTGGTACTTTGCCCTATTGGTATTACTCAATTGTATTACTCGCAATTATATATATATATATATATGTACTTTCGTTTATTAAAGCAATAAAGCGCGAGCTGGCCAAAAGAATCGATTATGACATTTCGGCACATTGTCATAGTTTTCAATTTCTGTGATTTTGATTTTTCTGGACAATATACGAGTTTTCAAATTTCGGTACATTTTTTTTCGGGACTTTGCATGTCCACCGATTATTGTAGTTAAGATTACGTGATTATTCCAGGATGGAGGAAGCGATATCTCATAGTTCTTAATGGTAGATTGATGTTTTTATTTCAAAATGTACATGATGCATGGTAATTCGACCCTATAAACGAACAAGAATTCTGTCTCCACGAAACTCTGCTTGAAGATCGACGAAAAACTTTCGCGATAGGTTGCTTGAGGATTACTGAGGGTCTGGTTGTGCAAGATTTAATCTGCATGATGTCTGCGGACGATAGTCAATCATAGGTGTTTGAATAATCTTGCGAACTAATTTAAATAATCGAGAAATATATTGTGGTTTTCTCGAATATTCAAAAACTGTTCACTTCTGTTGTACCATACAATCTCAGTTACAATAATCAGCTTCTACATTTCTACAATAAAAACTATATACAATAATTTTTTTGTGTTTTACGTATTGCCAAAGAATATTTTATTATAAATTAAATTTTTAACTGTATTAAATGTAATATTTTAATTATTTCATTAGTATTATATTGTTGCGTACAGAATTATCTTAACGATCAATCCGCGTGGTTTTTCGCGATATATAAGAATCAGAGACATCGAGACGACCAATCGCAGCGGTGACCAGGGTAGATTATACCATCACGAGCTGTGTCAGTGCCGGAATTAAGTTATTGGCGTACGGACTCGGAGCCCCTGAATCGCGGAGGAACTTGGCTCGACGTACGGTAATTTGATATCGGATAACCGTTCCTGTCGTCGGCACGACCGACATGGGCCTCTGAAGGCACACGCACGTCGAGTCTGGTTGCACGTCCAGCGGAAAGCGCATTAACCCGCGAAAAGGACGCGCGCGCGGATGGGAAATGCTCGGCCGGATTTATCTGCCGACTCGTCGTCGTCCCTCTCACCGATAAAAGCTGGCGACTAAAAGTCAGAATTTTTTATAGCCGCTCTAGATAAACTCCCCGCGGAATGGCATTCGCGGAAATTTAATTACTTACTGCGGGGCAGATTAACGCCGATGCGAAATCTAGATAATGTATTTAGGAAAAGTTGATATCGCGCCGGGAGCGACTGAAATATACGGACGATAATTACGGACTGAGTGACGGCACCATCTCCGTTATTATTTCCAGTTGGCAGCTTCGGCGATCCCGATTATACTCGAGATACCTGTTAGGAACAGGAAAAAAACTCGTCGATACTTAATTTTATAAGTATTTTACAATTATTATCCGTAATTGGTTTATTTCCCTTTTCCGGAAGGTTCATTTTAAGTTCAACGTCAGTGTCACGCGGGAATGTAGTTTTCAAAGAGATTGCGATTATCTGCGTGACATTGCATAAAGGACTCGTAGAGAAAAACTTAATTTAGCTCATTGTCAGTATAGTCTTTGTCAGCACGTGAATATGCGAACGAACGTGTGCGCACCGATGTGCAGGTAATCATTCTATCTGTCCGTTTCGCGGTTAATACAAATTTCTGAGGAAATCCCCGTCAGTCAACCGATTCGTTTCATAATTTGCAAACCTTATGGTCTGTCACTATTATCCCGAGTTTAAAAAAATACCTAATGATGGCAAGAAAACTCTCACGAATCAGACGAGACAGGAGAAATGTTTTTGCTTTATTTCCGTCGCGTCTTATTATTTTCTGTAGTCCCTAACTTTTAATCGATCGAGTTCAATCTGGCGTTTTTGTTTCCCCGAATATGATTAAATGAAATTGGATATTCTCGTCCGAGCTGTGTCTCCGATAGCGAATACGAAATTCGAGATTGATCGCTCGATTCGTTCTTCTTTTCAATAATAACTGATTTTTTCCTGGAAAATTGCTCTTCAGCTGGATTGATATCAAATCTTATGATCTAACTGATAAGAACCTTACAAAACTTTAATGTTTAATTCTTATCTGAAATTAATAGTTAATAATAGTAAAAAAAACTTACTTAAATTGTACGACGGAAAGTAATGTCGAAGCATATTTGATCTCTCATATTTGTTTGCAATATAGCGTACGTTGTTTTGTCAAAGATGAGACACGAGCGAGCTCCCTCGTAACCAGCAAATTGCTTTAAATACCAAATTGAAATTTCTTAGCACCGCGTAAGCTTACATTAGCTGCTCAGTCCCGTTGCCTGAATACCTGAGAAGTATGGCGCGTCACTTAGCTGCAATACGGCTGGTAGCTGAAACTAGGGGCTGGTCACGTAATTCCTCACTAGCAAACTTGCCGCATTATCCGTTGCATTACGTTCGGCAGCCAGGCGTTAGCTTCCAGCCGGCGGACATTAGGTTCATGCAAGCTAGGAGAGTCTACAAGAAGCACGCAACAATCTAAATCAACAGCGACATATTTACAGTGTGGAGTCGTACAGTTTACGATGTGAATTTCAAGAGAGACGTGCAAAGCATTGGCTGATCTTAATGTTACAATTTTCGCGCAAATTTGTAACATACAATAAACTTGAAATTTTAACATGCGATAAGTAAAAGACTAAGTTATTAAATGTCAATAACAGCGATGTATATTTAGATTAAAAGTTAAAAAACTTCAAAACTCGTTATTATGAGTAGCAATTATTTTCAATTTGCGACTTAATTGCATTTACAAAGTGATATCAGCATATATATCGATAAAAATTATTCTGGATAGACCATAGGGCTCTTTCTAAAAAGATCGACTTGATCGACTACTGTATAAACAGAAAGATTATAATTCACCCCTTTTTAATTAATATACAATTCCTATCGAAGTGCGAATCAGAAGACGAATATGTAAATAATGGGGGGAATGTTTTGTTATCGCTTTATAAGGTGATATTTTTACTTTCAAATTGCATCCGATTCTCATTTTCACGCCGTAGCAATGAGGAACAGATACATCATGTCGTATCGGAGGAAGCCATCAATGCTGGAACCAGGAAGCCGTCCAAAGTTCTCTAACGATGATATATCGGGGTAGCACAGGACCCCTAAGTTGTGGCCATTTTGATATGGTGTAACGGTACTCCTTTCCCATCCTCCACACGCGCAACTCTTTCTTGCGCTATCCAGGAGAGGCATTAAGCCCTTTCCAACCCCTTGGAGTTACTGTTACGGTGACCGTGACAGATCGCCCGTCATAATCCAGCACTATGAAAAACATATAGCCGATCGAATGGCCGTTCAAAAGTAGTGCGTCCCATTTTTCGACCAAATGTCTGGCTCATATTACGTTCCTGAGATAACATGATCTTCATGATAAAGCTATCATGTGCGTATGTGTGTGTATGTGTGTGCGTGTGTGATTGATCAGGTTCCCTTTGTTAAGATATAAATACAAAAAAATTAACATCTTTTTAATATTAAAACAGATAAGTAAAAGTTGTTTTTGTGCGATAAGGTATATAATATATATAATATATAAGAAAAAATATGTATCTTACTGTAGGATAAGATATCGATTTGAGAAATTTTCTGATACTCTCTTGGGCGTATTTCACGAATTTGTGTAATTAAATTAAATCTCATTATAATATATTATAATGCTATAGCTACAAATTAACATAATCGCGTACGTCGATTTGAACTGGAGTGGTTTGAAAAAGGTGATGCATTACATGGGAGAGTTGAGATCCGCGTTCCCAGTGCACGGCAATTTTTTTACAAAATTGTGCGATGGAGGGTCAACGGGGAGCTGTCAGGCTAGATTTAGTTTTCACAACGTTCGTCTATACTTTTGTGGAAGAGCACTTTCGTACGGTGATTTGCGACACTCTATCTCGGCGTCCTTTTACGCTGTCGCTCTTAGTTGGCGGAAATGTATGGTACATTACAATTCATCTCCGACTTCATTGCCGTCGGTCGACAGGAATTTGCTGCGTAACGTCTTTCAGCTGCCCGACCGTTTAATCCGTAATGGAACAAAACATCACGCCACCAGGTATTCTGCTCATATTTCACTCGTCCTTCCACGTTAATGAAGCGTGATGTACATACCAGCATTTTCTTAATTATTTTTCTTACAGTGAAGCGATAAACTTAATTGACATTGAGCAGTTAAGGTATTAAAAATTAACTGTTTATTTCGTAAATTTTAATTTTTCTGAACTTTTATAGAAAAATTTCTTTAACGCTAATAAACAATCTTTCTGTTTTATTGCGGAAAGATTAAAGAAGTATTTATCCTCATACTCTCAAATGTTTTAGAATAGATACGTGTCATCGATATCGTCGATCGATTATTTATTGATCTACTTATATGTAGATCAATATAGAGAAGCTTTTTAGATAGAGGTCTTCAGCGATAACATCGCGTTGATAATTTATAGTTATCATAGATTTCATCGATAAATGATGTAGTTTCGAGAAAATTACCGCGCCGAGATTAATCCACGATTTTACCCGGCGGAAAGAGAGTCTTCCATTTCGGTCGCGTTGCCGTTTCGTAATTAAATTTATGAGAGTTAACTGTTTCGGACTGTGCCCCAGCCATGCGACGAGGAAATGCACTCTTGTTCCCGTACACATAAACGTATAAAACGTGTCCACGTGCGTGCCCGCACGCTCGTCCGAAAAGTTCGCTATTTAACATCGGGCAAACGGGCAAACCCGCTTATACCGAAGCACGACAACGCTCAGGCCTCAGTGCGCGAGTCCGCTTTCGGCATGATCGATGCGTTTTATATTCTTCCCTCTCCCGAGGCTTACACCTCTCCGAATATTTCCGAGCTTATCCGCGGGTGCATTATTTCTCGCGAGAGGCTTGTAAATCGAGCGAATTGCCTCGTAACAACGAATTAATTCGCGCTGGCTGATCGCCATCTCGATTCTTAAATCACCCAATTTCCATGATCGTTCCGTAACTTCCATACGACTGTGAGAAACATTGAATTATTTGTTTTTTTTTGTTTAACAAAACTGAAAATTGGCAGGATTTAGTCAATCGAAATCCAAGATATAAAATCTCAGTAAGCAAGTCGGCAGGATGACAACAGATTGGCGGTAGATTTACTCAGATATTGCAACGGATCCAGTATCATATCTATGTTGTATGTCTCATGTTTTGCTGGCAGAGCCTGCCGATATAATCTGACAGCAGATTGTCAGCATAAACCATAAACCGAATGAAATCTGATGTCATTTCGTAAACATTTAAATAAAATACATCATCGGGAACTGGCAGAGTCTGTTCAGTTTCTGCAGTTAATCTTCCATTATATTCTGTTAGCAAATTCTGTTATATTTCTGCTGACATTCTATCGACAAAATTTACAGCAGACGTTTCAAAATCTATTCTTGATAGATCTGTCTATCTGGGATGGTGCAACATGACCTCATTAATATGAAAGAGTTAAGCAAACGTTCGGCTACGTTACGTCGAATACGCTGCAATTATATATACAAAGTAAACAAATGTAGGATTTCCTACCGCGAGTGCGGCATGTCAAGATCGTTTATCTACACGCAACTTTGCGAACGTAACAGCACGGTACTGGATTTGACGAAATGCTTGCTTTAGAAATGCTGTTCGAAAGATACCGAGAAAATATATAGGCGTGTAAGAGCACAAGAGATTATAAATAGCCCGGTTATATGATTGTACGCTATATTGTACATCATTTTTTAATGAAACATTCTTATTGTTCTTTTCGAGTCGCAATGCGTGACTAACTTTTTCGAAACTTAACAAAAATTTCGCGAAAGTTGAACGTTAAGAATTGCAATATTTGTCTATTACGAGACTTCCGACAATTATAATAGGACATGGTAGAAATACGTTCGTAATTCGTACATTTCGTAAGTTTTACTCTTTACTGTATAATAGCTCGTATCGATTTTGTCATATTTGATGATGTGTCGTATAAAAATTTATTTGATTTCGTGATTTATTTTTAAAAATTTCTGACGCGGTTGATTATTTCGTAACTCAAGATTATGTTATTTTTACTTCAATAGTTTGTGTAAATTAAATAGAAGTCTGAAATATTATGTTCAAGATAAGCAGGCATGCTAATAGAATAAATGCATCTAGCATGTTTCATGTAGCTCTAATTCTTTTTAATTTTCTTAAATTAAATTACGAAGAAGATCATATTATGCGTTATCTAATTGATGTATCTTAACAATCACTATTGTGGTGACATGTAATGAACATTGCTGTTGCATTTGCAAATATTCTTAACATCTGTAGCGTCATCTTTTGATAAGCTCAGAATATATATAATCGGCATACTGCAAAGTCTGCAAATTCTCATTTAATACCTGCAGCGTCATCTCTTGGTGAAGTTTAGCATCTAATTTTGTCACAGCAAACATCAATTTCATGTTGGTGGCGTAATCTCTTGGCGAACTTAGGAAAACTAATCGGCATTGTCGCAAACCGCAGTTTTATACCCATAACGCCATCTCATAACCAAGGTACAAAATACACACGTCTCTTAATTTAATTCGTGATGAAACAACTTTTCACCAAATCTTTTAACAAGTATCAAAGTATATATAGATTAATTTTAACCCTATGCCGGTGAATTTTGGTACAATCGAGGCCGAGATCGAGGCTCATAGATGCAGATTGATTCGAAATTGTGATACTGTATTCCCGAATTCTAATCTTTTGCATTTCAAATTATCTCGATATTGAAACACCCGACGTCGCGCGCATTTTCTCGGCCGCCGCACCGCCGCCGCGCCGCCATGACAGATGCGGTAGCGCAAACGACAGATTCGGAACGTGATCGCTCCGTAGTTAATTGCGAATTTTACCCGTTCAGAGTGTATAACGAGCGCAGGTTTTTATCGGGAGTGCAGGTTAAAGTAAGTAAAGTAATGGGCGATCGTCGGAACGTATCAGTCGCGAGCGTTTGAGAGCAATGCCGTTTCATCGACCGCGATCGACGCAATGCAGGTTCGAAGCTGATCCAGTTACGGTGAATATATAGATTCCGATCGATGTGCAGATGTAAGCCTTGTCTTCTTTCGGGAGATTCAAAGCGCATACTCTTTATTAGATATAATATATTGTAATTAAGTTTAAATTGTGATTGTATTACGCGCACCTACTGCGCCTATAATGGAACATTTCTAGCTAAAATTGGATAATATTATTCTCATATAGTTTGCTATAAAACGAAGGTAGAAAGTATTTAATCCTCGTCGCTAATTCTAATCATTTCATGTTTCAGAGTATGTGTCTGAGCAGAATAGCTGACTTATAATTTCAAGACAGTGTTTTATGCTTTAAATCTTTGTTTTTAGCAACGCACAATACTGTCATCTTGTGTCTCAAGTCTTAAACGAGTGTACAAAGTGTCAACATTGTAAGACTTGAGACACAAGACAGTATTGTGCGTTGCTAAAAACAAAGATTTAAAGCATAAAACACTGTCTTAAAATTATAAGTCAGCTATTCTGCTCAGGCCCTATCTTGTCGTATTGCTCGTCTCTTCAGTCATCGACATGGCCGGCAACCGTCGAGACACCGCGCAAGCGCTCATGGACGCGTCGCCGGCGCGGCGTCGCTTCGACCGCCATGACAGTTTCGGCAGCGCGTCGCGCAAACGGTTCGGAACGCGGAGCGCGGTCGCTCGGTAGTTGATCGCGAATTTTATCCGTTCAGAGTGAATAACGCGAGTCGTTTTCGTCGGGAGTGACGGTTGTAGTGACGGGTGATCACCGGAACGTATCAGTCGTTGGAGATCTTCATAAGCAACGCCGTTTCATCGATTGCAGTCGACGCAGTTCCGTGGCTCGAAGCCGATCCAGTAGTGCGATTCTGTAACTCGTTATGAGGTATCGACTATCGTTGCGCAGATATTTTATATGGTAAAAAAGCTGCGCAATTGTCGTTATAGCTCATAACGACGGCATAACGAGTTACAGAATTGCACTACAGGCTCCGATGAGTACAAATTTCAATGTTACAAGCATGCGAAAATGGCTCTTATGTTCGTGCAAAAGAAATTGAAAGTGGCAAGGAAAGTGGGCGTATATCAGATCAAGTAAGATCTGAAATTGAAATCATCGTGGTTATAGTGTGTGCCCCCTATACATTTAATAGAAAATTTGCCATTGGATATTACGTCGTTAGAGCACGTAAATACGACAGTTTCTTCAAGTAAACTTCTAAGAGTAATATAACAGAATATAATATGTCATATATATAGAATGTGAACGCGCGACAGTTTCGTCAAAGAAGTCCTAATTAATAATATTATTGTAGGATATACCATATCTCGAATGTTTTTGTCAAGTGAATTCCGTGCGATCGTAGTATTATTTTCACAATGTTTTTTATAGTATCACAATGTATTTTATATTGAATGAGCATGAATTAATTGAAATATGTATATTGGAAATGTTATTAAATTAGTTAAATTTTATTAAATTTTAATTTGTTGTAGTTAATGTTGCGATTGCTACATTTACAACAATAAGTGCATGAATTAATTGAAATCTGCATTGTGTAAATTATGCTGTGGTCGCTGCGGTTATAAAGATAATTTTTTATATCAAATTACAATTGCAAATTATATATTGAGATGATATAAAAATAAGCATAATACTATTGGGAGTTAAAACAAAATAACGAATATTGTGACAATCGTCATATTGTGCACAATCGGTAATGGATTTTAAAACTTGTATATAGATACAATTTTTTATTTTGAGTCCCTTACAATACCAAGATGTTAGAAACGCGTCTATACATTTGATTGAAAATGCATTAATGGAAATATCAATCGTTAGAATGCCAAGTAATTGAATTCGCAATTAATCAAACAATTTCTTCATTGAAATTTTACTGAAAGATTACTGAAATTAAAGTAAATGTGTACACAAAAGAAATATTTTCGTATAATATTTATTTTATATAATATAGCTACAGTTATAAGACATGATCTAATTATTATCGTGGTTACAGCAAAAGAGATAGCAATGTTTTTCTATTTATATACAAATTTTTTACACACACATAGATCATTCATATCATACTTACAATTTCATCCAATTTAACTCTTTGACTACAACATGCAAAACATCCTAACATTTCTGAATGAAAGGAATATCGTTATAGATAGATCGAATAAATCAATAAAGTTAATTGAAGAGTTTTAATTATTTACTTAAAATCTTGCTCATTTCTTAATATAGCATTCTCAATCTTAATTATACATATACATATACACACATATATATGTTCGTAGTCATAGAGTTAATCTTTTCAACATAAAGCTATAACGATGAAACATCATAATACGCTCAAACATTGAATGGTAACATATGCTTGCCTCAAAAGCAATATAAAAATATTGATATCTTTTGATATTATATTGTGTACAGTCTACATATGTACTACATTGTGTACAGTCTATATATACTAGTTACATAATTGTAACAATCAAAAAATTAGTGCTTATACACGAGATATTTATATACGATCACACGTATCAAATATTTGGAATATTGTAGATATTTCATGTTACACATAAAATAATGTCACAGTGGAATGTTTACTTAAATAATAAGAACATAGCCTTTTGTAGTTAAAATGTACATGTGGCAGTATATAATAATTTAATATTTTGCGAAGAGAATCATAGAGAATATACGGCAACCGTGCACTTAGATATCGCTAATTATTCTATAACAAAATAAAAATCATCGCGGATATACGATGAGTCATTGTAGTAATGCAGATAAATGTAATTCGTTAGCTGCGGTATTGAGTAACATTGTTACTATTTCACGTAGAGCACTTTATCGAAGAATCGTAACGATATTATTATGCAGGATTATCAGTGGATCTATTAGAAATAGGATAATCGAAGCACATTGTTGCTAGGGAATCTGCAGCATACTTTCGTTCTTGTTGTGTCGTTTTCAGCCACTGCTTATGCTCACATAAATAAGGATATAAAGGTACCACTAATACGCTAATATCGTCCACCGATGCTATAGGCGAGGACTTTTCATCTGTCTCGTTGGGATTCTCCGGTTTTCCCATCCATACTCTACCGATTAATCGACCTCTTGCCGCTTGCACCAATTCTTGAGCACCCATTGTCAGTCTAAACCAAAGAATGTATATTGTACCTTATTTCAGTTACATTGTTGTTAATTTTTGTGTATATACTTCGCAATAATACCTATATTCTAATGATGGAGTATCAGGTGCAAGAGTTTTTCTAAGTATAGCTGCCGCTGTTTTGTCCGTTACTACATCCCAAAGTCCGTCCGTGGCAACAATAATGCAATCTCGTTCGGTAAGATTGCAACTGTCCAAGTCCAAAGATTGTACTTCAGGTTGCGATGATAGGAACGGTTTGATATTAACACCGGTATTTGCTGCTTTCAAACCGTGATCTCCAAACCCTCTGGTCACGCCTATCGTTCCCATTACTCTGCTCTAAACGTCATAAAACAAACTTACTTAATACTATAAACAAGATTACTTTAATTTGAAATTATAAATTATTGCTCAACTGCACGAAAATGTACCCTTTTTCCGTGTCCCGAAATAAGCGGTAGTTTTAAATCAGAATGCGTTAAAGTTTTATACGCCCAACCTGTCATAAAAGGTTCTCTGTACAAAACCATAGACCCCAGTTCCTTCTGCAACGGTCTTTTTCTAAATTCCAACGGAGTGAAATGACCTTTGAGCAACTCGTTGCTTCTTAAAAAACCTAAAGCTCTAACACGATTTGATTCAGAATCTGGAGTATGATCTCTAGTAAGAGCACGTTGTTCCTCTCCCAAAACTAATACAGTCCTGGTCGTATAAGAACAATTATATTTAATTCAATAATATTCCATATATAGCAAATATATAAATATGTATGTATATAAATTATAATATAACCTAGAGTCACCAGCTCCTGCTGCATAAAGCCTTCCATTAAGAAATAATATTGTAATAGCCGTACAACCACCACCACCATTTTGAGCTTGCATCTCCACCATTTGATCCATTTGTCTATATGCTAATTCTATAGCACCTGTAACTAGATCTCTTCCCTTAATTAGTTCATTTTCATCTTCATTCAATAACATATTGCCTGGTATAGCCAGTAACCTTTCCTGTTTTCAAATAGATCATTAATATAAGTATTTCACATAATACATATATATATTGAATTATCTTTGACAATTTTGTCAAAAATAGCGCATACAAGAATTATCCTGTGTAGATGTAATCGTGCTGTAAGAGCCACTTGGTACCCTGCGTGTCCATCGAACATTGAAAACATGACATAAGGCAGTGTAACATTAATGTCCGACAATTTCAAGTCTCCACGTGTTGCTGAGGCTTGATCTTCATTCCATGTACTTTTGCCAGCATTTATACATTCTGCATAGCCAGCACACCACGGCAAACGGCTAAGATCTCTCGGAACTATTATAGGCCTTACTCTATGATCTGCACTCACCTATTTAATACAGTCATTCAATATGTATAATTTAGACAAATATCAAATACCATTACAATCAAATTATCGGTGTTTGAAAAATATATAAATCAATTTGCTATATAATTCATATAAGAAATACCTGTGTCTCTTCAGCTGTCAATCCTAGAAAATTTGGACGGCTGTAAGGTTTATTTTCCACTTCTACCACGTAATTAGAGTTAATATAGTCTGTCATATCATTATCCGAATCATTAGGGTACTGCAGGCCAAGCTCGCTTGCGCCCACAGCACTCATTAATACTGACTTAAAGCGGTTGAACATTTTTCTTTCTTGACTTATGCAGCGCTAGGCAAAGATTTGATTGATACTAAACTTGATAAATAGTATCATATACTTTGTTCAATCAGCATACTACCAAATTTATAGATATTTGTTTCTTGAAGTAACGATATGTGATAAGTGTCAAAGCTGATTAATCTATAAAAACTTGGTACTTATATGTCAAAATGCCTGTCAAAGACAAATGCTTACATTAAGAGAGAATCCGTTTAAGATAATATCGGTCTTTATCGTGAACACTTTCATTTCTCTAATACAATAGTACTTACTGCGATCGCATTCAGCAATTATATTTGATTAATGTCATCTTGTTGACAAACACAATTGTCAACAACTGTCAACACAGTACAGGTTATATTGCATTATATTAGGTCTGTTCTTTACAGCTGAACTGGCTGCACTAGTTCAGAGTTCATCCTTTTCCTTCCAATGTGGTGTAAAAAAGATAACTCTGAACTAGTACAGCCAGTTCAGCTGCAAAGAACAGACCTATTATCGCCACAGATAATCTGTGGTTCTAAAAGTAAGAGCCAATCACGTTCGACTGCTACTGAGCGGCTTGGTCTGCTGAACGTGACCAATGGGCGCGTTCAGCAGACCAAGCCGCTCAGTAGCAGTCGAACGTGATTGGCTCTTACTTTTAGAACCAACCAATCAACGTAGAGTGTTGATAAGACGAACTCAACAGTTGTGTCTGCTGAACGCGGCGGTTGATAACGATATCATATTATAGCTGTTATCGATCGTCATTATAGATATCGTTATGTCGCTGTATTAACCTTCGATAGTTACAATAATTGCGTATAAATGACCTATAGATTCATCGTTGTAAATGACTGTGAGCGAAGTAATTTACACAGAAAACGTTTGATTTCGATGACACATACGAACATCCTAACTCCGGATTTCTTTATTTCTTTCAAAAAACAGCGCATCCGCGATCGACGCCTTCCTTGAAAATAAACATGGAGGAGAGCTGGAAATTGGCAGTGGAGGACAGCAGCGACAACGACAACGAGATTCACTCGTTCTGGCGCCGATCGACCTTAGAACTTAGGGCCGATATCACAGTCTCCGATTAACGTGATTCTCTGATTAAACTCACTCTCCATCTCTTTCTAACTGTCCCCCTAGAAAGAGACGAAAAGACAGTTAGAAAGAGATGCAGAGTGAGTTTAATCGGAGGATCACGTTAATCGGAGACTGTGATATCGGCCCTTAGGCCCAGTTTCACAGTGGCCAGTTAGCTTAACTAGTAGTTAACTCTCACTCTATGTCTCTTTCTAACCTCAAAGGTTAGAAAGAGACGGAGAGTGAGAATTAACTACTAGTTAAGCTAACTGGCCACTGTGAAACTGGGCCTTAGAATCCTCAATTGAAGAATGCGGTAACGAAGTTGATGGCGCGCAGCGCGCCGCTCGGAAGATCGTTAGCGACGATTCGACAAAAGACGAAAAATGGGCGCGTTCAGTAGACCAAGCCGCTGAGTAGCAGTCGAACGTGATTGGCTCTTACTTTTAGAACCAACCAATCAACGCAGAGTGTTGATAAGACAAACTCAATAGTCGTAGCTGCTGAACGCGGCCAATGTGATGACGAGCACGAGACGTTGAATAACGCATGTTACAAGTATCACGAAATGTCAGATACTTTTACAGTGGCCAAAAACAGTTCTCTTCACGATTCGGACGAGGATATAGAATTCCCAAATCAATCTGACGATATAATCACATATAGAAATAAAAATAGAACAATTAGGAGATCGGCATCGATGGACTACAGCATTAAGGATGAAGACGATAATGTCAAGGTGAGCGAATTTTTACTTACATATTCATTAACAGAGTTCCCAGATAGCACAGCTGATCTTTATGAATTCAAAAAGATCTGAATCTGATCTTTATGAATTCATAACCCAAGTAGCAAAGTGACGTCAAATGACGTCTTAATAACGTCTTAATGACGTCTATGACGTCAATAAGACGTCTTCTGACGTCACTTTGCTACTTGGGAAAGATCAGCTGTGCTATCTGGGTTGCTTGTGAGATTGACACGTCAAATTTGTCTTAAAAATTGTATAAAGTTTTTTTCAATATAAGAAGGATAGAGAGAGTGAGCATATAAAAAAAAGGACTTTTATGTATAACAATATAGTTTTGAAATGATTTATTTGTCGAAGTAATCTTTGGAAATTTTTGAAAGACTCGATTAATTCTGTGAGTCACCGTCTATCTAATTTAGAAAAAGTAAATGCAAGCAATGTGTATTAAAAAAAATTATACAAGAGCATCCATAAATTATACAAAAGCATAAAATTTATAATTAATATATGTAAATGTAATAATACACGATATATGTTTGAATGTAATGTTAATAGGTCCAAGGTAGAGGTACCAAAAACCCAAAACTTAATAGCAAAATAAATGTAATGCAACAATTCCCGCGTGTCAAGGGTAACAATTTGGATGATGGTGATAAAAAGGAAAGTGGTCCGCGCAGAGTGACCAGGGCTCATCTGGTAAAGACCAAAAACCAAAGTAAAGTAAATCATGTCGGGAAGCTAGTGTGGGGATTCTTTGAAGAATGGTGGCCAGGTAAATATATTAAAGATATATATTACGGATTTTACTGTGTAAAGTTGGGAATTAACGTTGTGATTGATGTTTCTGGTTAATTAGATATATCGTTTTCGTTGTACTCGTAATTACCTCTTAGATATTAAATAACTCATCTGATTTTGAGTACTTAATTTTCTCTTAAAGAAAGTGTGTTTTTTTAAAATTGAAAACGTGATATTGCAGCACTGATAGTTGACGCCAAACATGTAGGAATGGCTCCTGCGCCCGGCAAGTTGTGGGTCTTCTGGATCGGAGAATCGCAAATATCGTTGGTAAATTAGTAGGGTGTTCCGAGCGATATATAGGAAGCTTGTTCATCAAAAAAACAATGAGACGTAATTGACGTGATTTCAGCTCAGAGAAGAAACACAGATACAACCGTTCTCGAGGTGTTTGAAGAAGCGATTGTCACTGATAGACAAACCGTCACGTAAAAATGTTCGTGTGCACGCCATTGACACGACTATAAAGGTTGTTTGATATTTCTACGAGAATAAAATAAAAGACAATAAGAATTACATAAGGAATTACTTCTAAAAATGCGATGTGCCGTTACGATTATTTTAGATGCTTCACCAACGTTACAACGACAATCTGACAGAGCCTTATTATTTTTGGATACGACGGAACATAGATATGGAGACATGTAAGTCATAAAAACCTACGAATTATCTTTCGTAACCGTTGCAAATAAATGCAAAAATTATTTGGTATGGCAGTGGACGACCTATCATTTTATCCATATCCGGAAGACATACAAGCAAAATTGGATGAATTGAGGGAAAGGAACAAAAAAGCTACTAAAAAATTTATATTGAGTCAGAGAAGTATGTCTTTTTTTATGTCTGTAATATTCGCGTACTGCTTGAAATGTTAAATTAATACCCTCTACAGGTTCACCGGAAGTACCACCGACGAAAAAGCAGAATGTGGAAAAAAATAAAGATACAACTACAAGTTGGGAACAGATCGATGATGAGCGTTTAGGTCTGCAAAACCAACAGCCTGGTGTAATAGCTTGGGCGAAAATCTTTGGACACTGTTGGTGGCCCGGTATAAGCGCATTTGTTCTTTTGCCTTTTTTTTTTAACTAACCTTTGCTTAATCCTTCCTCATAAGTATGAAGAATTTTTTACATTTTTTTCAGCGATGATTATTGATTATCGCGATTGTTGCTTGAAAGAACCGAGTTTTAGATGTCAATGGGTTATGTGGTATGGAGATTATCAAGTTTCAGAGGTGATTATGTTTAATATCAACACTCGAATTAAAAAGAAAACATTTGCATACGTTTCTTTTTCTGTTTTATATTCTGTTTTATATAACAAAATTATCATTATGTATTTTTATAATTACTAGGTACGTTATCTCGAATTTTTGAAATTTCACAAAGGAATAGAAAAAATGCGCGAGTACATTCAAAATACGAGTAGGCAGCCGTATCTTGAAGGCGTACTTCAAGCTTCTAAGGTAAAATATTTAAGGAATTATTTATCTAATCATATTATATATTTATATAATATTTTTATACAATAATATTATATTTTTATATAATCATTAATATTATAAATAATTTATTTGAATGTACGACGTGTTGTGTTACACGTATGATGAATATTTTCTTGAAAAAATTTCCAAAAACCTTCACGACTTCACGAATCTGACTTTTTAGGATTATTGCTCACGTTTAGGATGCAACACGGATAACTGGACTTTAGATAATGTTTTTGAATATTTTTCAAATAATATTCACATACCAAATAACCAATTGCAAGTTTCAGACTCTAACAGGGTATATGATAAGTATTCCGATATAATGATAAAAAAAATTAACGAATTTAAGTTCAAGTCAGATGTAGATGCTGAACGGAAGCGTGATATAAAAGCGAGCGGTAAGTTAGATTGTACAAATTGTGCGTATAAATCATCAATTAAAGCTCTTTAATTTTTTTATATATGATTTTTTCATCAACCGCAGATGATTTTCGCCGCGCAATGTCAGGAGAATGCGACATAGAAAAATTATGTTTGAAATGTTTGACGATTCCTAAAGGTAAAAAGGAGGAACATCCATTCTTTACAGGAGCCTTATGTGAAGAATGCTCGGTATGTGATAAAAGACACGTTCTTTCATAAATTTTTAACAAAGTAATCGTAGAAAGATGATTACGCGGTCAAACCTATTTTCTAAGCACAACGAGAAGCGTTATATCATCTGTTTTTCCTTTTTCAGAGCGAATTTAAACCGTGTATGTTTGTGCATGGGAACGATGGCAAGTGCGTAAGTATTCGGCAGCTCCGGCGATATTTAAAGATTGAAATATTAATTGTTGCTTTGTTTCACGTTTGATTTCAGTTTTATTGCACAGTTTGCGCTAGTACCGGTACTGTTCTTATTTGTGATTCAGAAGAATGTCCACGGTTAGTTCACTCGCGCTTGAAATAGATCTCTGTCGCGTTGGAGTATATTTATTTAACGCGTTATCCATTTCAGTGTCTACTGTACAGCATGTCTGAAAATGTTGATATGTCCAAAATCATACGACGAAATGCGGAATGAAGATCCATGGGAATGTTTTCTCTGCAGAGACGAAACCAAACAGCCCGCGGATATGATATTTCGTACGCGGTTAAATTGGAAAGAGAAATTTGCAAAAATGTTCCGCACAACTCCTAATCTGACGTCTGATGTAGATGTTGAAAGTTCTAAGAAGCGAAAAAAAGCCGTGCGCGTGCTGTCGCTTTTTGACGGTTTGAGCACTGGTAAGACAGAAATTTGCATTTGATTTATAATCATTTCTTTTTTTAAAGCTTGCGTTAAGTTGGCGCAAGTTACGCTCAAAAGATACATACATTTAAATATTATTTTTTGTATTCAATTTTTTTTAATGGTATTTTTATATTTAATTCATATTTTTATATTTTTATATTCAAAAGATAGTTTTAAATGTTATTTTTTATATTAAACACACAGGTTTTTTGGCGCTTCAAAAATTGGGGCTTGTTGTGGACGTTTATTACGCTAGTGAAATTGATGAAGATGCATTAACGATTAGCTCCTCACACTTCGGCGACCGTATTACTTATCTAGGAGATGTAAGAAACATAACAAAGGAAAAAATTCAAGAAATCGCACCGATTGACTTGCTAATCGGTGGGTCGCCATGCAACGACTTAAGTCTGGTCAATCCGGCGCGATTAGGTCTCCACGGTACTTCTCGACAATCAATATGTATCTCTCAAAAATTTTTGTGAGCAATAATGATGTTTATCTACCTTGTGATCATAGATCCGAAGGGGACGGGCATTCTCTTTTTCGAGTTCATCCGAATAAAAAAACTGTTGGAAGAAGCCAACAAAGATCGGCCCATGTTTTGGTTGTTCGAAAATGTCGCATTTATGCCAACCGAGTACAGATTAGAAATTAACAAGTAAATTGAAATATTTTTTAACTTTAATCCAATGGCAAAGGGTAATATTACGATCACGAAATTAACTTGTGTTAATTGCAGATATCTGGGACGGGAACCTGACGTTATAGATTCAGCGGATTTTTCGCCTCAGCACAGACTGAGACTTTATTGGCATAATCTTCCCTTTAATCCATATTTGCCGCTGTTTGAAAACTGTCAGGATGTTCAAGACAAGCTTACGCCAAACTTGAATCGGAAGGCCCTTTGTAAGAAACTTCATACAGTTACGGGCAGAACGGGTTCCCTACTGCAAGGTATCTTTACGTCCTACAAATGTTTTTCGAAGGTGATTTGTACTCAACTCTTGTTTCTATTCTAGGAAAAGCGGAATTGAAACCAATTATAATGAAAGGCAAACTTGACACGATATGGATCACTGAACTCGAGGAAATCTTTGGCTTTCCACGACATTATACGGACGTGAAGAATTTATCAGTCACAAATCGACAGAAATTGCTCGGCAAGTCTTGGAGCGTACAAACAATTACTGCCATGTTGCGACCTTTATGCTTATATTTTAAGTGCAATGAAAATGAAACGCGCAAGAAGTCTGTTTCTTAAGAAGATATCTCTATCTCGCTATCGCGATAAATATTTTTAACGAAATTTTGATCCCAATCGAATAATTGAGCACAGTAACGATTTTTTTATCTTGTACTATTTTTGGATCTCGTTTGTATGATCGCAATTTTATATATATATATATATATATATATATATATATATAAAATTTGTATTTCTTACATAGACATTGTACGAGATGTTACATGTACATGTATGATGTTAAATGTACATACATATTGTACGAGATGTTCCTTGTCAGTGATGAGTTTTATCATTTATTTTAGTTTCTTTACAATTTATTTTATAATGGTTACCCGGGGCTTCGCCCGGGCGTCTTTTTTTTTAAACGACTTTATTTGTGTTATTACATTTGTGTTCTGGCTAATCTTATATCCACCAATATCATCATCATCTAAGTCGGTCCCTCATTAAGCCTTGTGTACACGATACTAGAAATCGGTCCGAGTTTCGGTTTAAAGCCTTGTGTACACGATACTAGAAATCGGTCCGAGTTTTGATTTAAGCCCATCAACTTGCAACTCTTACAGAAAAGCAGCAGTTTCATTGGCTTAAATCGAAACTCGGACCGATTTCTAGTATCGTGTACACACAGCTTTACTGAGGATCGTGACCACATGAATCGTGGACATAGTGTAAAGCCTTGTGTACACGATACTAGAAATCGGCCCGAGTTTCGGTTTAAGCCAATGAAACTGCTGCTTTTCTGTAAGAGCTGCAAGTTGATTGGCTTAAACCGAAACTTGGACCGATTTCTAGTATCGTGTACACAAGGCTTTAAGCCTTGTGTACATGATACTAGAAATCGGTCCGAGTTTCGGTTTAAGCCAATCAAATTGCAGCTCTTACAGAAAAGCAGCAGTTTCATTGGCTTAAGCCTTGTGTACACGATACTAGAAATCGGTCCGAGTTTCGGTTTAAGCCAATCAAATTGCAGCTCTGACAGAAAAGCAGCAGTTTCATTGGCTTAAACCGAAACTCGGACCGATTTCTAGTATCGTGTACACAAGGCTTTAAACCGAAACTCGGACCGATTTCTAGTATCGTGTACACAAGGCACATGGTGTGCTCAATTGGTGTCTTTCTTTCTCTAAATTCGTTTCTCTCTCCTGCGTTCACGTCGAATTGTGTAAGCAGTGGTACCACCACTAAAAGTAACTAGGAAATAGGAAATTTGAACGGATTATGTTGCAAAACTACCTCCTGAAAATGTATTGCAACGATGAATGATATTTGAAGATACGTGTTATACTGTATTTATTAGAGATTATTAAAAAGTATTATTGTTTAGGGCTTCAATGATTTCTCAACAAATGGAAAAGTATTGAAGAAAATTTTAAAAAATAATACTTGTAAAGCCTCATGTACAAAGAATGTAATAGTATTAAAATTGCAATACTTCGTTTTTTCGAATGTTTTAATGCTTCTGACTATTTTTTCCTTTGCTGGTTTTGAATGAATTAACGCAAAAAGACAAAATTATTGTCATCGATTAATGGCATGAACAAAGTCTAACCTTCTGCCCGATGATAATGTATATATTAAGTATAAAAGCACTCTAGTATCTTACTGGCTCAAAGGATGTGGCGATAACTTTCGAATGCAGGGGTCATACGTTCGAAACAATTGTTTTTTTTTTTAATTATTTGTTGCCCGTAAAAGTAACATAACAATTATTAATTTGATATGAAATTGGCGTCTAAAAATATGTATTGGCGAAGTATAATATAACTAATTATAGGTATACATAATCAACGAAAAATTAAATTATTGAAATTTAATATAATTTATTAATTATTCCAATTTCATGTATTCTTTTTATTCATTATTCTTGATTACATTTTTTATTTCTGTTTTAATAATTGTACCTATTTAAAATTAATTTGTTTACAACACAAGGTGGTACATCAATAAACCGCTTAAAAGGAAAGTCGATACACGACAATCAGATCTTTTGAAAAAAATTTGTCGTCACACCTTTTACATTTAAAATATTATTACTGATATTTTTGAAGAGAGAGAGAGGTGATTAATGTTTGTGAAAAGAAATGCAAAGAAGCAAAAATAATTAGTATAACAACTTTTATTTGTAATTGGACTTTTCTTCTGAAAAGGTAGTTGAAAATGTTTAATAACAAGGGATTTAATATTATATTTATATAAATATAATTTTGAAACATTCTTTCAGTGATGTTAGAGGGAATCGTTAGTTACAATTAACGAAATTAAGAACGCATTTCAATGTAATGAAAATGAAAATGCTTGCGCATCAATCGATATGCATTGTATAACAAGGACATGCATTTAAAAGCATGAGAAGTTTGGAAGCCTATGAATTGACTGAAATTCATTTTTGAATGCTTATTTCAATGTACTGAAACTTTCAATGCATGTCAATTAATTTCCGATTGGTATTACATTTTTTGACATGATAATTAGAGAGGAAAATATGTAAAGAAATTCCAATTTTTTGGCATTTCATATTTCACTATATTTTTGCTGCGAATTTCTGAATCGTGAAATTTATGTTGTTGGTTTCCTACATGAAGTAAGAGTAATACTTCATGGTTTCCTATATATACATTAATATTTGAACAATTGTCATTAAAACAAAATTAGAACGTAAAGTAATACTAATAGACAAATTATTGTATTGATATTTCATACAATCATTTGTTTACATGTATGACAATCTGGAAATAAAAAAATAACCATAATGACATTTCTGCACATACAAGAAATATGTAATACTTATGTGACATGAAATATATTTTTAAGTAAGTCTTACGTTTAATGCCAAATGCAACATAGCAAAGTTAGTTATACGAATAAAAGAAAATACAAAATTGCATTTTCTTTTATTCGTATAACATAAAATAGATATTCTTTACATGCATTCGTTTCGATTATGAATGTGTTTAGTTCCGCAAAAATACATTTAACACTTAAACCTTACAGGACGCAGGTAAGTACATTTTAGACACAAACAAACTTGCTATTATTAATTAAATATTATTCCGTTGTATATATATATATATATATATATATATATACATTTGCAGAAAGAGTATGATTATATACACATTACATTATACATTACATATAGGTACATTATACTCGTGCAATGACAACATTAGTTTAATTTACGACACTAGTTTCTTCATTTTCTTCTCCTTCTTTCTTCTCTCTCTGTTTACATACGATTTTTTGGCATTTTCTTTTCTTTTTCTTTTTTTCTTTTAATATGGATGAGCGTTCCTTTTTCATTTATCTAAAACGCATTTTGTCATTGCCCTGCTATAGCGCCATGTCATCGCGAATTTTGTAGCATAAAGCGAATCCACAAAATTTGGATCACGAGGGACGGACATGCATGTCATACGTGCGAGCTTTGGAAAGAACGCTCGATAATTCGTATGACTCTATGGAAATGCAGAAGCTACTCGAGGTACTGGAGCAGGCCAGTGTCTCCGGGATGGACGACGTAGAGACATCTCAGTATTAAAGTTAAAAAAAAAGATATGCCTTAATCACCCTGCCTGCATTTTTCGTAATACGTTGTTGATACTATGTACTTACTATGAAAAACCAATGCTTTGTTTAGCACTCACGAGAAAGAAAAGCTTTTAAATGACATTTGTCCTAGATAACCACCAAAGCACATTGAAATTGGATTGTAATAACGTTCAACTACCGTAGTATTAATTATGTATTCTGTAAAAAGTTTCTATCGCGTGTGACGAACTCATTTTAATATCGATTACGAAATTCACCTCGAATTGAACGAGGAATTTTAAATGCAATACTTTTGTACATTGAGAATAATCCTTTAAAAGAAAAAAAATATATGTACTTCACGGTACGGTAATTTAATAAGATTTGTGTCGATCGCGGAGAATGATTATAGCATGCTCGAGTGTATATTGTCAATGACTGAGAATACAAACACTCATAAATGTAGTTATATTTATACATCTAATACATGTAACTGTATTTGAGGATTTATGAGATTGCTTTTATAACTTTTATTTTATTAATTATTAAACGTTCAATTACATCACGCACCATGTCCCGTTTATTCAAAATTGCACCAATTCTCAAGTTTTAATTCGTTTCTTGAAGTTCAAGAGCGATGCGTTTCATAGCTTCTTATATCTCGCCGATGATGATGTTGCGCTTATACCGTAAACTATTTCCTCTTGTACATCTACATCGTCTGAAGAGAAAAGAAAACAGAATAAAATTAGTAGAACTCAATCTTTTTATACGGTACAAATTTCTTATTTTTGTTTCATATTTGCTTTATCAGTAGAATATATATTTGTTGGAAAGATGGGCATTTTATTATAATAGGTGGTAGTCGTTAGCATCGACGCGGCAGAATGAGACGAAACAGAAGCTCTCCATACAGAGGGATTCCTGTAATAAGATAGATACGCAGTGTTTTACATTAGTATTTACTACAGTTTTGTATTATTCCACATACAAATAATTTTTTTTTTAATATATCAATGATACTATCACGGAAAAATTTTACTTACATCTTGTTCAACTCATTAGCCAACGCGTTGGGTAGCGGCACCGTCAAAGTAAAAATTCGGCTACAAAGCTCAGTATGATGCTGTAAGGGAGACTGTGCAGAAACGAATTCTTTGTAAGCGTAAGCAAATAGGCTTTGCAGGCTCTCAATCGGACATTCCAGATGCCCTTCAATAAGTAGCATGCATTCCAAACAGATGTGAATTTGCGCTAACGTAATCAACTTATTCCTGTAAGTAATTAATGAAGTCGCAATTAACGCCAATTGATCCCGATTCTGTTCAATTTGCAGAATGTATCCCGTATTTTGTTATTACCTATAATTCTCTGTGTTGAATATTCCGGAAGATATATCGCTTAGTCTCTGCCGAATATCATGTAGATCGACAAATCCTGCTCCTCTCAGAATGTATAAATAATCACGAGTGAGCTTCTCGAATCCCATATCTACGACAAGCTCTAACGGTACACTTCCCACTAATAAATAGGATGTCGTTTCTTGATGATGCAGATTGGAAATACACTTCACAAATCTCGTTGAATTTGTATCGTTGATCTGACAAATGTGCCAAAATGTTTACAAATTCGTCAATCGTTTATAATTATAACTGAGAAGCCGAGCGAAAAAGTGTATATTTCGTTCATTACCTGTGGTATAAACTTATGCTCGAGAATTTCCATCAAAACTGTTTTGTACAACTTGACTTACGATTATACAATACATAAACAAACACGAGTGGCATAAGCGGCATGAGTGTGACAAGGATGCATAAACATGTGCCAAGGCCATCGCACACAAAATTGCATAGGTTGGATAAGCATAGCATAAGACCGCTGGACCAATGAGCATCTTATGTAAATTGGTAGCTATAAGCGATAGTTGCTAATTAAGTTTGTCACTCATATATTTCCATCTTGCAGAGGACCTCCATCTCAAACGCCCTGCCACAGCCCAAGAGCGACTCAAATGTCATTACCGCTGAGAAGTACTTCTTGCCATTTGAGTTAGCATGTCAGAGCAACCGGATTGTCCATTGCGTTCCATCTTGAATTTTTTTTACAGTTGTTTATTAGGATTGCCCTGCTTTTAAATTGAGCGCTTTTAAATGTATTATTATTAAACTACTGATATCGATATATTATTAGTAATTTAATATTAAAGCTTGACAGAGTGACGTAAACTAATTCGCTCATAGTATTAACAAGTATTATGCGTTCAAATTCTCGAAAGATAGCTTCTTTACTATGCTCTCTCTTTATGTCGATCGATTCGGATAAAAATCTCCGAAGTCTTTCTTTCTCTCGCGATATTCCTGATACATAATCCTAGAGTAAAACTGTACAAAAGCTCTACGAAAGTGGCGCTATTTTTCACGGATCTGGTTCGAGTCTCGGCTCTTGGGGAAGGTGCGCATGTAGAAAGAGTACGCCAACACAGTTTATCCTGCTAAATGGTTATCAATTCTCTATAAGTTCTGTATTGTTTACACATAAATTATAGAATATCTAAACGTTTCTTTTTTTTCGACGTCCTGTGAAATTGTACAATAGAGTTACAAATAAAGATAAAGCCACACTTTACGTATAATCTGATTCAGTCTTTGCTAATGTTACATAATAACGTGCGAAAGAACTAACAGTTAGACTATTTAAGAGGCTATTTAAGAATTTTAATCAAGATACTGGAAGCATAAAACTGTTCAGCTAGCTTCTTCTTTATGAAATCGTCAAATTATGATTATGATACATTTCTACATTATCACCAGCATCGAATCTAATCTTATTTATCGTGATACTCTTGAGAAACTGTTAATCCATTGTCTTAATAAACTCGATCGCGGCGCAGAGAACTGCGTCCACCAATATTGTTCCTCTCCCTCCAATCGATTCCCGTAAAAGCTGTCTACATATTGAACAGTCGATACAACGACGGCGGATTAGTCTGAAATTAAGCACACGTTAACAATCACTCTTCTTGCTAAAATCACATTATCTCTTTTCAATCGCATACCTTGATTATGACATAGACCAGCACGGGAGTCAGATCGTCGGCAGCAGGTATGCCTCTTTCCGACGCCATGGAGAGGAGATTCATGATGGTAGTCGCGCAACGAAATACAAGCTGCAACTTATCCCTAGGAGTCTTATACGCCGATATCACAGCCAATTCAGCCTGCGCCCATGACCAGGGGCATTCGTAATGATAAACCTTTGAAATGCGTAGGTCCTTGTGATTTGGAGTTACGACCTTCGCCAACTTTTTGATGTGACCGTGAAGAAGCTGGTCCCTATATACATCTCCATCTTCATTTAGATAGAGCGCATTGTGGTATACCCGTGCCATGACGGTTCTTTCCACCACGACTCTCGCCAAATCTAACTGGTTGGCGCTCGCCGCTGAAAGTAAGAAGTAAGTTCAGACGTCTCTGAGCACTCCGCTAAGATCAATTGCGAGATAAATAATTATATTCATGTACATTGCCAGATCGGATCGTTGTCCATTTCCGCGTGGACCTTCCCTAGAAAATTATCCACGAGATCCTCTTTCTCCTCAGCTAGCGTAAGTTTTTTAAACTCTTCGCAGAAACGCAGGAGGAAAGCCTCCTTTTTTTCCAAAAATACCCTCACACAAGCGGATACAAGATGATTATTGATAGCATCCCGATCGCACTTAACTCGCACGCATAATCTGGAAAATATTATTATTAAACGGTTAACACATCTTACATTTAAACATCTTACATTTACTTATACATTACATACAAAGATGATATTTATATATAAACAGTACCTATCTAAGTGAGCTAATGTCGACAGCAATCCCTGACGACATCATATTAAATATGCGATATAAGGAGATCGTTTTTGATAATCCTCTCGAAGTGATTTGAAGAGCTTTCTACATCCATCGTCATTAAATAGACGCACGCAACATAAAGTTTCATGAAGATGAGCTATTAATGCCCTATCCTGCAGGATTATAGCTTCTGCCAATTGTAGTTGTAAAAACGCAACCAGTTCGTTTTCTTTCTGAGACCAACAATGTCTCTGTAATAAAATTTTATATGCGAATATTTGAACATTAAGTAATTAAGTAATCCATAAAAAAATCACACTTTGTTTTGTACACCATGATTGAAAAATAATACAATAAATACCTCTGAAGTATTCCATGGAATGTGTTCCATGGAAGGTCAGCAGTGCTAAGTACCATACGTAATTTTCTTTTAGCATCCGCAAAAGCATAAGAGAGTTCTACATTATTCGGATCGATTGAAAGTCTTTCGTCTTCCACCTCTTTTGTACGGGACTGATTGCTTTCGACCGAGGCTGTATTGCTAGCTGCGCTTGGCTTTCTTCTGTATTTCGCTAATATATCATCGGTAGTATCTGAAATTAATCAAAAGAACAATTTATTACTGTCTAAAACTTGCAGGAAAACTTTTCCTTTTTTTTTAGCATTACTTTCCGATTTATCTTCGATTCGATTCTACAAAACTATTAAAACAGAAACCGTTTATATTGTAACAAAATAATATTGCTTGAAACAAAACTTTATATTGCTTGTCTCGAAAAGAACATTCTCTGTTCCAAATAATACATCTATCCTGTCATCCTCTTTCTTATAACGCACCTGATTTGGCGATGCACCTAGCTCCAGAGCTTGACGACCTTGAGCAATCTTAGAGAGATCATTGACGAGCTTCTCGAAGAGATTCGCTGCTGAGAGATCGCAATCATAGTTAACGTAGATGTCGACGACGCTCTGGGCATCCTCGTAAGCGCATGTATGACCATCCACTTGTGCTCGAAAGAGCTGCTAGAGGTCTCGAGAATGTTCATAAAGATCTCCTTGAAGAACACCTCAATCTGCATCTTGAGGTGCATCTTGAAACGGGCGAGCAACGCCAGGAACAGTGCTAACGACAGCTCGAACACTTCCGGCACCGAAGACACGCCAGTCTTCGACAGCGCGACACACAAGTACTGTTTAATGGCGATAACAAACATCTCGTTAGAGCGCAATATTGGACCGGCATTCTGCAAGATTCCCAGAAGTAACTGAAGCGACAAGATCTTGGAACGGAGCTCGTGCGATCTTGGATCGGGAGTGCCGTCCGGCAGCGGTTTCATAGAGAGCTTGCAGAGAGCGCGAAATACCAGGACTGCATCCTTTTGCAGCACATGGGTGAATTTCGCAGTTACCATGTTGTCATTCTCAGCGGCCGCCTCGTCACCGTTGTCCTCCGGACTGCCGTTCTCCAAACTGACTTCCTCTTCCAATGGCACCACGGATTTTACTACATCATCAAGAATACTCTTGACAATAATTGTTTGAGAATCAATGTTATCATTACTAGGAGCATTCTCTGGACTTAGCTCGGCTTCAGTTTCGCCGTTTGCTATGACAGAACCCTCCTGCTGATGTTCCCCATCAAGCCTCACGTTCTCTTCCTCCGCCAGAGTCTCCATTCGCGCGAAGATCACGTTGATAATCTGCGTGAGTCGCATGGGCTGTTTGATTCACCAGGTTGCGCGACGCCAAGTAAACGTTGTAAACAGTACGAATTGTTAACAGTACCGTACCCTCGTGTACCTCCACATGCTGGCTTGTCATTACAGTCAGCAAAGCTTTAATAATCTGCAGCTGCACACCCTCATCGGTCTGTGGACCGGTGAAGCAACCGCAAATTGTCTCGACAATGCGCACAATCAGCAGCTTGTTAGGCTCCGTTGAATCAGGCACATTGCCAGTGAGATGGCCATATGCGATTAACTTCTGCAGGCAGTCCAGTGCTGTGTCATCACAATCCGCGGTGACTTGATCTGACATGCTAACTCAAATGGCAAGAAGTACTTCTCAGCGGTAATGACATTTGAGTCGCTCTGGGGCTATGGCAGGGCGTTTGAGATAACATCTTCACCCTGCACAGCTGGTACATCTTTGATCTCGTTACGGAGGTCCTCTGCAAGATGGAAATATATGAGTGACAAACTTAATTAGCAACTATCGCTTATAGCTACAGGCTTATAGCCTGTATATTTATTTATTTCAGTATAAAATAATTTTTGAAACGTTTATATTAATTCTGACTGCAGACGGACCTTCGGGAACACTAGTGCCTTCTTCTTTTAACATGAATAACTAAAAATCTATATTTCGGCTAATTACCGAGTTTATAAATATTTAATTAAAATTATCTGGGTGACTCACAAACCTTTTTAATCACACTTCATAACTCTTCATACAAAATACAAACGATTCCATATAAAAACTTTTATTAATTTATCTATTTCGGCTAAATGCATGGTGTAAAAATAAATAATTAATTACAATTAAACGAATGACTCACAAACCTTTTCAATTGCACTTCAAAAATCTTCATACGAAATACAAACGATTTAATATAGAGATTCTTTAAAAAGACGTTTATTTCCGGCCAAATACATACGAATGCTCCGTAACGTCAAACATCCTCATTAACGATACAGGTCCTACCTTACTGCCTGGCATTCCCGGAAGGGGTTTACCTACATACAATTTTTGCAATATCAGTATATTTCTAATTGACAGAGTTGCTGTTACTTTTAACACATATTTGAAAAATATATTATTACCTATATAATGGTCAATTTCAATTTGCTGGAATGTCAATGTATCAACTTGTGGATTCAAAGGTAGCGGAGGAGCCCTGCTCCATTTTGCAGATGTATTTTCTTGTTCAGGTCCCTGTGTGCATAAAAGAGAATTATTAATAAGTAATATAAACATATACAATTAACGTAGTATCATGAAAAACTGTTGTTAATAACTGGAAATATAATGAGGACAGAAGTGAGATGAACAAGTTCAATAGTGAAATGAATGATTACCTAAATTTGGGCTTCTTCTTGGGAAAACGGTTTGTAATTTATTTTACTCATGTTTCTCGTGCACAGGAACATATATCAACAGAATCCTGATCCTAACTCTCGCTCCACCCTAGCAGAGGGAGGCTGACCCAGGAATCTGCGTGCGCAGCGAGGGCTGCGAGGGGAGTTTCCACAGCAGTAAGTATGGCGTTCTCAATTCAGCCATGAAGAAACAACTGCAAACACTCTAAAACAATAAAAACAATATATTTTAAAAACATTTTATATAAATAAATATGAATAAAAAAAAAACAAGAAAATATATTCTTTTGGGCTTCATTTCTCTGCTGTTTTCTGCGTGAAGTTCGCGAATTGATTCAAATGCTATGAACACCAGTGCAAAACAAATTAAAGCAAACAAA